>NC_143586.1:30422480-30737815 GCF_048544385.1 Mastigoproctus giganteus
CTGCTCTGTTTTAAACTTCTGCTGCCAATATAGTATCTGTCAGGTATGATTTTAAATTTTTCTGGATTTTTCAGCTGGCAAAATAAAATCAAACCTTCCTATGTACCTTTGACCACTAATATTCTCTAATTGATGATATAATATTTTCTGTTCTTATTTTGATACTATGAATTACAAGACTTTTTTTTTTTTTTTTTTTTTTTGTTTGGCATTTTACAGATGCTAGGAGAGCAAAGGAGCATTTTCCATGCAGGCAACTCCCATTCTCACATGGCATCTGTGAGACACCAACAAGATGCCATCTAATCCTGCCATAACACTTTGGTTTCACCAGCTAAACACAAACAGCTGACAAAGGAAAAAAAAAAAAAAAAAAAAAAAAGCAGCTGTTCACGCTGCATCTGCCAGATGCCATGTGGGTGTCTAAGCTTCAGTTCAGGAGATTAGTGGCATTAAAATTCTAAAAAAATATGGTAAAAACATTATTATTATTGGTTTCTCTCATTTATTTCTGTTCGATATTTTGCAATTAAATTTAGAAAATCATAATTAAAAGAATAAAAGTTTCAATTCAGTAAAAAACCTAATTTCTTTTTTATAACAGTGGTGTTGTGCCATGTCTCAACACAACACATGAGCAAATTTTTCCATTTAGGAACGTTAAAAATTTACACAATGACATTTTATTACAGTAAACTGTAAATAAAACGGTAAACATAGAATGCTTCCTTAAAAGTCAGGAAACAAAACCTGCAGGCATATGTGATATAATATTATTCTTAAAGATGATATGTATATGTAGCACTAAACAGACTTCAGTTAATCCTTATTGTCCATTTAGTACTCTACTACAAATTTTGTTCTTTGAATAAAACTGAATATAAAACTCAAAAACAAAAATTCAAGAATTCCATGAATTGAATTCATTTGATAGAGATAAAAAAATTCTTTGGGTTTAAAAGGTGAGCAAAATATATATTTATGCAAAAATATAAACAAGGTGTGGCAATAAAGTTCCCAGACTTTTGCTGAGGTGGTAATGTTCAATGAATTTGAAAATAAACAGAAGTGATATGTTGTAGTTCAAACTTCCTCCAACATACTCCAGCAGGCTGCAAGTAACAACCAGTTTCATTAGTGGTAAATGATCCACGTCACTAGATTGCAATGAACAATAAATATCAAATTACTATATTGCAATGAACAATAAAGAACAAATATCAAATTTTGCTTTAAACTGGAACAATCAGCAATAGAAACACATGAAATGTTAAAAGCTGTTTATGGTAATGAAGCATTAAGCTGTATCAGCATGTTTTAATGATACAAGCAATTCAAAAATAGACATGAAGATGTCCACGACGACCCTAGAAGTGGGCATCCACAACCTCTTGAAATGAGGACAGGGTTGAAGAAGTTCAGGAAATTGTAGCAAGAGATAGTCATCTGACCCTCACTGACAAGTTGGATATGAATAAGGAAATGATTTATCAAATTCTGTATGAAAATTTAGGGAAAAAGAAGGTCTGTGCAAAATTTGTGACACAGTCCCATGGACGAGCAGAGAAGCAACGAAGAGTGTCACCATGCAAAGACTTCATCCAGACTTGTCAAGATAATCCTAATTTCCTTGACTGTATTGTCAACAGAGATGAGTGGTGGGTGTTTCAGTCCGACCCAGAGATGAAGTGTCGGAGTATGCAATGGACTTCAAAATCATCACCAAGACCCAAAAAAGTTGGGTTTACAGAAGTCCAGGATCAAGAAAATGCTGATCCTGTTTTGACAAACAAGGTGTGAATTGCACCATTTATCAAAAATTTCTCCTCTTTGGGTACAAATTACTTGTGAATTTGTAGTATATCCTGATTCTTACCATTAACCACCCTTCCTTCTAATTAACCCAATCTTTGTAACAACAACAAATTTAGACATTACACTTGATATGGCTTGATCAATAGCCATTAGCAGTAGCCATTAATATTGTTAATAAATTACTGAAAACAGTAAGCAGCCCAGCACTGAACTGAGACATTCCACTAATAACATTAGTCCATGAAAAGCAGTAGCCATTAATAAACCACTCTGTTGCTTGTTTGACCATCCCTTCATTCATATCAGTAACTTGCCTGTAATGCCACACTTACAATCTATGCAGCAGTCTTTCATGTGGAAGAGTGTCAAAAATTACTAAAATCAATGTATGTTATGTCAAAATTATTTTTATTATTTTTTTAAAATTATACTTAATTTTTTTTTTTTTTTATATATTATTATAGTAATTACTTGGGTAATGGCTTCATGCATCTTTGAAGTGACCTTGTGTAATTCTAAACTTTTACCCATTATTGTCATGCTCAGAATCTTAATACTGAACTCTCATGTGATAACATCTTCATTTTAGTTTTATTTCTCCCTCAAATTCCTAGCCTATAATGGCAATGCCCCACCTCATGATCGCAATGAAGAATTTTTGGCTAAACTCCATTATTTGAGTGTCACTTGTCTCCGTGCAGTGGGCATGGTCGTAGAATGGGGTAATTGTACGGTCGAGTTCTGTGATTGGATGATTATTGTGAAGGCATTTTCTTTCTGGTTGTTTTATGTCGCTGAGGAGGGGGGGGATGCTTATCTTAGGTAGGGTGTTTATCCACCCCATCCCACTGTTTTAAAATCGGAAAACGAGCTTCCTATTTAAAAACACTGACCACCTTAGGCATATCAACCTATGAGGACAGTGGGCTGGGAAAGCAGTGAGTGGCACCTGCGAATCACTGCTTTGGTCCTGTCCATTTGTCAAAATGTGGACTAGTGCCCAAGATCTGGAAATTTACTGAATTTTCATATATACAGCACATTTCAATTAAAATGTGCCAGGGACATAGCAGGTCTCGAAAAGAAGCTGTTGCTGTTGATATGGGGGTTTGATGGCGCATAAGCTACTTTGACTATAATGCGCCTAGAAAAGGAAGCATTTTTGCTCAAAGTTGCATCAGATTAACTTTAGACACTTGAATTTCTTCAAATTGTAATTTTTCAGTAAATATGTACATAAAAAGGAAGGTTATTTTAAAGAACAGAAGAGATAAATGAGGAAGAGGAAATGGTAGTTCAGTTCACTTAAAGTTAAATTAGATATACACTTTCTGACTGGTTTCAAAGAAATAGGCAGAATCATAAGTACTAATTTTTAGCACAAAGGATCATTTTACTAATTTTTAAAACAAGGGATCATTCATTAGCCTGACCGCCCTCTTTTGGATAGTCTAGAAGTTTAAGAGAGAATTTTAAGGTGGGAGGGGGGAACAGAACCACTAAAGATATTTAATCAAAGTGATGGTTTAACGATTTATAACCAAAATTTACAATTTGTGACACAATAGTAAACTTCATGAGTGTTATAGTAAATAATTCTGTAAGCAAAGTCAATTTTCTCATGAATTACCATATATCAGTTATGATATTAAAGTTTGGTCAGCTGCTCCTATGTCCAGTCTGAAGATACTCTGGGGTTTGGAATTCTGGGTCCTAAAGTGGGCCAATGATTGGGCTCACCTACCCTATACAACATCAAAATCACAGCTCTGCATAAATCTGAGTTATATGGCCCAACACCTGGCATATGCGAGGAAGCTCACAATGGCGCTTAATCTATGCTCCGCTGCTCTTGACTTCATTAATATCTGGGAAATTGTAGGCTGGAAAATCCCTGGTAGAGCCCTCAGAAACTGTTCAGTGTTCTGTTCTAACCTGCAGAAGCTCTCAACCTTCAAGCGGCACTTTCCGAACAGCATCGGGGGCACACTGAACTCCGCAAACATTGATTTGGATGTGTGGTCCAGAGATTCTGCCTACAGAGAAGAAAAGCGCAAATCCATAGTGAAGTGCAGTCAGCATTCCTGCAATTGTCAGCAGAATAACTCCCAGTGAAAGTGTCCAGACTAGACTGTCTTAATGTGTTGCAGCTTTATATAATAACTGTAGAATCTATATAATGCAATGTAAGCTCTGCATAATAACTATATAATGCAATGTAAGCTGTATGTAATCTATTAGCACTTGTGTATTTTATGAATTTGTGGACCCACGTAGTTTTTTATGTACTGAATGTAATGTGTACAGTTAATTGTGAGATTCTTCTGGTTGCCTGTAGTGGGAATTGTGTCCTACATTTCTATGAATAAGGAATTTTATTATTATTATATTAATGGTATATTTTTTGATGGTAAATTAATGGTAATTACTGCAAATCATATAACTAAGATAAATTTTAATTAAAATAATCAAAATAATTCAAAATGATTTTGATATCATATACTTGGATTTAAGGAAAGCTTTGATACTGTTGCACATAAAAAGACTGCTGTACAAATTGGAGCAGTGTGGCATTAAGGGAATTTTACTGCTATGGATAAAGAGATGTCTGAGTGGGAGAAGATAAAGTGGTTATCAATGGTCATTGCCTTTTGTTGACCAATGTTATTAGCAAAGTCCCACAGGGTTCAGTGCTTGGCCCATTGTTCTTTTCTGTATTTATAATTGATACTGATGATCAGGCTTAATGTCTAAGTTTGCAGATGATACAAAGGTGGCAGGGTGGTTAATGACAATAATGAAGGGATCCTGCTGCAACAAGATCTAGAAAAATTAGGCAGATGGGCTGAGAGAAATGGCAATTGAAGGTTAACATTAGCAAATGCAAGGTACTGCATATGGGTAGCAGTAACCCCAAAGTAACATATCACATATGTGGTTCTATACCCAGAGCAGTGGAAAATGAAAAGAACCTGGTAGGGGGAGGAATTGTGCAGTCTGATATGAAATTCTCTGAGCAGTGCAGACAGGCTGCAGGGCATCTCATGGAGTTTTGTCTCTCGTGGAATTTTGCCAGCAGGGATAAGGTAATTATCACATTCTATAAGGCAATGGTCAAGCCACATCTTGAGTACTGCATACAAATCTAGAGGCTTCATTTTAGGCATATAGGGCTGCTGGAACAGGCAGAGAAGGACAACAAGATTGGAAAGGAGAAGAAAGGAGTGCTCTTACCAAGGCTTCACTTCTACAAAATGCAGCATCTGGAGATTAGGCACCCATGAGGTGATCTGACTGAAATGATTAAGGCTTTGAATGGCTTGAGCAAACATAGTGCTGATGGGATTCTTTCTCCTCTTAAGACTATACACATGAGGGGGCATAAATTCAAACTGAGAAAGGATGGTTGTAGAACATATGTGCAGCAGTTTGACTTCAGCCAACGGATGACTGATTGGTGGAACAAGCTTTCATCTGTTTTTGTGGAAGTGGATAGTTTGAATAAATTCAAGGAAGAACTAAACAAACCATTGGAGTGGATGGAAGGTGAAACGGGATTTTTTCGCTGATGCTGTATAAGCTTGCTTTCTCGCATCATTTTCCACTATTAATATGATGAAGCCCAGATATAGAACTTTTTTCTTTTGCAGAGCTCCATTTTCTTTCTTTTTTAACAGAAATCCACAGATTTCATTTTGTATACGGCATTGCTTTCTCTTTATAGGAACCACCACCTGTGATCACCCATCATGTGATCTCCTTAGTACACAAGGCTTTGTCTTGTTTCTCTGTCACCTACAGCCCCTAAATTTAAAGAAAGACCAGTGTAAATGGAAGAGGAGGATAGATTTAGAGACATTTGGTAGCCTGAGTCTTTGTAGTTATCGAAGAAATTTTAAAGCAGTAGTACTTCAGGACTTTTCTGCCTTTTTATTTCCTAGTAAGAATTCAAGCAGAGTTTTAAAAGATTGCACTCAGAAATTCAATTTAGTTTTTTGTCAAACACAGAAGCATGTGTTTTTTTAATTAGTGGTCAAACAAACAGTCTTTCAATCTCTGCATCACTTAATTTTGGGGACATTTAGCTTAAGTGGTTAAAACTGTCACTTGCTCTATCTTGTGATTCACAAAATTCCTCTTGGGTGCCTCCGTAGCCAGGTGGGCAGGAGCGGCAGTGCACAGCACACGCATCTTGATTAGACTGGTGTTCGAGCCCATGACCACCAAAATACGGAGGATGCAGAAAGGTCAGGGAATGACCAGCGCATATCCCCGGAGCAATACGGCCTTAGTTGCTAATGCTCCTAAAAACCAAATAACAACAAAATTCCTCATTAATTCCAGCTTTTTTTTTACGTGTAATGAAGGACAATTCTGAAAAAGATACTGCTTTCTTTTAGCATTGTGAAATTTTCCATTAGCTGATACTTTTCAAATATAATAATGCAAATTATTTCACAGCATTTTCCAGGAACAAATTCTTCCCTCTGTGGAAAAGAAAACACAGGATTTCAAATGGCAATGCTCTTTTTTAAGTTATGACACTATCACTACAAATTGCCTTGGCATTGCATCACATTATAATCCTCTTATGAGAAATGCTACTTTTATAGTGCAACGATAGAGCATGGGGCAACTTGGCAAGTGGCACTTTCTATAAAAATGTATTTCCGGTCATGTGAATTTATACAATGGGCATTTCAGACATAAAATGGACAGGCAAATCTACTGATTTATATTTAAGTTTAAGCTACTTGTTAGCCTGAATGCATTTTTTTATTATATTATTTCTCAATTTCAGAAATAATATAACTGTTAGCTGGTATTTCAGAATCTGGCATTAAAATTACATTAAACATTATTCTTTAGATGTTACAATTTCTAAATTTAAATTTTGTCCAATAAACTGTTTTTTACTTGATGGTACAGTTGTTCCCTGGCCTTGGTTTAACCTGAAAACATTACAGAGTGTGCTTCTAAAGCAAATGTAAATTAATTTTATTAAAAAAAAAAAAAAAAACTGTATATAATGTATGTGAATTTAGCTGGACAGAACAGATAACTACAGAAACAGCTGTGCTCTGTCACCTTGTGCTACAATGATTTTTTTTCCCTGTTCCTTCAATTAAAATTGGTTTAAGTTTACCTCAAGTACCACCAATGACATTTATAAACTAAACTGTAGCAGAGGGAACAACTGTAGAACTGAGAAAAAAGTTTATTAGTCAAAATTTAAATTTAGCAATCAAAATCTAAACAGAAATACTTAGTCAAATTTTAATATCAAAAGCAAAAATTCCAGCCCAAATATAACAAAAATGATCCAGTAAGCAAAAATAAACCCAGTGCCATTAAATACTCTGAATATATATATATATATATATATATATATATTGCTATTCATAAATAAGGTGTGGGGGGAAAAACAAAAATTACCATGCATAAGGGAAAAAGAAAAACCTACAGATAATGAATAAGGGAAAAAGAAAAAACCCATAGATAAAAATTCTAGAGATTTACATAAGAAATAATTGCATAAACATCAGATACAGTAGTTAGTAAAAAGTGCTTTGTCTATATATGGAGAAATTGAGTTAATTACATCATGCTAATTATTGAGAAATTAATTACACCATATACAGTTTCAATTTCCACTTATGCATGCTTAAATATCAAAATTATATTTTTATGACTCCAAATACAACATCAAATAATAGAGAACTGAAATGAGACCAGCATAAACTGTACTAGAATACAGTGAAGTCATATGCCAACTAACTTTCCACTACATATTTCCTAAAATTTGATATCAAATTAACAATGAGCAGTGCTTTTTTTGGGATGGTACGCAATGGTACGGCATACCGGCACCTTTATTAAAAGTGACGTGTGACATTTGGATGCAGTATACTTTGAAATTTGTAATATTCTGTAAATTTTTTTTCACATGTTTACCCACTATTCAAATAAGCTTAAAGTTATTTTTTAACTAAATTTGCATTTTTCACTCTATTGTTAAGATATTTTCTATATAAAATTTTATAACCATTTTTAGAATTCTAAATTACTCAGTGGGACCTCTGTTTAACGAACTCCTTTTATAGTGAATTTTTTTTGAATTCCCCTTGGAAATTACATTTAAAATAATTTCCGTTGAGTGAAGAAAATTTTCATATAATGATAGATTAGGAGGGACTTAACTGGGTACGCACTTCTGGCCTTCAGGCAACTTAGAAAATTAGTGCTGCTGCTAATCAAGAATTGAGAGCGCTAAAGGGTTGTTGTTGTTTGGTTTTTAGGAGCATTAGCAACTAAGGCCATATTGCTCCGGGATATGCAGTGGGCATTCCCTGACCTTTCCGCATCCTCCGTATTTGGTGGTGATGGGCTCTAACCCCGGTCTAATCAAGAAGCGTGTGCTACGCACTGCTGCTCCTTCCCACCTGGTTACGGAGGCGCCAGAGCTAAAGGGATTACCATTCTACAACTCAGTGGTACCTGGTAAAACCTATCCGACCACCCATCCCACATATGGAGAAGTCGTGCTGGTCAACAGTGAGCAGATCAAGGGGGTATTCCCAATCGGCTCTGGTCCACCTTCTACTGGAGTGGTGTCCAACCTTTTCCCGTACAGGGGCCACATTTAAAGTTAGATTTGTTTTGCAGACTGCACCGAGTGATTCGCAAAAAATTAGTGTTACATTTTCCATATCTTGTTACACGTAAAAGGAAGTTTCTGCTTTCGTGTTACCATTTTTTATTTTCAGGCTATATATAAAAAATGCAAATTCCCAATACTTTATGTATAACAAATCTGTGTCACTAATTTATTTTTTAGATTTTATTAAAATTATAAAAATATGACTTTCCTTTGTTTTTCAAAAAAATACCCTACTTTTGACTTTAAATGCTCACTAGAAAATTTACAACCTGAAAGGATCACTGTTTAAGATGAATATAAGGCAAATGAACACCTTATAAATAATGATACACCTAAAATTGAAAATATTCAAAAATTTTATTAAGTACAATACACGATTACATTTACTAAGCAAAACATTTAATAAGAAAATTTTTTGATAATTAGCAAAATTTAATATGCTGTATTCACTTTCCGCACGGGCCGTAGGTTGGACACCGCTGTGAATCAACTGCAAGTGCTCTGTTCAAGAATTAGAAGAGTGATTTTCTTTTACCACGACAAATAATCATCTGTTGTTTCATGGAAGTGCATTATCCACATTTTTCTGCAAATTTTCCCTATCTCTGTTTACACAGTCATGGTCATATCCGAATGACAACGACATTTTGGACAGTTAAAAAAAAAAAGAAAAAAATTCAAATTTAACAACTAGTTCAAAGAACTAATGACAATATCAATGACGAGAGAAAGAAAATGAGGACAACGAAGGTATTAAAACCTTCTAAAATGTTGGCATTTGGTGAGAATGAAGTTAGAAATTGTCAATTAAGCTTCAGTTAAATGAAAGATACAATTCGTGGATTTCGAGAATACCTAATCGAAAAGACGGTTTCGGAAAAATTAAAGAGCAGTTAATGAATGCTCTGAATACAATACCAATTTCATCGAGTGAACGTGAACAAGGATTTTCATAAATGAATCTGATTGTCAGCCCAACCAGAGCTTCATTGATGACAAAAACCAATTTCTTCACTATTTCTTAAAATTGTAGGCCTACCAGTGACACACTTCGATCCAGCAAATACATATTCTTGTTTGGCCTGACGTAGCCGAGTGCGTTAGCACACGCTCTTTGAGTGTACTAGGGTTTAAGCCTGTGACTACTAAACACAATTAACTTTTGTATTGATTGATTTATTGTAAACTCCACTGACCTGGTGGTCGTGCCAGAGTATAAACAAGAATAACAAATAAACAAGTATTTGCTGGATCGAAGTGTGTTACCGGTAGGCCTACAATTTTATGAAATTGTAGTGAAGAAATTGGTTTTTGTCATCAACGAAGCTCTGGTTGGGCTGACAATCAGATTCATTTATGAAAATCCTCGTTCACATTCACTCGATGAAATTGGTATCATACTCAGAGCATTCGTCAAATGCTCTTCAATTTTTCCAAAACTGTCTTTTCGATTAGGTATTCCCAGAAATGGATGAATTGTATCTCTTTCATTTAACTGAAGCTTGACAATTTTCTAACTTCATTCTCACCAAATGCCAACATTTCATGTTTAGAAGGTTTAATACCTTCTTTGTCCTCATTTTCCTTCTCTCGTCATCGATACTGTCACTCGTTCTTATATAGGGCGTTTCAAAAATGGTCAATAATTTAAAGGTAAAAAGTACAAACTCAAATAAGCAAAAAAGTCCCAGTGAACACTGAGCTGCAAATGAACTGTTTTCAAGAAAATGCACATTTTCTGTTAAGATCCGCCACTGACTATGGGAGCATTAGTTTAGCAAAAAGCTGCAAATCCTTTGCTAAGAATGGTTTTATTAAACATATGATAATACATTTTTAATTTTTGGTTTCAACACCACAGGATTTTACAAAAGGTCTTCAAAATGCTGTCCTTGCATCCATAAAGCAGTTTTGTAGTCTTTTCTGCATAGAGTTGTAAATCCTCTCAGGCATTGCTGGGTCATTTCTGATTTGCTGAAAGGCTCCTTCAACCCAACACTGCAATTCCTCAACTGTGTTAATGTCAGAAATGTACAAGCTTTTTACATTACATCAGATACAAAAATCCATAGGATTTAAGTCTGGTGATTTGGGAGGCCACATTACAGGCCCACTTCTACCTATCCACCATTGACCATACCTTCTAGTTAGATACAGTCACAACTCGAGCAAAATGTGCCAGTGCACCATCATGCATAAACCACATGTTCTGGCATTGCTGAAGTGGAACATTCTCATCGTCAAGGAGGTCTGGAAGAACATTCTGCAGGAACTGAAGTCACAGATCTGTTAGCCTGTTTGGCAGAAAGTGTGGTCCAATTAGACGGTCTCCTAGTAGTCTTGCCCAGACATTCAACGAAAAACGTTGCTGATGTCATGACTTGTGAATTGCATTACAATTTTCATCGGACCAAACGTGACAGTTATGAAAATTAAAAATACCATCACGAATAAACCCAGCTTCGCCAGTGAACAAAATGTTGTTTAAAAATTGGGGGTTCAGAACACACTGTTGTTGCATCCACTGGCAGGAGTTCACTCTGGGAGGGTAGTCTGTATTGCTGAGACCTTGTACACTCTGGATTTGGTAGAGGTACACTAATTGGCAATGTAAAATTCGCCACACACTGCTATGGCTCAGTACACACTCTTGAAGAGCAACCCTCCTTGTCAAAATTCCTGGATTTTGTTCTATTCTTTCTAACACCCTTTCCTCAACATCAGGTGTTATGCTTCTAGGCCTATCTGCTCATACTCCATGTACAAAGCACCCATGTTCTCTAAGGCGTTGATGTATCCTGATGAATGCGCCTTTTGGGCTGCCTTCGGTGGGGAAATGCTTTTTGGTACAAACGTGCAGCCTCGAGTGCACGGACTTTGGCTTTACCATACATGAAGTGCATGTCCGCATACTCTTTGTTGCTGTAATCTCTTTCCATGTTGACTATTCTTTGACAAGTACTAGTATGCCTGCTACATCTCAGAGCATTTAGAGAGGGGAAAGGGAGAGAATGAGCATAACCTAACCTAAACAAACAAGTCAGTGTTGGATCTCAACTCTGTACGGTTCACCTTGTAAGTGGTAGATCCCAACTAGAAATGTGCAATATCTCAAAAACGATTCACTTAAGGATCCATGTTTACTAAGCTTTTTTTGCATATTATAGTCAGTATAGCCATCTTTAAATTACTGACCATCACTTTTGAAACACCCTGTATGTCGATTCGTGGCTGCTTCAGAAACGTCATTCAGCAACAGATACAAACAGTAAGAAAAGAAGTCGGCATAGTGTGTTGGATGAGAACTCAAAAATTTGGAATATTCTATAAAAACTTTATTATGAAATTATTTTTACTTATTTTTTTTACTAATTTTTACTTATTACTTATTTTTTACACATATTACTCATTTTTTTATATACTTGAATAATAAATTTATGCTTAATAAACTGTGTTAATATACTTAATTTGTTGTTCTTATTCCAAAAAGATTACTACTAATGTAACGATTGTTACATTAGTAACGATTACTAATGTAACAATATGAGGAAATAATTTTTTACAGTACTATAAAACCAGCACCTATTTTTTTTTTTTTTTTGTTTTCACAAAAAAAAAGCATGCCCTCCCTGAGGATATAATATTTGATAAAATTAACAGTGAGGATATAGTATATCTTTGACCAAAAACAGTCTATAAAATTGTTTTATTATTCTTTTTATGTAATTATAATCATAACTGAGAACTAGATTGTTTAGAGTAAGATGGACTGAGACCTTTGCACTAAACTAAAGTGCTTCAAACAAAATGCAGCAGCCTGATATATAAAAAACTACATATATATTCAATTTATATATTTTTATGTGCAGGATAGTGCTTAGCTCAACTACATGAAAATATTCCCTAACTGAAACAAAACTTTATATAAATCTTTATAAATATAAATCACTTATCTGTTGGGTACTTCAGTGATATTCCAAAGATAATATTAAAAAAATTTACACCATAGTTCAGAACTGTTGTTATTTTAACTTTATTTGCCTCGCTTTACTCATATTTTACTATTTATGCAAGGGGATCTATTCTAAAAATTGTTTTATACATTTTTGAAGGTAAAAACCCAATCTTCTGATGAAAAAAATTCTATAATACTGCACAAAACTGACTAATGTCATGCTCTGATAGCAAACCAATACTTGCCTACATAACTTAAATCCATGCCAAATACATACTCATAATTGCCTGTGGTTGTTTATATGTCATTTACAAAAATGACAACAGGGGAGGAGGGAGAGGCTAGGGTGAGAGCATATCTATCAATCTTTTCCTGTGCACTACTTAAAGATTATATCTTTAAAATATCTAATATATGCAAAAACTAATGGTGGAGTTTGATGTAAACTCTGAGAAAGTTGGGGTTTTTTTTTTTTTTTTTTAAATGTTAACTCAGTTTGTTTTCTATAAAAATGTAATGCAGTTAATTTTTATATAGGGTGTTTCCCTGTTAATAAGATGATGATACGAATATGCAAATAAATTTTCGAGCAAATGTCGAGAATCGGTAAAACTGGAAGTGGAAAGTATTTTTAAAAACGTTTTGAAAAATTACTTACAAAAAAAAAAATAATATATATTGAATACACCAGATTTTATTATCATGAATAGTTTGATATTTTATGATATGGGGCCCATTTCAAAAAGTTTGTAAATAAAAATCCAATCACCGCATGCACACTTTCCAATCAAGCAGCAATAACTTGGATAATTAAGATTAAAGCAAGTTTTTTGTAAACATAATCAGGATAAAGGAAGAACCACACAGCATGAAATATGCTGGACTGATAAAATACCAAGGAATGTTGCATCACAAAAACACAAATAAATTAAGGAATACGCTGTTTCATGAGAATCGGATAAAAGTGGAATGTATAATTTCAGGATATCCTGATATCAATGAACAGGATGTAACAAATGTGAGAACACTTGGTGATAAATACTGCTTTAATTAGGCATGCCCACAGCCCCTGCTAATGTGATTAGATTATTCTTTTCGTGAATTCTATTTTTTCAATTTAATTGGGGTGTGTACGTACATGTCTCTCGCATACATTTATGCAAAACAAGCAGGGGGAAATAAAATTGTTTTACTCATCTACCGCATTAAAAATGTGTCAAATAATTAAGCAGCATTCCTAGAAGCCTGCACAGATATAAATAAAAAAAGATAACGTCATTCATACAGGTAGGTAAAAGTGGGGTGAGAGAGAAAAAAAATCAGTGAAAGTGGTTTGACTGTAAAAACATACTTGTCAGTCTAATCTTCATAGCTCCATTTCTTCGACTAGGTTGGTTTGCCATGTTCTGTGAAACTACGAACTTTTATGTTTACGTAAGCCAGAGCACACGCACATTAAAAGGAATCATCACAAAATGTGTATCCGACTTCTCACCTAATAAATTTTACATGAAACGTCATATTCGTAAAGTATTTACGAACACCTAAAGTAGACTTTAATAGCTCCCAGGTACATGAACTTAATTCATAGTAAAATCGGCGTAAGTCACTGTCCTCATCCGCCAAAGAGAAAGTTCCTCACAAGAATAGAACGAAAAATTTCATACATTTAAAATTGACATCACATAACAACTAGCTCACTAACTTTATAATTATAATTTTCTGATAGAAATAATAACTGAGTATTCAAACAGGCATGTAACTGAGAACCTTAGAAACTGTCGACAAATTGGGTACAAATAACACATTGCAAATGAAAACATCCGCAAGCAAAGCACTGAACATCAGCTTTGGATGAAATATATCGCCATCTAGTAGCCAAAGTTTAAACTGCAAGAGACTGAAAAATACAAAACTTGTATAAAAGTGGTGTTTATTTTTTATAATTTTAGAGTATATAATATCGGTGTTTAGATACACCATAGATAACTCTTAATAAACTACAAAGTAGTTGTTGTAGGCATCATTTGCTCTTTCTCATATTGTGCTCTGCCTTCACGACGAGTTGCCATGATATTGCACTACTTCGAATAAGTAACGCTTCACTAATAGAGAAGACTGTCTGCAATACCAGGGTACCTGCCCACCCACTGATGATCGGCCAATAGCCGTGAAACAGTGCTGTCTGGGTGGTGGTACTCAACTGAGAATAAGTAACAATAGTCTTCTCTATTAGTGAAGCGTTACTTATTCGAAGTAGTGCAATATCATGGCAACTCGTCGTGAAGGCAGAGCACAATATGAGAAAGAGCAAATAATGCCTACAACAACTACTTTGTAGTTTATTAAGAGTTATCTATGGTGTATCTAAACACCGATATTATATAGATACCAAACTCTTAAAGTATTATGCCTTGTGCATTTATTTATTTTAAATAATTTAAGAGTATAGTTAATACCTAGAGGTAGGGCACTAGGAATATAAGCACACCCCACAGTTTCGAATGGGGGAAATAGTCTACATATATGATGGTTAGTTATAAATAATCAGTTGTGGACAGTTGAATACAGACTCCATCCGCGGTAGGGTTTTAGCAACACAAATGACTAAGGCCATATTGCTCCGTATATATTGTTTGTCATTGCGTGTGTTCTGTGGTCGATCTTCTGTTTGCTAGACGAAAAACGAGTTTCCGGAGGAAAAAACCATACTGCCCTCGGATCAGACCGACTGACTCAGCCACTTATGAAAACGACCCATAAAAATTCATCACGTCATCGAACCCCAAGGGTTCACATCTAGTGTTTATTGGCTTGGCACAACCTGAGCTGGATATCATCATTCTTCTCTCTCTCGTGTTCCCCCCCCCCCTCTCTCTCTCTCTCTCTCTCTCTCTCTCTCTCTCTGAGATTTTTTTTTTTTTTGGCTGGTGTAACAAAAGCCTCAGACATTCTTAGCACCATATGGCTAAATATAATAATAATGAGACTCAAACCAGGGTCTTTTCTATCCGATGTGGGGAAGACGGCAATTCTACCAACTGTTCTACCCACGACGGCCTCCATCCGACAGAAGGAAATGGTGAGGTAAGCAGTCGCATGCCTAACTATAGAAAAGCCATGCAGTACCAACGACAATGTATATGACAATGCGAAAGCTAACTGCCATCACATAAGTTAACAGCCAGCTGGATTTAAGCAAGGAAACATTTTACATGAGAGCGAAAAATAACAAAAACTATGGTGGAAAACTGGCACTCAGATTATCATGGGGAATAAGTAAAGACTGTCGCACCAATTATTTTCAGAAAGTAACTGCTGGTTTGTTGGCGATGGTGACCTTCCTGTTGCATTATGGATTTTTATAACAAAACAGCTGGCACCACCTCCCACTGACGTGGGACTTTTAAGCCAAAAACAAGTGGTTTTGTTGCTGTAGAATTCCTCGACTAAAGCCCATTTTAGGTAGGGCCCACATTTGTCTGCTGACATAAGTATTTTCCTATGTGGAATCCCTCGTCATTGCCCTTTATGATACACAAGGCTGACGACTGGCTTGACTAAAAGTGGGATCTTCATTGACAGACTCTTCTTTTTACCAGACACCGCAATTGCTCGTGATGCTCAGCTGACACACTGTCATTCTCTCTACCTTTCTTTTCTGGGGAAGCTTCTTACTTTCCCCATCCTTTAATTACACTCCTGACACACTACCATGCCTTTTTTCCCCTCAGTTCCCAGAATTCTTTAAACTATGTGTCCTCTACTTCACTATCTGTCTTCTACTTCTGGGGTTGTTTTCATCTTATCCCCGGTTTTCTTTCACTCACCCAAACCCCAATGCTATTTCCCGCTGTTTGTCCACCATACCGCCTATGCCTGAGAAGTCCCACCAGAGACGACATACCCGGACTACCCCTAAATACTTAGGGATGAGAACAAAGGAGCAGCTTTCCAAGTGATCATTCTCCACAGGTTGCAAAGCGGTGTCACAAACAACACAACGCTTAACATACAGTGCATTGCACAATACATCTGACTGGCTTGATTAAGTAGAGCTTCTCAGGGACTCCATGACGAACATGTGGTCATACAAAATGCTGTTGTTATTTAGTTTTTAGGAGCATTAGCAACTAAGGCCACATTGCTCCTGGAATATGAGGTGGTCATTCCCTGACCTTTCCGCATCCTCCGATATTGGTGGTGACGGGCTCGAACCCCGGTCTAATCAAGAAAGCGTGCGCTACGCACTGCTGCTCCTTCCCACCTGGCTAAGGCGCCGTACATACAAAATGCCTGCGCCTACTTGGACCAAACGCTTTCTAGAGAATGATGTATTGCCTCATTTTTGAGGTACGTTTATCAAAAGGTACTACAACTGAATAAATCATTACAGACATTGCGCGCCAGTCCATCATACAACGCTCTAGCCGCCGCTAGGAGGACACTATTGAGTATTAAAATGGTGCAACGTCAACGCTCCTCTGCTAATACTTGGAAGACAAATTGTTGAAGTTAAATATAAGAAAGGCACCTGAGGTGGATGGGATCTATCTAGTTATATTAATTGAAGCAACAAAGGAAGTAAGCAAACCCTTAGCCATAATTATGAGCGCATCCATAGATTCAGGGGTGGTCTGCACGGACTGGAGACATGAATGGGGGATCAAAGGGCAACATGAGTAATTACAGACCTGTTAGTTTAACTTCTGTTACAAGGAAAATAATGGAGTCATTGGTAAAAGCAGTAATGCAGAATCATATAGACAAGGCCTCAATTATACTTCAGACACAGCATGGGTTTATTTAGTGGAAATCATGTGTGACCAATTTAATTGGTTACTGGATGCAAAAAATAATTTTCATATCATATCATTAGCATTAGCATTAGCAGAGGCATATGATGCAAGAAAGCAAGCTTATTCAGCATCAGCCAAAAAAAACAAAAAAAAAAAAAAAAAAAAAAAACCCACTCCCATTTCACCCCTCCGTTCGTTCGAAATACCTGTCCAGTTGAGCTTTAAATTTGTTTAGGCTATCAACTTCAACAACCAGTGATGGAAGTCGGTTCCACCAACCAACCACCCGCTGGCCAAAGGCAAATTTCCGCACATCTATCCGACATCCGTCCTTCCTCAATTTGAATTTATGCCCTCTGAGGTGATTATTCTGAGAAAGATGAAGAATCCCATTGGCATTGAGCATGCTCAAACCATTCAAAGCCTTATACACCTCTATCAGATCACCTCGCCGGTGCCTAGTCTCCAGACTCTGTAATTTGCAAAACTTAAGCCTTTCTTCGTAAGAGCAACCCTTTGTTCCATTTACTAATCTTGTTGCCCTTCTCTGTACCCGTTCCAGCAGCTCTACATCCTACTTGAAATGAGGCCTCCAGACCTGTATACAGTACTCAAGATGTGGCCTTACCATTGCCTTATACAATGGAATAATCACCTCCTTATCCCTGCTAGAAAAATTCCTGTATATCATTGACAAGACACCATGAGCTACTCTTGCAGCTCGTCTGCACTGCTCAGAGAACTTCATATCTGCCTGCACAATTACCCCCAGGTCCTTTTCATTCTCCACCACTGTCAGTGTAGTACCGCAGAGTTGATACGTTGCTCTGGGGTTACTGTTTCCCATATGCAGCACTTTACATTTGTCGATGTTAAACCTCATTTGCCACCTCTCAGCCCATCTGTTCAACCTGTCCAGATCCTGTTGCAGCAGCATAGCGTCAGTATTGTCCTTAACGACCCTGCCAACCTTTGTATCATCTGCAAACTTGGACATTAAACTTGATATCCCATCATCAATATCATTCATAAACACCGAAAACAACAACGGACCCAACACTGAACCTTGAGGAACTCCACTAATAACATTAGTCCACGTTGAGCAGTGTCCATTGATTACCACTCTCTGTCTTCTGCCCCTCAACCATCCCCTTATCCATAGCAGCAATTTGCCTCCAATGCCACACTGCTCCAATTTGTGCAGCAGTCTTCCATGTGCAACAGTATCAAAAGCCTTTCTAAGATCCAAATATATAATATCAAAGTTATTCCCTGCATCCAGTTCTTTTGTGACTACATCATAGTATCCAATCAAATTGGTCAGGCAAGACCTGCCCTTAACAAAACCATGCTGCGTCTGAGCTATAACTGAATTCTTGTCTAGATGATCCTGCAGTGCTTCTTTAACCAGTGCCTCCATTAATTTACCTGGAACAGAAGTTAAACTAACAGGTCTATAATTACTTGTGTCAGCCTTTGAACCTCCTTTGTGAATTGGGGTTACATTTGCACATCTCCAGTCCATAGGTACCTCCCCTGAGTCCAAGGAAGCTCTCATAATTATGGCTAAGGGTTTGCTTACTTCCTTTGCTGCCTCCTTTAATATAACTGGATAGATCCCATCCACCCCAGGTGCCTTTTTTATGTTTATCCCCAACAATCTCTCCTCCACTTTCCTCTCAGTTATTACAAAATCATCCAGCTCACTGCCAATGTTTACTTTACCTACATCATTCTCCTTCCTGAATAACTCCTCATGCGTGAATGTAGATGCAAAATACTCGTTTAGATTGTTAGCCACCTGAGCAGGATCCTCAACTGTTGAACCATCAATATCCAGTGGACCAATCTGATTCATCCCTTTCCTTTTCGAGTTCAAGTATGTAAAGAACTCTTTTCTGTTTTTCTTTGCATCCTTTGCCAAGGATTTTTCATAGTCTGCCTTTGCCTGCCTAATCTCCTTTGTGACTTGGTTACAGACCAACTTATATCTATCATAGGCTTCCATGTCACCCATTAATTTGTATGTATCCCATGCATTTTTCTTCTCTGCCACATGTCTCATTAGTTCATCTGACAACCATTTAGGCCAAAACCTTGAACAATATTTCTTAGTTGGTATTTAAAGCCTGGTAGCCTCCAAGATTAGTTCCTTGAATGCTTCCCATTTTGAGCTTGCTGTTGGTAACATCATCAGTTGGTCCCACTGTATAGAATTTAAATACTGTCTCAGACCATCATAGTCGCCTTTACGAAAACAAAAACCCTTCCCTTTACCTCTGATGTATCATCCTTGGATTTCAGGAAACTTTTGATACTGTTGCACATAAGACTGCTGTAAAACGGAGCAGTGTGGCATAAGGGCAGTTGCTGCTATGGGTAAAGCGACGATGGAGTGGGAGAAGACAAAGTGGTAATCAATGGACATTTCATGGACTAATGTTATTAGTGGAGACCTCCCCAGGGTTGTGTGTTGGACCATTATTGTTATCTATATTTATCAATAACATTGATGAAAGTATATCAGGTGTAATGTTTGCATTTGATACAAAGGTTGGCAGTGTGGTACTGCACAGTGTATCATCAGAAGGGGAAGGGGGCAACCAGGCTTTTGAGTTTTTTTAGAGCGCCTCTTGCATTCTTTTTCTTTAATTTAAAATATTTGGTTAAGGAGGGGCATATGCCCCTCTGCCCACCCCTGTACAACATAATCTAGAAAAGTTAAGCAGATGGCTGAGAAGTGGCAACTGAAGTTTAAAATTTATAAATGCCAAGTATTGCATATGAGCAAAAGTAATCCCAGGGTAACGTACCAACTGTGTGGTACTACACTCAGGGTAGTGGCAAATTAAATAGGCCTGGGGCTTATTGTGCAGTCAGATATGCAGTTCTCTGACCAGCACAGACTTGCAGCCAGGACAGCTCGTGGGGTTTTGTCTATGATATACAGATTTGCTAGTAGGGATAAGGTGATTATCCCATTATCTAAGGCAATGGTCAGGTCTCATCTTATAGGTCTGGAGGCCTAATTTTGGGAAGGATGTAGAGCTGCTGAATGGTACAAAGAAGGGCAATGAGATTTGTGAAGAGAACAAAGGAGTGCTCTTACCAAGAAAGGCTTCATTTCTACAAATTGCAGAATCTGGAGACTAGATACCTGCGAAGTAAACCAAGTGAGGTGTCCAAGGTTTTAAATGGATTGAGCAAGCTCAATGCTGATGGGATTCTTCCTCTTCTTTAGACCATGCACATGAGGGGGCATAAATTCAAATTGAGGAAGTATGGTTGCGTGGAAGTCTGCCGTTAGTCAGTAGGTGGGTGGTTGATTGCTAGAACAAACTTTCGTTCGTTGTTGTGGAAGTTAATAGCTTAAATAAATTCAAAACTAGACAAACGATTGGCGGAAACATGTAGGTGAAACGGGTGTCGTGTTTTTTTTTTTCTTTTTTTTTTGGCAAATGCTGTATAAGCTTGATTTCTTGCATCATTATGTCACTAGTAAAGCTAATGCTATACTTAAGAATTCAATATCAAACCAATGATTATTATTTTTAATTTTTCTAAGTCAGCTAAGACCATACGGTATCAATAAATTTTTATGGGTATTTTTCACATGGTTGAGTTCGTTGGCCTTAGGCGAGGGCAGCATGGCTTTTTCTTTCGGAAACTCGAGTTTTCGTAATGCAAACCATAAATCGACCACACAACACATGCAAATTACAGACATATGCGGTGGAATATGGCCTAGGTTGCTGACGAACCTAAAACCATAACATATGATCTGAAAGCACATGATACTTCTTTTTTTTTTTTTTTGAGTCGCGTTCAGGGTCAAAGTTGTATTTGTCACGCGATTTCCAATCCTGCGTTGCCGTTTTATGCAGTAATCATTAGCCATGCCGTTATTTCATCGTTCTGAGATCTACTAAATGCGTACTGTTTTTATTTAAACCCAGGGGCTCACATCTGGTGAGTATGGGCTTGGCACACCCATGGTCCTGAGCTGGATATTATCATCATTCTTTCTCTTGTTCTCTGTCTGAAATTTTTTTGAGAGAGAACAAGAGTCAGAAGGAATGATGACCCTATGGAATATAATAGCAATTTGTTTAGGATTCTCCTCTATCTTTGTTTCATCGCTTTTATGCTTTAAATTTTTTTTTTTTATTTTTAGTTTTAATATTTTGATAAAGCTATTTCTTCGGTTCCAACGTGATTTGTTTTATAGTATGCTTGTAGCAGACTCACAATCCATTTTTTCCAATGAATGAGGTATGGTGACGCTAGGCCCAGGGAAGCACGAATATAAAATATTACAGAACATCAAGACATTTGATCCTGTGAAGTTCGCTAGGCAGTGTGTTGTAAATAAAATTGGAATAAATTACCTCCCAGTGCAAAGCAGAGAATGTAGTGAAGTTCAGGGTGGAATTTAACTACTTTTTGATGTTAAGAAAAGAATGAATGGGTTGGGATATTTACTTTCATTTATTATTTTGTGGAGATAATCCAGAAAACTACTAAAAAGTGGTTCCAGGACTACAAACAGTATAACAAAAAAAACTTTTCATAAATTGAATGGAAAGGCAAGTATGATTGCTTCCTTATTTCTTGCTTTCACTTATCTTCTAGAAACCGGAAATCAATACCACATTAAACCAAGTGGGATCAGATATTTGAACAAACTGGATGATACTGTTTATTTCAACGGTTCAGAAAGAACAAGCCCAAATGTCATTGATTCGAATTTCACAGATGATTCAAGCAGTATCAAGGATAGGACGATGCAACAATCAATGGGGGGTAGAGGCCATGTATAAAAATTTCACCACTACCCATGACAGTGTCGAAATATTTAGCTACTACCCATTTTATATCTGGTATTTATTCAACTAAATTGTGCGTTCTAGGATACATAGTATTATGGGAAGTGGTTATCAAAACTTGGAGGAAATAATTTCTGGCCGAGTGCAGCTGGCATATAAGCTTATCGATGTTTCAGATGGGGCTGGCTTACGACTTTCGTCTTCAAATACATCTTTAAATGGTTACAGGTATTACCCTACCAAAGACGGATGTACAGAAGAGAAACCAGATTACTTAAAAACACAAAGGAGTACTCTTGCCATTGAGTACTCCTAAATTTATTGTCTCCACACAAGTGGCTAGTTTCTAAGCACTGCAATTTACAGCACTTAGAAACTAGGCGCTTCTGAGACATAATTGCAATTGTCTATATTTAATATAATTAATTTATATTTTAATAATTACCATATAATTATATTAATTGTAATTAATATAAGTGGCATTTTAAGACAAAATTCTGCAAGTTGCATAGTGAGTTAACATGCTTACAGGTTAGTGCAAATGCATCAGATTTATTCACAGCTACTCTACTAGTTATAACTTATAAGATAGGTACCATTATGTATATCTCATATTGTGAATTCTTCACGAGTTGCCATGATATTGCACTACCTCAAATAAGTAACTCTTTACCATAGAAGACTTACGGCGCCTCCGTAGCCAGGAGCAGCAATGCGTAGCACATGCTTCTTTATTAGACTGTAGTTCGAGCCTGCGACCACCAAATACGGAGGATGCGGAAAGGTCAGGGAATGACCACCGCATATCCCCGGAGCAACATGGCCTTAGTTGCTAATGCTCCTAAAAACCAAATAACAAACAACTGTTCCTTATTCTCAGTGGATGTTACCTCCATGATGTTACACCACCGTTTCGGAGCTGATTGGCTCCTCTTCGGTGGGCGGGAAGGCACCCTGGTGTTGCAATGATGGCAAGGCAGTTGCGAAGTATAACTTCACAATATGAGAGATGCCTGGTGGTGTGTAGTAATTTGAATTGTCGCATTTTAAGGCAAAAGCTTCAAGTTGCTTAGTGAGTTAGCATGCTTACAAGTTAATACAAATGTATATGTTTGCAGCTAACTACTAAATAATTATAAGATTGGCATCATTATGTACACCTCATATTGCGAATACCTTCATGAGTTGCGATGAGGAGCCAATTAGTTCCAAATTGGTGCCTTCTGGGAGGTGGCATCTGCTGAGAATAAGTAATGTCTTCTCCTATGGTGAAGTTACTTATTCGAGGTAATGCAATACCATAGCAACTCACTGTGAAGGTATTCACAATATGAGATATACATGATGTCAATCTTATAACTATTTAGTAGTTAGCTGCAAACAGATCTGATGCATTTGCACAAACCTGTAAGCATAATAATTATATCGTAATTACGATTAACGTAATTATAATTTAATTTAATTTTTTTCGAAAACAAACCCACATTTCTATTTGGCCATGTAAAAATTGTTGTTTCTGCTTGCAAGCGACTTATTCTAATGTTCCACAACTCACTACTTGTAGGTAAACCTCAAAATTTACTGTTCTAACTTAAGATTTTATAGTTGTGGCCACTCTGATTCTTTTCTCAGCAGTGAGAATATCTCCCCTCCAACTTTTAGGGCCTTATATAATTCAATTAAATCCCGCCCTTCTAGTTGCTAAAGAAGGGGGGGGATTTAATTCCTCAGAGGAATAATGGTTAAACTATTTCATTAGCGTCACCTGGAAAGTTATTTCAGCTACCTATGTGTATTGTCTGTAAATCTTGTGTTCTTTGATTGATTTGCCTACTTTGCTTGACAGAAAACTCTTGCTATCTATGGCTGAGACTGACTAACTTGACCATGGAGTGAGAAAGCCCATCAAACTTCCTCACATCATCAATGGAATTCGAACCTGCGCCTTTTCCACCTGGTGTGGGGAGGACGGTAACAATACCCCTGTGCTACCTGCACAGACTGAGGAATAATGGTTAGCACTCTTCATTAATCTGGTCGCTCTTCTTTGTACCTTCTCTAGAACTTTTTTCAGATGTGGCATCCAGATGGAGTGTGATCGCACCATCAGTTTACAAAGGTTAATGATTTGCTTCTCAACTTGCAAACTCCCTAAATTGTAGATAGATCATTAGCACTTCTTGTCACCTGCTTACACTGAATATTGAATTTCACGTCTTTCTCCTCTTAAACATCTGTTAATTCCTCTGGTTAGTGTCACTACTGTTTGACGATTTCCTTCATTGTTTGTATTGGAGTCTTGCAGATCAGCTTTCCAAAAACATGAAACTCATGGATGACTATGTTGTTGTTGTTGGGTTTTAGACACATCAGCAACTTAGGCCATATTGCACTGTATATGTCTGTAAATTGTTTTGTGGTTGATATGTTGGTCAAAAAATCTGAGGACAAACTATGCTCACTTCAGACCAACGAACTCAGGCACAATGTATAAAAGATCCATGAAAATTCCTTGCATCATCGACAGGATTCAAATTCAGATTTTTCCGGTGATTATACCGCATTACTGAAAAGAGCTAGAAAATCACAGATACCTTGTATTAGAAGTTAATTACTTTTTGACTTTTATGTTTCATTAAATTAAATCTATATCTTCTTGTGTCATCCTATAAAGAGAAGTGATTACTGAGCACCGAAGCCATCACTGTTCATTCTCCACACTGAATTCTGACTAGCCAGGACTGTTTTTTTATATTATCATATACTTCAACTTTAGTATGCATAGATTAACTGTGAGTACAGTAAACATGGAAATAAACACAAAGAACAGAAACTTGAAATACAAATTCAAAGAAATAAACATACATAAATCATAAAAATATAAAAGAAAATAGTATAAGGTTAGTTTGTTTTATTTTATTTTGTGTGTATACATAAAATCCAAATTTTATTTATAAAGGAAAAAAAAAAGTAAATTACATTTTTAAAACACAACACTTAAGATTTACAAAGAACTCTCAAGTCTAAATGATTTAATAATTTCATGGTCCTGTTAAAAGATTGGCAATGTAACAAATTAGTTTATGACAGGTGCATTTCTCAACTTGTCCTTTGGGACAGTTAAAGTTTCTCAATTGCAATAAAATCAATCCAACTTCAACTGTCCTTAAAGTATTGCTAATTGTGTTTAATTATTTTTAAAAGAATTTGAAGATCTAATAACTTTCTACAATTTTCCAAAGTCATCAGTTCAAATCAACAGCACCAATCTTCATAATCAATTAACAAAATCTAATTTAAATTTAGAGCAAAGATATGTGAAAAAAATTGTTTGTTTAATAAGAAATATAATTCACTGTTCATAAGGATTCTAAATGGATGAATTAAATTCAATGATTGGCAAGTTAAGATTAGTAATAGAGGTTCTGAAATCTAATGATTGTTTGACAGTATTTCTTTCAGGATGGCTGACGTGTGCTACACACTGCTGCTCCTGCCCACCTGGCTACGGAGGCACCCTGTTTATTTCTTTCTGCTCAAGCTTAAGAAGTCTATATTTAGCATCAGCGCAAAATCTGTAGGGATCGATTTCAAGACTATTACACATTTCAGTAATGCTGGGGAAAATATATTTAAAACTGAGGTCAGAATGCTTTCTATGAATGCATTGTAGTTTCTTCTAGCATAAAGAAAAGAGGACAGATTCAAAGTACAGTGCATCAACCTTCCTTTTGATTAGTTGCAGAATTTTAGCATTTCTAAAGATGACTAGGAATTTTCACTGGTTTGACCTTAAGGGTAACAAAAATAATTGATTTTGAGGGTTGATTCTGAACTAGATATCACCATCTCATTAACCAATAAATTTATGAAGAAACAGTGCAGTGATAATGGTAGCATGGGAAGGACTAGATGGCAAATGCATATAGGACAATGAGATTGTTGAAATTCAGCATACTCCACAATTGCTGATTCTGCAGATCAGCATTTTAAGTACTTCTTTCACAACCAGGATATAAAATTCAGTGGCCTTGCTAATAAGCTCACTTCCATTCTGGGGACCTCTTATGTGCAAATTGAATAATTTTGGTTTTGAATTAAGGCAACTAGAGCCAGAAGAATTCTATATATGTCTACAAATTGTGCATTCCATGTTCAGTAAAAATCAGTTTCCAGGAGGAAGAGGAACCATACACCTGAATACAATTAACTTGGTCAAGTCTATCACTGAGGTTTTGAACCCATGCCTTTTCTACATGAAGTGGTAGAATGACAATTATAACTACTGTGTTAGCTGCAATGGAATTGAAACCACGAAATATTATCCAAACATGTTTGGTATTAATACTGAATGAAACTGATGGTAATGATGGTATTTAAAGCCATCCATAATTGCATATCAGAAATGATTTAGAAAGTTTACCTTTCATTTGTCTAATCAAGGCGTCACTTTATTATTGCCATTGCTAATAAACACATTAGTTAAAATTAGTTAAGAATCAATGTTGCATCATATGTGTTTAAAAGTAATTCTTAAAAATCAGCAAACTGGGAGTTTACATCTATGAAACTTTGAAGAAAATGATTACCAACAAACTTTAATTGCCATTATTTCAAACTGAAAAAGACAAGTCAATATTAAAATATTTTAATATTGACTTGGGGAAGTGGAAAAGGACACAATCAAGAATGGAGCTGAGACGGCATTTGTGAAATGAACGAGGGAGTGCTTGGGAGGTTTAGATATTTTCACAGATTAGTTTGTTCTATTAGTTTGACTATTCATGACACATTCAGTAGAAAAGGCAAAATGGGGCATAATGTAAGAAATTTTTGGATATGGCATAATACATACCCAGCTCCTTCACATAACATGGCCTTCATGATGTCCCTCCCCCACACACAGACTCAATCCAGTTACTATCTGACAGAGTAGAGGCAGAAGGATTATATAAAGAGCTGATCCAGATGCTTCTAGAGTTAATAGGTTGTCCAGTGGTCTAGCTAGTGGCCGGCCTGCAAAAAATGTTTTAGAGCACCCTCAAAATGTAAAAAATACTGGATTTTGCTATGATGTTCACTCATATTGCATGATGGAAGAGATGGGAGTTGCCAGAGTTTTGCCCTGGAGACTACACATTGATTTTGCTATTTTAAGACTCTAATAAGTCATCTATCACCTAATGTTGTCTGGTAACACAGAGGGGGCAGCATTCCTCTGTGTGATGTGGTTGGTATACCTCAACCCTTTCTTAAATTGGTTCACACCTGGATGGTCATCTCCAGTATAAATGTAGTATCTCGGGACTTCCACGTGGAGAGTATGCCAACGATCCCACCATCGTGAAGCTGCGAGAAGACAACTAAATGCAAATATTCCATGACAGAATTTTGGGAAGGCAAAGTTATTTTCTAGAGCTGAGTTTGCACTATTGAATTGAGAATTTCGTAAATATGGATGTCTGATAGGTATATTTTGAGGTATTGTACATCATCCAAAGTTAGTGAGAAAAGAACCAACCATGTAAGATTCATTCTAGTGGCAGGAGAATGAATCAGATTTTGAGTCTATAGGTTCTGGACAATGAATGACCACGGTTTTGGTAGCAGAAGCAGACTGAGGCCTACACAGACAATGCTGTTGTCTGGATAGAAAGAGGGGAGTGTATGATATGCAACAACAATAAGGGTATCACAGTTTTGTGTAACCTGAGGTTAAAAGAAGATGGCTTTAACTATTATTATTGTGGAGGACTGAAGTGACAAGATTAGTATTATTCAGTTGGGCAAATTTGATGGAATAGCTTTTATTATCACATGTGCTTGGTGAAGACAGCAACTGCTTCTCCTGAAGGGCATATAGAAGAGAAGCTTGCTCTATTGTAACTGAAAATAATATAATGGCTTAAAGATCTTGTGATATCCACTTTTTGGTTTGTTTTGCAGTACAACTGTGTGGTACTACACTTAAGGTGGTAGAAAATGAAAAAGACCTGGGAGTAATTGTGCAGGCAGATATGAAGTTTTCTGAGCAATGCAGGCAGGCTGCCAGGGCAGGTCATGGGGTTTTGTTAATGATATATAGGAATTTTGCTAGCAGGAAAAAGGAGGTGATTATCCCTCTGTATAAGGCAATGGTTAGGCCACACCTTGAGTACTGCATACAGGTCTGGAGGCCTCATTTTAGAAAGGATGTAGATTTACTTGAGCGTGTACAGAGAAGGGCAACAAGATTGGTGAGGGGAATGAAGGGATCCTCTTACCAAGAGAGAGAGAGAGAGAGAGGCTTAAGTTCTGCAAATTGCAGTGGCTGGAGACTAGGCACCTGCACGGTGATCTGATTGAGGTATATAAGGCCTTGAATGAGTTGAGCACGCTGAATTCTGATGGGATCCTTCCACTTGTTCAGATTACGAACCTAAGGGGGCATAAATTCAAATTAAGAAAAGACAGATGTAGATTAGATGTGCGGAAATTTGCCTTTAGCCAGCGGGTGGTTAATTGCTGGAACAAACTTTCATCTGTCGTTGTGGAAGTTGATGGGTTGAATAAATTTAAGGAGGAACTGGACAGGCATTTGGAGGGAATGGTGTGATTTTTTTTTTTTTTTTGGCTGATGCTGCATAAGCTCATACACTTGCTTTCTTGCATCAAATGCCACTGCTACTACTACTACTACATTAGCATCTTAGGCCAAATTGCATTAGTGAATTAGGCCAAATTTCATCAGTGAATTGTATGAGCCATGAATGTTCATGGAGCAATTTGCACATTAGAGTAAAAAATATTCACAGCTCATAAGAATACAGCCTAAATTGATGAGGACTTTAAGAATTTCTCCAGTCTCTGATGGGATTTAGAATCCACATTTCTCCAAGTGAGTGACATGTAGCAAGACCCCTTTTAAGTATGTATAATTATTTGAAAGGAACTGGTTATTAGTGGGTTAACTAAGCTTTGAACTTTGCTAGATGCTGTCATGTTTTGCATTACGAAGTTATGAGTAAGAGCTCTTAAGTTTTTAAGAGCTCTTACTCATAACTTCGGTGCAATGAGAACCACTGGTTAATCAGAGGAACATTGGATGTGAAGGAGGGAAGGCACATTGAATATCTCTGTAAATAGGAGATATTCAGTGTGGCTTTCAGAAGTGTGTAGAGGCTTTCAGAAAGATTTTTTTTTTTTTTTTTTACAAAAGAAATAACTTAAGTTCTCAAAATTTCCAAATTATTTCTATAAACCTATATAAGCCATAGGCTAAGCATGAGAATTAAAGTAAAACACCACCATTGACATGTTTTCCCCATGCTAATTTAATGCAATAATGTGATGTTTCCAATGATTGAAGTCATATTTCTGTGTTTAATGTCTGTACAACTGATCAAATTAGTGAAATATGCACTACTGCCAGTAAGAAATGTTATATGTACTGATTAAAATGGCACATAATCTGATGTCTAGTCATTATCCTCAAAGTATTAATATTAGTGGCAAATAATGCAAGGCAGCAAGCTTACACAGCATCAACAGAAAAAAAAAAAAATTCCATATCTTTTCATCCCTCTGACAGTCATCTAGTTCTACCTTGAATTTATTCAAACTACCCACTTCCACAATACCAGACAGGGGTTGATTCCAACAATCAACCACCCACTGGGTGAAAGCAAATTTCCATACCTCTATCCCACAACCATCCTTCCTAAATTTGAATTTATGCTTTCTATACCGCATGTAGTCTTCTGAGCAGGAGGAAGGATGTCATCAGCATTGAGCTTTCTCAATCCATTAAAGCCTTAAACACTTCAATCAGATTTCTTTTCAGATGCTTAGTTTCTAGATGCTATAATTTGTAGAAATGAAGCCTTTCTTAGTAAGAGCACCCTTTTGTTCCTCTCAGTAATCTTGTTGCTGTTCTCTGCACCTGTTCCAACAGATCAAGTTCCTTCCTAAAATGAGGTCTCCAGACCTCCATGCACTAATCAAAATTTGGACTAACTACTGCCTTATGCAACAGGATAATATCTTATCCCTGCTAGAAAAATTCCCATATATCACTGACAAAACTTCTTGAGCAGTCCTAGCAGCCTATCTGCACTACTCTGAGAACTTCATATTGTATTGAAAATAAAGGCATTTTTCAAGAAATTAGAATTCCAGGAATATATTTAACATGTCATGAAATATTTACAGTGATCATTTACAGTAATGTGTAATGAACTGCACAAGAAGAGAAGATTAATGTTGGAAAATACAGTTTTTTCCACAACTTATGAACATTTTGTTAGAAGAAAAAAAAAAAAAAAAAAGGAAAGCTTCACTTACCCATGTCTAGCACCATTATCATTTCTGAATTGCAATATCTAATTGACATAGGGAATTGGTTATTAGTGAGTTGCTTTTATCATTTTTAAATTATCAGTCAACAGACACCATTATCCGTTGTTAACTAGCTAGTAAATGTCTTAATTACAAAAGCAAAAAAAAAAGACAGAACTAAAACCCTACATCAGGTACTCTATTCTACAGCTAATGTAATTTCAGTGTTGTGAAAGTGTTCAATGCATCCAATTCAACATAATTTCAATATTGTGATTAAATGATATTAAAATTTTGTCTGTTTAAAACTCTAATTGTTTACCATTCTATTACAGATTATTTTTAAGAACTATGAAGTATAGTGCATTTTTTGATTCATATTATATTGAATTTATAAGTTCAATATAATATGAATCAATAAGAATAATTTATAACTTCTGCATGGATCAATTCTAATAATAAAACAATTAAAAAAATAAAACAATTAAAAATGCTGTTGCATGTGACTGATGCATTTACATAAGATTTGCAGGAAGAATATGGCATTTTAAAAAAATTAAAGATCAAATGTATGCACAAAATAATTATTATTTACATTAATTTATTAAACTCAAAGAAGCAATACAATGTACAAATATATACAACTGCAATAAATACATAAAATAAATAAATATAAAATAAGATATAATAACAGCTGTGAATTCGTCATGAAACAAGGACTGCTGCTGCAGCGCATGCCAATACAAAATAAATATTGTTAGTGACAGAAAATATTGTCTTTGAACGGGCAGGTTGAGAATCAACAAACTGTTTTCCACTCTGCTAATATAGGAAGGATATGTGCCATTAGGGGCAAAAGTACAAAAAAACCTATATACTAACACAGTATACAGAATTACAGATTAGCAAACAGAATCTTTACATTTACAGAATACTGTTTAATTCAACAGAATACTATCTTAGATCTTATTTTAAGCTGATATGTATATTGTACTTGTAACAAATGCAGATGTGTAGTAGATGATAGGATCAAAATTTTCCAGAAGACAATTTGTTAATATCTGAATTTTGGATAAGAACTTTTTTAGTTGGTAACTTAAAATGTCTAGAAGCTAACTGTACATAGCATTTTATGTTGCACATGCACAGAGGCTTGCTTATATGTGTTGTTTAAAGTGATTCCATATTATATTTTTAGAATGCTGCTTTTTTGAATAAAGATAAAGAAAAATCTTTTAACAATTGAAATATTCTTCCTTTGATTTAGACTAATCCAGCTATATTTCAATCCCCCCTCCCTATGATGGTAGACTCCTAAAAAGAGACCACCACCATTAATTAACTTTTTTTTTTTTTTTTTTTTTTTTGCATTTCAAATGTTTAAGTACAATTTCACTCAATGCTCAAAATAAAAAAAAATAAAGCTGTTTTTGTATGTTATTATTGCTTAATTTAAAGTGAAAAATGTAATTTATTTCTGCAACATAACATCCCTCCAAAAATTTTTTAATTTTTGGAGGGATGTTATATTATTCCATAAGTTCAAAACACACACATCTTACACATGAGATACAGGAATTGAGAATGGAGAAGCCATTAATGATTTAGATAGCAGATAACATCCAAAAGAGAATACCCACAGATGGCAATGCTATATCTTCATAAAGTCCAAAATATATCACTGACACCCAAAAAGACAAAGCTGTAAGAATTTTTAATAGGGTGAAGGCCACATAATTCATCTACAAATCAGAAAACTGAGTTTTCAGGAAGCAAAGGATGGTTAGAGAAGTTTAAAAAAGTATTCCTTACATAATGTTAAAATCAAAGGAGAAGTTGCAGCAGCTGATGAGAAGGCAGCTAAATAATTTTCGCAAGAGCCAATTAAAATAATCAAGGAGGGTTCTTATATACTTGATCAAGTTTAAATCTGATGAAATGGGTTTCTTTTGGGAAAAAAATGCCAAGCAGAACTTTATTTGTCATGAACTGAAAAAACAGCTGGAAGATTTAAAATATCCAAAGATTGAATAACATTACTCATTTGCAGGAATGCATTAGGTGATTATATGATGAAACCTATGATTGTTAATTGTGCTTTAAATTCAAGGGCAATGAAAGGCTTGAATAAGAGTGATCTACTAGTGTATTAGAATGCTAATAAAAAAGCATGGTTAGAGAAAAAATATTTAAGGATTGGTGTTTTGTTCCTGTTGACGATGAAATTTATATCAAGAAAACGAACCTGAGCTTCAAAATTTTTTTAATGATAAAAAATGCTCCAGAACATCCAAATGATTTATATTATGAAAATGTGAAAGTAATATTTTTACCACATCACTGATCCAATCCTTTGACCAGGGTATTATTTGTACTTTTAAGGCATATTACATAAAACACGTATTTCAAAATTTTTTTGGATGAACTGGATTCTGATGATATGCTTAGTGTCAGCCAAGTTTGGAAAAAAATTAATTTTAAGTTGTTTGAAAATAACGGCATTGGCAGTTTGTGAAATAAAATAAACTTTAAATGCCTTCTGGAAAGCTATCTGGGCCCAAGGCAGTTTTTGAGAGGTAATGGCATTCCACCAGTAGATAATGCACATTTGGCACATCTAGTGGGAGGTGAAGGATTTGATGATTTGGCTGCTTGTGAAATTGAAGAATTAGTTTAGTGACAGAAATAGATATGAATGAAGGTGAATTGGTAGATATGGTTATCAATTCCACATCCAGTAGGTCTGAAAGGAACTGTGATCCCATAGTTCATGATGCTCACTATCAACACAGTAAGTAAAGGACTAAAAAATGGCTAGAGAAATGGAAAATTTTATCGATAATGATCCGAACATGGATCAGATTTCAAAGGAAATTATTAAACTTCTTAGCTCAATACCAGGAAATTTATAATTTATAAGAATTCAAAAATAAAAAAAACTTTGATAATGGAGTTTAGTGAAATGATGTCCACAATGTCTTTGAAAACAAATTATAAAAAAAAAAAAAAAAAAACTGGGATCAAGGACATCAATAGCAGACTGAGAAAGAAGAATAAAATTGTTTCTATATTAACAAAGAAGATACAGAATAAAATGTAATTTTCATAAATTTTGAAGGTCTTATGTTTTTATCCTCTTTTAAGAGGGTCATGTAACTGCAACATCATGGGTTTATGTGCCCGATTTATTATCCTTACTATAATTACATGTTAAGTTTTAGCAATGACTTTGTGTGCATATATGTTATGTATATAAAAGGGTACTAGGAAAGTTTTGCAATATAACGCAACAATGAATCACAGGAAGCTGCTTGTTGCTGCATGTTGAGACATGTACATACGTGCATAGTAGTCGCCGCGCCAAGTCGATGGGCTCAGTTATTCATTAGTAGTGAGAGTGTAAAGTGCTTGCGATGGCATCGTGGTCACGAAATGAGATAAGGACAGTTTTGCGGTATAATTTCGTGCGTGGTTTAACCATAGACCAGTGCTTAGAAGAAATGACTCTTGCACTAGATGATGATTGTCCACATCGTACAACGATATTCAGGTGGTATAGAGAATTCCAAAGGGGAAATTTCACTCTGGAAGATTCTGAGAGGCCGGGAAGGCCACGAACGTCAGTTACGGAGGAAAACGTTACTGCTGTGAGGAAAATGCTTGACGAAAACAGGCGAGTGACCTACCAACAGATAGAGGATACTTTGGGCCTAAATGCACCAGCAATTCGTTCGATTCTGCAAGATCATTTGCACGTGAAGAAACTTTGTTCTCTCTGGGTGCCGCATCAACTGACTGAAGAGCAGATGACACGACGTGTGACTTGGTGCCGGGAGATGTTAAAAAAGTTTGATAAGGGACAATCAACGGAGAGTTTCCTGTACGGACGTGCCTTTCTGCCGCTACTGGAACAGAGAAGTTTTTTCTGATTTATTTTCTGCTCTATTAGTTTAAATTGACATATTAACTTATTTCTAGAGTAGCTTTATATTCCTATTTACGGTACTTAAAGTTAAAGTAACTTAGATAGAGATTTGTAGGTATTACTTAGTATCGGAAAGGGTATCAAATACACGTGTTTACCGTTCATAGACAGCCGCCATTGTTACGTGAAAATTAATCAGTAAATCTATTAATCTTGTCGAACTTCATTGGCAATTAAATTGTACTTTTAACTATACATATAACCACATAGGTTACGGAACATAAATAATTAGTAAAAATAAATAATTAATACATAACTTGATACGGAAGTTATATAAAGGGACTTCGTAGATAACACTCGTTACTGAAACGCGACACAGCATATCCGGAATTCGATAGCATTAGCTTTGTATAGTATAGTGCATAATATAATATTGTCAATTATTCAGTAAATCTATTAATCTTGATAAACTTCATTGTCAATTAAATTGTATTTTTAACTCTATAAATATATATAACGACTTAATCGTAACAAATAATTAATACATAACTATAGTGCTACACGTGATACGGAAGTTGTATAAAGGGAACACTAGATACCGAAAAAAAAAAAAAAAAAAAAAAACAATATATATATATATATATAATATAACTTAAGGATTTAATTTTTGTTTTAATTTTATTGAATTAAATTGGAATCATGACTCTAACCAGAGCAGCAAAGCAAAAGGCTCAAGCTAATGGGAGTGCTGTGGTTCAGGGGAGAACTGAGGGGGCCAGTTGCCCTCTGAATCACAGTCTATTAAAATGCACTGTTTGCTTGATGTTTGCGGAGCAGTTGGGTACGGGACATGATACTGCCAAGGGGGATGTCTTTGTGTGTGCACGATGTAAGGAGTGCAAGGAAATCAGGCGACAACTCAGCGTTGTTATGGGCCTTTATGAGAGCTTGAAGGACAGGGTGGATGCCCTCGAAGGAAATAAATTGAGGGGCCCATCAAGCTCTCAGCTGCCCACATCAACGCCAGAGCTTGCACTTGGTCATCAGGCAACACAGAAGCAGCCCCCTAGGCAGAATGCGCTGGTCCCACAGGAACTAGTAGTTGTTGGTGACTCTATTGTCAGGGAAACGGGGAACATGCTTTGTAAAAAGGATAGGTGGAATAGGACCAGGGTATGTCTGCCAGGGGCAAAGGTTGATGACGTTGTAGAGCGGATATCATCTTTTAAGGGCACAAAAGGTGATATAGTTGTACACGTTGGCACGAATGATATTAAGAGTAGGAGACCGGCGGAATTACTTAGCAAGTACAGGTCACTGCTGAAAAAAAGCCGTGAATTAGGGTTGAACTTGAAAGTGTCTGCAATTCTGCCCAGACACGATAGAAGGGAGTATATGATGAGAGCCTTGTCGATCAATTCAGCCCTGGAGGGATTGTGCAAGGCTCAAGGGGTAGAATTTTTTTCAGCCTGGACTGTACTTGTTAACAGGAGAGATTGCTTCTACAGGGATGGGATACACTTAAATAGAAAGGGTGCAAGAATTTTTGCTGATGCTGTCGAGGCAGTGTTAGGTGGGTCGGAAAACTGCTAGTTGGGGGGGATACAAGGACTAATAGATTAACAGTAGCCACTGGCAGGGGTGGAAGTGATTCTTGCACTGCTTCTATTGATATGAGCAGAAGTCTGAAAAACAAGATGCAGGATATTTCAGAGACTGCTGGTAGTCATTGCGGTACAAGTAAACACATGGGTTGTGTTAGGGTAGCTAAGAATAGAAACAGGTGCATGTATACCTGCGTGTACACCAATGCTAGGAGTTTGGTAAATAAATTTGATGAATTTGAGGTATTGCTCAAAACATCAAAGGCAGATATTGTTGGGATATCAGAGACGTGGTGTCACACAGATATAAGTAATGCGGAACTGGAATTTGGGGAATACAATGTGTATAGAAAGGATAGACAGGACAGGAGGGGAGGAGGGGTTATGCTATTAATTAAGAAACACATAAAGTCCAAGGAAGTGAAGCCAGTTGACATCGATGGACAGGGCAGTGCCGAATCAGTTTGGTGTGACATAAGCATAGGGAAATCAAAATTGAGAGTAGGAGTGTGCTATAGGCCTAATGACTCTGATGAGTATAATAAGATATTGTACAGGGAAATAGAGTGGGCCAGTAAATCAGAGAGTCTTATAATGGGGGATTTTAATTTCCCAGATATTGACTGGAATTTGTGGGTTGGTCACTCGCACACTAGCAAGGCTTTTGTGGATTTATTGGATGATTGTTTTCTACATCAGCATGTTCGTGAGGCAACAAGAGGGAGCAATACTCTTGATCTGATTATCAGTAGTGACTCTTCATGCATTAAGAACCTGCAGATAAATGAACCACTAGGTGGCAGTGATCACAGTGTGTTGAAGTGGGATTTACTCAAGGAGGTAACTACCATCAGAGGTAAAGGGAAGGGTTTTTGTTTTCGTAAAGGCGACTATGATGGTCTGAGACAGTATTTAAATTCTGTACAGTGGGACCAACTGATGATGTTACCAACAGCAAACTCAAAATGGGAAGCATTCAAGGAACTAATCTTGGAGGCTACCAGGCTTTACATACCAACTAAGAAATATTGTTCAAGGTTTAGGCCTAAATGGTTGTCAGATGAACTAATGAGACATGTGGCAGAGAAGAAAAATGCATGGGATACATATAAATTAATGGGTGACATGGAAGCCTATGATAGATATAAGTTGGTCTGTAACCAAGTCACAAAGGAGATTAGGCAGGCGAAGGCAGACTACGAAAAATCCTTGGCAAAGGATGCAAAGAAAAACAGAAAAGAGTTCTTTACATACTTGAACTCGAGAAGGAAAGGGATGAATCAGATTGGTCCACTGGATATTGATGGTTCAACAGTTGAGGATCCTGCTCAGGTGGCTAACAATCTAAACGAGTATTTTGCATCTACATTCACGCATGAGGAGTTATTCAGGAAGGAGAATGATGTAGGTAAAGTAAACATTGGCAGTGAGCTGGATGATTTTGTAATAACTGAGAGGAAAGTGGAGGAGAGATTGTTGAGGATAAACATAAAAAAGGCACCTGGGGTGGATGGGATCTATCCAGTTATATTAAAGGAGGCAGCAAAGGAAGTATGCAAACCCCTAGCCATAATTATGAGAGCTTCTTTGGACTCAGGGGAGGTACCCATAGACTGGAGATGTGCAAATGTAACCCCAATTCACAAAGGAGGATCAAAGGCTGACACAAGTAATTATAGACCTGTTAGTTTAACTTCTGTTCCAGGTAAATTAATGGAGGCACTGGTTAAAGAAGCACTGCAGGATCATCTAGACAAGAATTCAGTTATAGCTCAGACGCAGCATGGTTTTGTTAAGGGCAGGTCTTGCCTGACCAATTTGATTGGATACTATGATGTAGTCACAAAAGAACTGGATGCAGGGAATAACTTTGATATTATATATTTGGATCTTAGAAAGGCTTTTGATACTGTTGCACATGGAAGACTGCTGCACAAATTGGAGCAGTGTGGCATTGGAGGCAAATTGCTACTATGGATAAGGGGATGGTTGAGTGGCAGAAGACAGAGAGTGGTAATCAATGGACACTGCTCAACGTGGACTAATGTTATTAGTGGAGTTCCTCAAGGTTCAGTGTTGGGTCCGTTGTTGTTTTCGGTGTTTATGAATGATATTGATGATGGGATATCAAGTTTAATGTCCAAGTTTGCAGATGATACAAAGGTTGGCAGGGTCGTTAAGGACACTACTGACGCTATGCTGCTACAACAGGATCTGGAAAGGTTGAACAGATGGGCTGAGAGGTGGCAAATGAAGTTTAACATTGACAAATGTAAAGTACTACATATGGGAAACAGTAACCCCAGAGCAACGTATCAACTCTGCGGTACTGCACTGACAGTGGTGGAGAATGAAAAGGACCTGGGGGTAATTGTGCAGGGAGATATGAAGTTCTCTGAGCAGTGCAGACGAGCTGCAAGAGTAGCTCATGGTGTCTTGTCAATGATATACAGGAATTTTTCTAGCAGGGATAAGGAGGTGATTATTCCCTTGTATAAGGCAATGGTTAGGCCACATCTTGAGTACTGTATACAGGTCTGGAGGCCTCATTTCAAGAAGGATGTAGAGCTGCTGGAACGGGTACAGAGAAGGGCAACAAGATTAGTAAATGGAACAAAGGGTTGCTCTTACGAAGAAAGGCTTAAGTTTTGCAAATTACAGAGTCTGGAGACTAGGCACCGGCGAGGTGATCTGATAGAGGTGTATAAGGCCTTGAATGGTTTGAGCATGCTCAATGCCAATGGGATTCTTCATCTTTCTCAGAATAATCACCTCAGAGGGCATAAATTCAAATTGAGGAAGGACGGATGTCGGATAGATGTGCGGAAATTTGCCTTTGGCCAGCGGGTGGTTGGTTGGTGGAACCGACTTCCATCACTTGTTGTTGAAGTTGATAGCCTAAACAAATTTAAAGCTCAACTGGACAGGTATTTCGAACGAACGGAGGGGTGAAATGGGAGTGGGTTTTTTTTTTTTTTTTTGGCTGATGCTGAATAAGCTTGCTTTCTTGCATCGTATGCCTCTACTAATGCTAATGCTAATGCTAATCTCGGTATGTGAACAACATCGTGACAGGTGACGAGACTTGGCTGTACTATTACGATCTGCCGACCAAGGCTCAAAACAAAGTTTGGGTCTTTGATGATGACGACACACCCGTAATTGTCAGAAAATCCCGATCTGTAAAGAAGAAAATGATAGCTGTATTTTTCAAATCGAGTGGAATTGTGGAACGTGTCGTTTTGGACACGCAGAAGACAGTCACAGCTAAGTGGTATACTGAACAATGCCTGCCTAAAGTCATTGGATCTATGAAGAACCTGCGGCCAAAGTCAAGAATGGACACCTGGTACCTCCATCACGATAATGCTGCAGCTCACCGCGCCAAAGCCTGCACCAAATATTTGACCACGACAGGACTGAAACTTCTCGAGCACCCTCCCTACAGTCCAGACCTTGCTCCCTGCGACTTTGCACTGTTCCCGCATGTGAAAATGAAGCTAAAAGGGAGGCGGTTTTCCAGTGATGAGGACCTTCTACGGGCTTGGGACAACGAGTGTGCTTTACTCCCTAGTGAAACTTGGCAAAACTGGTTTAAAGATTGGTTTCGGAGGATGGAGAGGTGTATTGAATGTAGAGGAAATTACTTTGAAAAAATTAAATAAACAAAGCTGTATTGCAAAACTTTCCTAGTACCCTTTGTATTAATAAATATTACATTACTGTACTGAATTTAATTAGGATTTTTTGGAATCCTCATTTTCTATACTAATGTTAGTCTCGATTTACATGATTTTAATTTAAATGGTAGTTTGGCGGAACCAATCTACCATGAAAATCAAGGGTTAGGTGTACAGTAAACCACCCCCGCTATTCGCGGTCACTGATTTAATATAAAATGAAACCTAAAAAAAAATGTGAATTTTAAAGCGCCGTGAACATTTTTTGCCATAAAAAAAAAACATGGGCATGGCTAAAATTATCTTTCCAGGTCAAAACAGCACTCAGTGGGTGGAGGGAGAGGGGTGACAAAATCGCGAGTGTGGATGTTTCTCGCTAATCCTTGTAATCCTTGTTCAGTATGTGTTATGCCCTTGTCTTGGGAGGTTTCGTCGTTTGCTTTCAATTTATATGCTTATAAATTGAATAACTTTATAAATTGATATGCTTACAAAGGTGATAAATCTACCATTTTGCAGTGTAAAACAGACTTTTTCGAATGTGTTAAAGGAAGAAAGTGACTTTATTGTGGACAAGTTCTTTCTAACCCGTACAAAAATATGGCTACAAATAACAAGGGAAATGTGAAAATATCAAAGAAGGTGATGACATTAGCGAATAAAATTGAGTTATTAGACAAAATGTCTGATGGTGAAAGTGTCTCCTCAGTGGCAAAACATTATAAAATCAATGAGTCAACGATACGATCAATCAAAAAATCGGAAGAAAAGATCCGCCGTAGTGTCCGTGAAAATGTGCTCATTGCTTAAAAAATTTGCTCTGTAACTTGTGATGTTAAATTAGAAATAACGGAAAAGCTTTAAATCTGTGGATAGAAGACCGAATTCAAAATAAAATTCCGTTAAGTTCACTCATCATTCGTGAAAAGACAAAACTCCTTTATCAACACTGGTGATAGCACTGGCGGGATAAGTTTTTTTAGCTAGCAAAGGCGCTGGTTTGAAATTTCTAATAAATATTACATTTAATATTAAATTGTTTCTTATTTTCATTTTGATGCCGTATGCTTGCATTTCACTATGTACTGTCTATGTACATAGTCGTATTATGAAGGTACATATAATACATACATAGACAAAATTTTAGACTAGTTTTTCTTATATATTTCATACTTTGTAATGGAACCCCTTTATTACTATGGGAGCCATAACTCAGTATTTGCGGAATTTCTCAGGAACATAACCCCCGCAAATAGCGGGGGTTTACTGTATAATTTTAAGTAAAAAACAGTTGTTTATAAAACTGCTCAATTAAAAGTTTTTGTATATTTAGGAAGATACTGAAAGTTTCAGGTATTAATTAGCATTGAAACAACAATTAATGCCAACAGTTATTTTGGAGAGGGATCTGTCAGGCTGCACACAACTAATGCCATTTTAAAGCTTGTTAATAATTCTGTCAATAAGCCAGAAAATCAAAAATGTTAATTTTTCTTCTAAACCAGAACTGACAGAAAAATTAAGGCCATATTCATGTTCACCACTACAAAATATATACGGATAACATTTTATTATGAGGAAAAAAAAAAAAAAATGCTGACCAGTATAAAAAAAAAACTCTCAAATAGCCTAGATAAAATTTGTTTTGTGTAAATTAGCTAGTCTTGTATATTAAGTCATTTGCTAATGTGAAAATGAATATACATGTCTATTCATGTAAACAAAATGTTCAGACTGAAAATACTGCAAGGTAAAAAAGTTTTTCCACTCATAGTTTTTGGATTCATCCAGTTGATAGTTGAACTTGTTTAGAAATATCATAATGTGCAATTTAAAAAATATATATATTACTCATAACTCTTAAAATAAAGAATACAAGTGCACATTTAAACAATTTCTTAACCTTTATCCAATGTATGAAAAGGTATACAAAATCCTTGCCTTCATAAAATTTTTGCACCTGCTCAAATGTTAATAATAAAATTCATTACATTTTACTAACTGCATAATTACACATGATAAAAAACTAATTCTTATGTCCTTTCATTTCTAAACAGAAATGCTAAGTTATTTTACTTAAGTACGAAGGAATCATAATTTAGTCTGTATTTTCAGAGATTCAAAACTGAATATACAGATCAAGGCTTTCAATTTTGTTTCCAAACTTGGATAAAGAAAAAAATACATCTAAACAGTTCATTTAAAAAAGAAACTCTGTATGGATAACCTCTATGTCAAAGCATATAATATCACACATTTTCGAAACACAGAAGATGTATAAAATAGCCCATAACTCACAAAAACTGAACAAACAGTTTAATCTCAAAATATAAGAGATTTCATGAACAAAAAAAAAATAAAATAAAAAATAATATAATTTATGGCTTTTTTTTTTAAATCTAAGTCTGGTTTTATAAAAATTTAAATATTTAGTAGATTTACCATAAGCAATACTGGAAAGTGTTGTTTGTTGAACCATGAAAGAGTACAGAATCTTAAGTAGTTTGGATATAACCAATTACTGATACTTATTCAGTATGGTCAAACTACAGTTAATTGTCTTCTTTTGTTCTGTAATCAATTTGGTTATAAGCCCAATAATTGTATTTGTGACATTTACTAATTACCAAAACTGACTTGATTGTTTATGGCATACCAGACTGTCATATTAATGCAATATCAAAAATTAGACTGGCAATATTTAGTGGTTTACTACCTAAGTTCCATTGCTTATAATTATTCTTATTATTCTAGTAAGTGCATTAACATTGTTTATTACTACTAAATTTATCCATTAGTTATTCTCTATTTTCATAAAATTGGAATGTTACTCAAAGCATAGTTTTGTCCACTGCATATAAAGTCATTACTTAAAAAATATAAATAGAAATATCCTAAATAGGGTAATATATTTTTTAAAATGTTCTGATTAAGATGTCATATGCAAAAGTCTACCTTTCTTGTCAAGACATACACAAGATTCTTAATTCAAAATATATTTCTGTACTAAAATTTAGAACATCATTCAATTAAATTATATATCCTGAACAAGAACTGGGATTTTCTCTCCTTCTTCACACATGATACTATACAAACAATGAAAAATAGCAGCAAAATTCCTGTAAAGAAATTAAATGCAAACATTAGTTGTTATTGACAGTATTTAAAAACTTAATGGTTTTAAAATTGAATATATAATTAACTTACCATATATTCCAGCATAATAGTTAACCTTTGAATCACTAAAAAAACCACCTAAAATTTTAAGGTCAAACTTATATGCCGAGTATAAAAATTCTAAACTTGAATTAAAAGGTATATGTTTAGGGTCAGAAACAATAATCATATATTGCAAGTGTGGTTACATACTGGTATTAACTTAATACCAATATATTTGCAATTTATTACATGCATTTTTACACACAAATATAAATTTTTGATCACCCTTTAAGCCCAACAATTTGATCATCTTCAATTTCTAATAATAAATATGCTTCCATATTAAGGCATTGGTTAGAGAAACCAATAATTTGCAGTACAGTACTCAACATGCAACAAGAACCACTTGGTCAGTCACAAAATCAAAGCCTCTCACATACAAATATACATGATGATTCACAAAGATATGGCATAACTTCAGAAACTGATTTATGAGGCAATTTTGAGTAAAAGAGTTTGTATGGTCTCATTCTGAATAATTATGGAGCTATATAATTCTCAGCAGACCATCATTGCAACCAGGCTTCAAAAATAAATCTAATTTACTTTAGATTTAGATTTATTTTTGCCTGTGGGAATGGAATCCAAGCAACAACAACAGCCTGTGGGAATGGATGAAAGATATTGTAAACCACATAAAAATGCAGCAAACATGAGATACAAGCCTGCGTAAAAGACAGCAATGGTAAGCAGCACATGCACTTCACAAATGAGTGGCAAAATGCACTGAAGTCAAAGGTGTTTTTGAGAATCTATTCTAACCATGTATGTTTACATATCTGTAAATACAAACTAACTTTGCTAAATAAAAATAAATAAATAAATCATCACTTTCAGTTATGTTTGTGTCTAGTGATATTTTAATATCACTAATTGCTTTGTTTTTTACTAATATTCAAACAGCCAGAGTGCTGCAATTGTTCAGAATTGGGTCCATGTTTATTATGCACTTTTTAACACAAAATTTCCTCAGAAATTAACACCTGACATTATGCCATATGAATCTCTATACAATGCCTTTGTAAATCACCCTGTATAAAGCAATTTTAAGATCACACTTGAAACACTGTGTTCAAGTATAGAGATTGCACCTAAAACAAAGCCAATGAACTTTTTGAGAGGGTCCAAAGATGAGCAACTTGATTGGAGAGATCTGCAAAACAACACCTGTATAAGGAAATACTTTGAATACTGTGTGTGACAACCAAGCACCTTAGAGGGAATAGTAAAATGAATGAAAGAGAAATTTTCACTGTTATAAATGATTCAAGACCTACCTACAGGCCATAAATTCAAATTACCACGAAAGAAATTAAGACTGGATTGTAGGATGTGTAATTTTAGCTAGCATGTTGTTAATTGCTGAAATAAGTTACCTCTGGGGAAAGGGGGCTGGTGCAAGTTGAGGCTGACAGCTTCAAGAAATTCAAAGGTCAGCTGGACTGTTACCTATGTGAAGAGGGAAACAGGTTTTAATAATTTATATAGAAGTTTTATTTTTATATAGTTATTTATTTAATGATTATTTTTCAATTTATTTTATTAATTATTTTGGCCAGTGCAGCAAAAGCTGGTGGCCTCCTTGCTAATACTGATGAATCAGTATTAGCAAGGAGGTCGTCAGCAGTTAAGTTTAGATTTGAGTTTTCGAAACGTAAATTCTCAGTTTCTTATAACAAACAAACTTACATACTGAGGCACTGTTTACAGAGAAACCAATTTGCAGCATAGTACTAAACTGGCAATAAGGAATGATTCAGTCACATAATCAAAGCTTACACACACACACACACACACACACACACACACACACACACACACACACACACACACACACACACACACACACACAGTATCAATAAGAGAAATGTCATATCTTCTCCTGTGCCTGTAGGTTTTGGTTTTGAGAAATAATTCAAATTCTTTGGTGAATACAAGATTAAGCATGAATTTATGGCAAAAAATAGACATCAACTTTTATGCTGGAATATACAGGACATGATTTTTTTAAGAAATGCTAACTTTTGAAGTTGAACATGTAATGTAATGCCAATATAATTTCTTTTGAAATTATATCAAATAAATAATCATCATAAGATATACAAATGGTAAGGGTTGGACATTTGCTAGTTATTATATATTGGATTTTAGCAAAGTAGTGTCGGTTCCTTCCAGGAGGTTATGGTATAAGCTATAATATGTTGGGATTGCAGGTAAGATTCTAAGATGAACTGCAGGGTGGCTGCAAAGCAGGAGGCAGATGGTTGCAATGAATGGTTTACTCTTCAGACTTGTCTAACATTAGAAGCAGGGTCCCTCAAAGATCAGTTCTAGGACCACTGTTGTTCCTGATTTTGATAAAGGACATCAATGAAGGGATACAGGGTGCGACATCAAAATTTGCAGATGGTATCAAAATCAGTAGCTCATTTAATGGTCTTTGACAAGCAGTGCTTCTTCGGGACAGCTTAGATTTCAGGGATGGTAAGAAAAGCAAGAGCTACAAGTATGTTGTTTTAATGCAGTAAAATGCAAGGTCTTACGCTATGTCAAAAACTTACATCTGGTAGGGTTGAACTAAAAACAGTAGAGAAGAAATGGCTTTGGGAGTTATGATACATTCAGACATGAATATTCTTCAAGCAGGTAAACAGAAAGCAAGGAAGTCCCATGGTATCCTACTGACAATTTATTGCAGAGGGGTTTCTGAAAAGTAAGATGGTCTTTGACAAGCAGTGCTTCTTCGGGACAGCTTAGATTTCAGGGATGGTAAGAAAAGCAAGAGCTACAAGTATGTTGTTTTAATGCAGTAAAATGCAAGGTCTTACGCTATGTCAAAAACTTACATCTGGTAGGGTTGAACTAAAAACAGTAGAGAAGAAATGGCTTTGGGAGTTATGATACATTCAGACATGAATATTCTTCAAGCAGGTAAACAGAAAGCAAGGAAGTCCCATGGTATCCTACTGACAATTTATTGCAGAGGGGTTTCTGAAAAGTAAGGTAACACATTTTTTCTCTAGATGTTTAATAATACGAAGTTGAAATTACACACCAAGAAATAAGTGAACATACAATACTTCTCCATAAAGTCTCCAGTTTTATTGATGCACTTGTCCCAACGATGGATCAGTTTATTAATACCAGTACTGAAGAAGTCCGTGTCCACACACAGTAACCAACATCGCACTGCCTGATGAACTTCCTCATCTGTGGTGAAATGCTTTCCAGAAAAGTATTTTTTCAGGGGGAAATACTTTGACATACAAATGGAAGTCTGAAGGTGCTAAGTCTGGACTGGGAGGGGGACAGGACAGAGTTTCCCAACGATTGCGGCACAACCACTCACGAGTGGTGTGGAGTTGTGTTGTTGTGCCAAAATCATGCTGCTTGTCAGGAGTCCTGGTCGTTTGCATCGAAAGTTGGCTTTCAGTTTTTCCAACGTTGCACAGTAAAGCTGTGCATTGATTTTTCCTCCCTTCGGCAAGAAATCCACCAAAAGAACACCTTGGCAATTGCAGAACGCTGTGGCCATGACTTTTTCGGACACTGGGAACAGTTTTGAATTTTTTGCGCACAGGAGATTGTGGATGTGTCCAGGACATGGAATCTCGTATGCTCTACGGGGTAAAGTGATGAACCCACGTTTCGTCTGCTGTGACTATGCGAGCGAGAAAATTCTCTCCATCGTTGTATTGCAACAGGTTCTCCAGACATACATCCCAATGCATTTTGCTTTGTCCTCCTCTGACAATTGTTGGGGCACCAAGCGGCAGCACACTTTTCGAAAGCCAAGGACATCGTGAACAATTTCGTGACCACTCGACTTGCTCACATTCACTATTTGTGCAATTTCACTCGCTTGTTTTCAAGAACGATGCCCTTAATGTGCAAAACATTGTCTTCTGTCTTGCTTGATGAAGACCTGCCCGCCCGATATCGACCTTTGATGTCAGCATGGCCTGCTTTAAATTCATTGCACCAAAAACACACTTGATTCTTTGTCATCACCTTTTTGCCATATACAGCAACCAGTTCACGGTTAATGTCACTTGGTGAAGACCCTTTTGCTTGCAAAACGTGAATAACTTCACAAATACTTGTTTTGGACCACACTCACACAGTAGCTGCCATTTTGCAACTGTAATCTGCTGTGAGGCGAGTAGCGCAACACTGTACTGGTGGTCTTTTTGAAAGTGAACAGGTCTAGATGTCCACCGCGTTTCATCTCATTCCCTTTCGCCATTATTAAGGGGAAAAAAAAAAAAAAGTGTTACCTGACTTTTTGGAATATTCGTACATTTGCCTGTAGAGATGTCACAATCCCATGAATACTATGCTAAAGTCAAGTATGGAGACAAGACTTGAAGAAAGACATTGAGCTTCTTGAAAAGGTCCAAAGATGAGAAACTTGCTCAGGACAAGGTGATCCTGTTAGATTAGGCAATGGTTTGGCTGCCCCTTGAGTATTGCATACAGGTCTGGATGCTTCATTTTAAGAAGAATGTTGATCTATAAGAATGGATGCAGGAAAGAGCAACATATTATTCAAGGACACAAAAGTGTATTAAAGACTTCAGTTCTGCAAATTGGTGCTGGGGAACTAGGCACTTGTGAGAACCGACTGAAGTGTTTAAGGCTTTAAATTCTGATAATACTCTTACTTGGCCAACACACACAAGGGGCATAAAATTTAGGTTGAAAAAGGATGGCTGTAGGATACATGTATGAAAAATTTCTTTCAGAGAGAGAGAGAGAGAGAGAGAGAGAGAGAGAGAGAGAGATGCTTGTAAGCTTGCTTCCTTGCATCATTAGCCACGATATATACCAATTTTAGAAGGTAGGCCATCTGCACATGCAAATCTGATTGGTATGTTTAATACCACAATCATATTAAGGGTTGAGCAAAATCAAAGATGGGAGCATATAGGAAGTTTCATGTGATCTTTGTTTTCTTGCATTGTTCTGTCACTTTAATACTAATTTCATTAAAATTTTAATCCCTAATTTAATTAATAGGTGGTGACATTTTAATACATTAAAATGTCTGCTGCTTAATTACATGAGAAGTTTATTGTAGCTATGAATAAATCCATATAAGCCCTTCCTGGAAAAGGATGCTCAATTCCTCAACCCTCAAGTTTAATCTGTGCAGCACTGTCATTTCATACTAGAGTTCATTGAATGATTAAAATATGCTCTGTAATTGGGGCAGTTATTAATATATAGAAGATTTTTAGAGCAGGGTGAATTGCTAATTAGCTAACTGTGATTTAAATTGTATAAAACTTAGAATTTCTTTGTGAAGTAAAGTGAGAATGTATATGAAAATTTAAATTTAAAAGAGAACTTACTTATCATTTTTATCAATAACCTTGAGCATTGGAAATATCTGGTCCTTCAGAAGCTTAATAAGATCTAACCGAAGGTGAATTTCTTGCATTTCGTGCAGAAGAGAAAAGATGTCTTGTAAATCTTGTAAGTTGCTATAATGAAATGTTTCAGGAAAACTGCTGTAGTCTGCAAATAGAGATAAATGAATAAACACAGAGGATATTTATTAAGGCTGTAGACAGCCACAGAAGAAATCACAGCAAATGTGAGTTCTTCTGTGGTATGAAATGATATGTAAAATTTGGAAAACAAATAACATGACTAAAGTTTCTAAACTATACTGACTTAATATTCTGCGATAGCATTCATTCTTCACTCAGATGTCAAATAATGATTTCATTACATTAGACCACTTGTTAAATAAGAAATGATTAGCATCAGAGTTCACTGATAATAACCAACAGAATTAAACATGAAATCAAAATAAATTTAATTATTTTTATTGTGAAAACAAAATTTTAAACATATGTTTGAGGTTCTTGATCATGAATGAGTATGATCATAGTTATTGCAAGACTGGAACAGTAATAAGATAAGTTATTTTAGGTGCTCACTTTCAAAGCTCAAAAGCAGTCCATTTTAATCATCAGACAGCTGCTTTACAGATTTCATAATTCCACACTCAATTGAGAGAGGATTTAAATTTTTCTGTTAACTATTAAACAAATACTGTATGAGGTGTGGTTAGAAAGGTGCACAAATGGCCAAGGTAAGATACTGCTGCTGTGACAAATGGTGAAGTTGTCCGTGTATGTTGTATTGTGTTCCTTCATCAATCATTAAAGTGGTAATAAGTTGTCTGTATTTTATTTATTTATCTCACAATAAATTAAAGCAGTTTTTGCTCCTAAACATTTGAAAAATTAGAGTACAGTCAGTCCTAGTATAGCATGATAGTTGTGTTCCTAGAAACCCTCGTGCAATGCAAAATCGTGCAATATAAACAACAGACCCTATGGGAAAAATAAGGTTAGGTGCTGACCACCCAAGATTGAACACACATTTGTAACCAAAACATTACCAAACAATAAATAATGGTAATAAAATACTTACGTATTTTATTATGACTATTACATAATAAAATATTGCTAATGCTTTTGCTTCTATCGTAAGCAAACTTGTTTTTTGTTTGATTTTCTATCCAAACAGATGACAGCTGTTCCATCTCTTCCAATTCCTTGTGTCTTAATCTAATGGCTTTTAATTACACTTTGAGTTGTTCCCGCTATGAAATTTTTATTTTTATTTTCTCTGCATTCTTTGTAATTCTCGGTGTTGCCTCATTTAGGCATGTAGCAGGTGCAATATCACATAGTCTTTCATTTTGCTCAAAGCGTTTCACAATTTCATATTTTTTCGCTATCGACAGAGGCGGACTGGCCATAAGCCTTACCGGGGAAACCCCAGTGGGCCGGAGGCCAGCGTGATTTTGGCCATAAACCATAGTATGAGGCCACTATAAATTTTCCAGGTAAGAATTTTTGACCCAGTCCGCCTCTGTTTATCGATATTGCTTTTCTTTTTCTCTCTGAATCTGCAGTGTCTTCACCAGGACACTTCCTTTTCACACCTTTTAAGTATTTTATTCATTTTTAGGGAATAAATCACAATTACAAAACGGGGAGGCACGCTTGATACACATAAACAAAGCTGCACGTGTGTAGCAACTGAATAAACAACACCGTAAAGGCAGAGATACACTATTAACACCTCACATTTTACTAAAGCACATTTCTAGGGGTTACTACCATAAAACAATAAAAACAATTTCCAGTTGCATTGCTGCTATTGGAATCTGTTATAAACTGGTAGTAAACTCGATCTAATTGCATTTGCGATTATACCGATAGCTGGAATTGTGTTGGTTAGTTAGTTATTTGATTTTTAAGAGCATTAGCAACTAAGGCCATATTGCTCGGGGATATGCGGTGGTCATTCCCTGACCTTTCCGCATCCTTCGTATTTAGTGGTGACGGGCTCGAACCCCGGTCTAATCAAGAAGCATGTACTACGCACTGCTGCTCCTTCCCACCTGGCTACGGAGGAGCCTTGGAATTGTGTTGGTTTTTACGTTATTATGGTGAAATGTGTTTCCCCTTCACTGACATAAAAAACATAAATACATTTTCAGAATCTTCTCTTCATTCCTATCGTGTTGCGTTCAGTTGGGGTGATTCTGGTCCGAATGCCATTTCTTGTAAACACAAAAGGAGAATCGCGCATAAGCGAATTTGGTTCGTGTTATATAAGATATCATTCCCCTATTTATAAATTGTGTACGATCAAATTCGTGTAGTGTAAACACTTGTTATACGAGGACTGACTGTAATAGTATTGAAAAATGATGCAAGGAAGCAAGCTTATACAGCATCAGCAAAAAAAAAAAACCACTCACTTCATCTGTCCATCCCCTCTAAATGATTTGTCTAACTCTTCTTTAAATTTATTCAGACAGCTCACTTCCACAACACCAGACAGAAGTTTATTCTAACAATCAATTGTTCTCTTATGTTCCCTTGTGTGTCATCCAAATGAGTGTTAGGATGTCCTCACCATTTAATTTACTCAATCCACTTAAGGCCCAAAATGCTCAGTGTTTTAAGTCAGGAATAAGGAAACTAGGCAACTGTGAGGATGTGCCTAGTTTCCAAATGCTGCAATTTGCAGAACTGAAGCCTTTCTTAGTAAGGATACCTTTCAATATCCTTAAGCTTGTTGTTATCTGCACTCATTCCAACGCATCCTTCCTAAATTTTTTTTTTTGCAAGTGCAGCAAAAGCCTGTTGCTTCCTTGCACTATATGGTGAATACTATTACATATGCATGAGGCTTCCAGACCTGTATACAGTACTGCAGATGTAGCTAACCATCACCATATAGAACAGGACAATCACCTTGTCCTTACTGACAAAATTCCTGTGTGTGTGTGTGTGTGTGTGTGTGTGTGTGTGTGTGTGTGTGTGTGTGTGTGTGTGTGTGTATATATATATATATATATATATATATTATCGCTCTGCATTATTGCCGTACTACTGGCTGATGATTTTATTTAAATATCATATTTATTTTAATTATCAGATATATATATATATATATATATATATATATATATATATATATATATATCAGCATTTCTTAAACTGGAATCTGTGAACCTCTGGGGAAGTAGTGCAGACACTCTGCAAGAGTAGCTCATGGTGTCTTGTCAATGATATACAGGAATTTTTCTAGCAGGGATAAGGAGGTGATTATCCCCTTGTATAAGGCAATGGTCAGGCCACACCTTGAGTACTGTATACAGGTCTGGAGGCCTCATTTTAAGAAGGATGTAGAGCTGTTGGAACGAGTACAGAGAAGGGCAACAAGATTAGTGAATGGAACAAAGGGTTGCTCTTACGAAGAAAGGCTTAAGTTTTGCAAATTAGTGTCTGAAGACTAGGCACCTGCGAGGTGATCTGATTGAGGTGTACAAAGCCTTGAATGGTTTGAGCTGTTATTTGGTTTTTAGGAGCATTAGCAACTAAGGCCGTATTGCTCCGGGATATGCGGTGGTCATTCCCTGACCTTTCCGCATCCTCCGTATTTGGTGGTGACGGGCTCGAACCCCGGTCTAATCAAGAAGCGTGTGCTACGCACTGCTGCTCCTTCCCACCTGGCTACGGAGGCGCGTAACTTGGATTAAGATGCATCATACTCAAATGATCAAGACATCAATCCAAATGTAAAATATGAAAATATTGTGATGAGTATTTATCATTTGGATTTACATAAGCATGTCCAGGAGATGCAGAATTTGCCAAATTCATTCTTTGTCAGAAAAAATCAAACAAATGTGCAAAACCAGTCAAACTCAATCACTATTTAGAAACAAAGCACAAGGATTATGTAAGCAAATCTATGGAATTTTTTAAAACCAAACAGTGTGAATATGGCTGAAGTCAGAAGCTGATGAAAAAGAAACTAACTGCCTGCATAAATGAAAAAGCTGTAACCGTGTCATACCAAGTAATTATAGCTAAGGCTGTAAAACTACATGCTATATATATATATATATATATATATATATATATATATACACACACACACATACATACACACACACAAAGGGTACTAGGAAAGTTTTGCAATATGACGCAACAATGAATCACAGGAAGCTGCTTATTGCTGCATGTTGAGACATGTTCATACGTGCATAGTAGCCGCCGCGCCAAGTCGATGGGCTCAATTATTCATTAGTAGTGAGAGTGTAAAGTGCTTGCGATGGCATCGTGGTCACGAAATGAGATAAGGACAGTTTTGCGGTATAATTTCGTGCGTGGTTTAACCATAGACCAGTGCTTAGAAGAAATGACTCTTGCACTAGATGATGATTGTCCACATCGTACAACGATATTCAGGTGGTATAGAGAATTCCAAAGGGGAAATTTCACTCTGGAAGATTCTGAGAGGCCGGGAAGGCCACGAACGTCAGTTACGGAGGAAAACGTTACTGCTGTGAGGAAAATGCTTGACGAAAACAGGCGAGTGACCTACCAACAGATAGAGGATACTTTGGGCCTAAATGCACCAGCAATTCGTTCGATTCTGCAAGATCATTTGCACGTGAAGAAACTTTGTTCTCTCTGGGTGCCGCATCAACTGACTGAAGAGCAGATGACACGACGTGTGACTTGGTGCTGGGAGATGTTAAAAAAGTTTGATAAGGGACAATCTCGGTATGTGAACAACATCGTGACAGGTGACGAGACTTGGCTGTACTATTACGATCTGCCGACCAAGGCTCAAAACAAAGTTTGGGTCTTTGATGATGACGACACACCCGTAATTGTCAGAAAATCCCGATCTGTAAAGAAGAAAATGATAGCTGTATTTTTCAAATCGAGTGGAATTGTGGAACGTGTCGTTTTGGACACGCAGAAGACAGTCACAGCTAAGTGGTATACTGAACGATGCCTGCCTAAAGTCATTAGATCTATGAAGAACCTGCGGCCAAAGTCAAGAATGGACACCTGGTACCTCCAACACGAAAATGCTCCAGCTCACCGCGCCAAAGCCTGCACCGAATATTTGACCACGACAGGACTGAAACTTCTCAAGCACCCTCCCTACAGTCCAGACCTTGCTCCCTGCGACTTTGCACTGTTCCCGCATGTGAAAATGAAGCTAAAAGGGAGGCGGTTTTCCAGTGATGAGGACCTTCTACGGGCTTGGGACAACGAGTGTGCTTTACTCCCTAGTGAAACTTGGCAGAACTGGTTTAAAGATTGGTTTCGGAGGATGGAGAGGTGTATTGAATGTAGAGGAAATTACTTTGAAAAAATTAAATAAACAAAGCTGTATTGCAAAACTTTCCTAGTACCCTTTGTATAGCATATACTGATATATATATATATATATATCAGTGGAACTAATCATCTGTACAATGCTGAGAGATAAAGCCATGAAAGCTTTAAATTTTATTTCATTACTGAATGATAATACCAAGCACAGGATCAAAGACATGTTGGAGAACATAAAAGAGCAGTGATTACAATATATGCAAAGCCAATTTATTCAATTCAATTAGATTCAAGTAAAAGCATCTCCAACAATGCTAATTTGCTAGCACTTATTCAATATGAATTCAATAAAATTCCTAAAGATTTTTTATTTTGCCATTCGCTACTAACACGATACAGCTGAAGCTGTATCGTGTTTGTAATAAACGAGTTTATAATAAAAAATGAAATAAAATGGTTGAAATGTATAGGAATTAGTATGATGGGGCTCATGCAATGTCAGCAGACACAATGGACTGACTGCACATGTTACTGTTGTACCTGCAGTATTCTTCAGTCATTCCTGTATACACATAGAGAAGCATTAGCTGCCACAGAAATGCCAATACATTTGAAGACAACATTAGCTGAGGTAGTTAGAGTAGTCAACTCATTGAGGCTTGTCCACCAAATTTTCACACCTTTCAAGCCATATGTGAGGGAATGGGAAGTGAACATAAACATCCTTCTTATCATATGCAGAAGTAGGCTGACTGTACCATGCAAAAGTACTTAATCACTCCTTAGAGTTCTGCTATGATATACCTATTTTTAATAGACTTGAGATTTCAACTGAGTTAGCATTTCAAATTATTTTTCATAGTTAGTTGCAGTAGTTTACTTGACCAATGTTTTTACCTATTTAATGATTAAATTTGAGTCTAAAGGTTAAAACTGTAACCATATTTAAAGTTACAGACAAAGTGGAAGCAATAATGAAGAAATTGGACCTGGTCAATTTGTCTTAACTGTGTCATTTCCAATGTTGAACGATTTTTTTCAAATTTACAAATTTATTTTTATTTATTTGGAATAATGCATACAATACAGTGATAAACATTAGTTTACCTGTACACAGAAAAACAAAGAATTAACATGAATGTACAAAAATAAATTATGCAACTAATTACAGCTTTGAACAACATATAATGGCATATGGGCAATAACATGAAAATTGAGAGGCTAAAAATACCTTGGTTAGTCTTAAATGAAAAAAATAGGTTAATGATAGAATTTAAAAAGTTACTTTAGCACAGCAAGAGTCAGCTTCCTGGATGAATTTTTGTGAACATAAATATCAATTCTGTGATGATTAATTAGCTTCATACTAAGAAATACTGGACTCACAGATGAATAGTTCATTCTAGGAAGAAGCAAGTAGAATGTGGACTGAAGATGGGAATTTGTGCAAGGAATGTGCCAAAGAAATAACAGTTAGAAGAGCAGGAGAGTTGATGAAATTGAACTAAATTTTAACTGAAACAGCAAGACTGAAGGTTATGTTGCAAATTAAGAAGAATTAAGTAAAAACTGTTGCATAGAACATTCTGTGATGGAACTGTGTGTTTCTTGAAACAAAGGAAACAAATCTGATTTGAATATGTCTAGGTAGGTCCAAAGAATGAAACTGTTTAGTGTAATTGCAGCATTACTGCATAGTTGAATTTTAAGACAAACTAAAGTTTTGTACATTAGGCACCATGGTTATAATATCTAATATTGTGAAATTTTCTCAACAAGTTGCTTCTTCTTATACTTTCAACAAATAACATCCCCCCCCCCATTAGAGAAATCTACTATTACTTATTCTCAGTTGAGTATCATAACCCAGAGAGCATTATATTTGGCCTCTCAATAGTGAATGAGTAGGAATAAGAGCTGATTATTTGGTTTGGGTTTTTTTTTTTTTTTTTTTAGGAGCATTAGCAACTAAGGCCATATTTCTCCGGGGATATGCGATGGTCATTCCCTGATCTTTCCGCATCCGGTGGTCACGGGCTCGAACCCTGGTCTAATCAAGAAGAGTGCGCTACGCACTGGGAATAAGAGCTGACAACTTAGTTGTGACTTATATGCACAATATGAGAGATATTAAAAGATGTACTTCTTAAACTAATAAAATTTTAGGACAGAAAGCTAATATTGTTATTAGCTTTCTGTCCTAAAAACTGTGATATTCTTTGGTGCAATTGCAGCATTACTACGTAGTTTAACTTTAATACAAACCAGTTACATTAGCCATCATTATTATATCTCATTGTGAAATCCTTCACAACTGCCCTTATGAGATGTTATAATGATGCCTAATGCACAACGAAAAAAAAAAAAAAAGAGAGAGAGAGAAAAAAATAAATATCACTCAGATCCACACACAAGTGCCTAGATTACAAATTTTTATCTTGAAAGAGTTTAACCTTTTCCTATAAAAATGCTTCTCTACATCCACAAACTAGTCTTACTGATTTCCTTTATATCCTTTTCAAGTAATTCAATATTGTTCCTGAAATGAGTCCTCCAGAAATGTGTACAGTATTCAAGATGTGATCTGCACACATCAATGTACAGTGGAATTATCAAAATTTATTATATTATATAAGTTATATGGAATCACATAAGAACTGAATTTTGAAAGTTTAGCCAGAATATAATGAAATTTAAAGTTTAATTGAGAAAAAAATATATATAAAAACAAAATTAGGTTGCTCATATGGCCTTAATGGCAAGTACATTTTAACATTATGATCAACTTTTAAATTCACTATTAAATTAATTCCTTTGTTAGTCCCTAAAAGTTACTGAAGTAATTTATGTGGTTTTTCTGTCAAATCGAAAGAAAATGGTTCTAAGTCAGGTGGTTCCCCTCCAAGTGGATTAAATATCCAATGATGTACACATGCATCATGATACAATTAACGTGTTAAGCAGTTGTTTAAAAATTTACACAAAAACAAAAATGCTTAAAAAAAAAAAAAAAATTAAAGTACATTCTATGGTTACATTAGTACTTTTTCACATTTTGAAAAGGGTTTTGAGAAAAAGGAAATTTAATGTAATGCTAATGCACCTAGTTTAAATTATCAATTAAGGGGCAACACAGACAACAGCACTGAAGATTAAAAGGATCTATGGTGGTTGCAATATAGTCCAGCATGAGGTTCTCTTAGCAGAATAGTAAGGATGTTAAGACAGTGCATGGAGTTTTGTCAATGATATACAATAAAAACATTTTACCAGTGCAAAATGATGTAAATAGGAGAACACAGATTGAAATTGTAGGCAGGATGCATGAAATTTGCCCTTAGTTGAACAACAATTAGCTATTCAGACAAGCAACCATTTATTTATATAGAGTTGCATCTTGTACAAATTCAAGCAGGATTAGACAAACATGAAACTAGAAAGGCTTTTTTTTTCCTAACAGGAAATGATACAGAGGCTTTTCATTATGCTTCCACTTTAGTCTTAGTAGTGGTAAATAATACAAGAAAGCAAACTTATACAGCATCACCAGCAAAAAAAAAAAAACAACCACTTCCTGCATTACCTGTCCAAACTTTCTAATAATTTAATTTCCGCATGTCTATCATGCAACAAACTTTCCTCAGTTTGAATTTATGCCCTCCCATTTGAATTGTTTGAGAAAGAGTACGAACACCATCAGCATTTAGCTTACACAATCTATTCAAAGTCTTAAACTCTTCAATCATATCTCCTGACACCGCATGGGTTTGTCAAAGGGAGGTCTTATCGGACCAATTTGATTGGTTACTATGATGTGGTCACAAAGGAACTGAATGCCAAAAATAATTTTGATATCATATACTTGGATTTCAGGAAAGCTTTTGATACTGTTGCACATGGAAGACTGCTGTACAAATTGGAGAGCTATGGCATCAAAGGTAAGCTGCTACAATGGATAAAGGGATGGTTGAGTGGGAGACAACAGAGAGTGGTAATCAATGGACACTGCCCTTCATGGACAAATGTTATTAGTGGAGTTCCCCAGGGTTCGGTGTTGGGCCCATTGTTGTTTTGCATATTTATCAATGATATTGATGAAGGTATATAAGGTTTAATGTCCAAGTTTGCAGATGATACAAAGGTTGGCAGGGTTGTTAACGACAGTAATGACAGTATGCTACTCCAACTGGATCTAGATAATTTGGGAAAATGGGCTGAGAAGTGGCAACTGGAGTTTAACATTGACAAATGCAAATTACTGCATATGGGTAGCAATAACCGAAGAGAAACTTACCAACTGGGTGCTACTACACTCAGGAAAGTGAAAAAGACCTGGGGGTAATTGTGCAGCCAAATATGAAGTTTGCTGAGCAGTGCAGACAGGCTGCCAGGGCAGGTCATGGAGTCTTGTCAATGATATATAGGAATTTTGCTAGCAGGGACAGGGAGGTGATAATCCGGTTATACAAGGCAATGGTCAGGCCACACCTAGAGTACTGTGTACAGGTCTGGAGGCCTCATTTTAGGAAGGATGTAGAGTTGCTAGAACGAGTACAAAGAAGGGCAACAAGATTGGTGAGGGGAACAAAGGGGTGCTCTTACCAAGAAAGGCTTAAGTTCTGCAAATTGCAGCACCTGGAGAGTAGGCACCTGCGAGGTGTATAAGGCCTTGAATGGGTTGAGCAAGCTGAATGCTGATGGGATTCGTTGTCTTGCTCAGACTAAGAACCTGAGGGGGCACAGTTTCAAATTGAGGAAAGACAGTTGTAGAATAGATGTGCGGAAATTTGCCTTTAGCCAGCGGGTAGTTGATTGGTGGAACAGGCTTCCATCTTTTGTTGTGGACGCTAATAGCCTAAATAAATTTAAGGCTGAGCTGGACAGGCATTTGGAACGAATGGAGGGATGAAATGGGAGGTTTTTTTTTTTTTTTTTTTGGCTGATGCTGCATAAGCTTGCTTTCTTGCATTGTATGCCTCTACTAATGCTAATACTAACAGTTACCTGGTTTCCAGATGGTGCAATTTGCAGAATTGGTAAATGATGCCTTTTCTGGTAAGAGTACTGTTTTGTTCCCCACATTAATCTTGTTGCCTTTCTCTGCACCCATTCCAATGGATCAACAGCTTTCTTAGAATGAGGCTTCCAGACCTGTATGCAATCTCAAGATATGGCCTGACCATCACCTTATAACTGCTGGAAAAATTCCATTTCGTCATAGACAAAACCACACAGCTGTCCTGGCAGCCCATTTGCACTGCTCAAAAAACTTCATGTTTGACTGCATAATCAACCCCAGTCTTTTTAGTTCTTGACTGCCTTCAGTATTAGTAGTGACTAATGATGCAACAAAGCGAGCTTATACAGCACCACAGAGTATGCTCTTTGTGATTATTGCTACCTATATGCAGCACCTTGCATTTATAAATGCCAAACTCCAATTACTACCTCTCAGCCCATCTGCATAATTTTTCTAGATATTATTACTATCATTAAGCACTCTGCCAACCTTTGTATCATCTGCAAACTTAGATATTATGCCTGCTATATTTTCATCAATATCACTAGTAATATATAAAAAACAATGTGCCCAGCACTGAACCCTGGGGATATTCACTAATAACATTAATTCAAGAAGAGCAATACCCATCAATAACCACTCAACTATCTTTATCCACAGCAGTAACTTTCTCCAATTTGTACGGCAGTCTTGTATGTGCAACAGTATTGAAAATTTTTCTGAAATCTAAGTATATGATATCATAATTATTTTTTCATCCAGTTCTTTTGTTACTGTATCATAGTATCCAATTCAAACTGGTCAGACAACACTAACCTTTAACACATCCATGCTGCGATTTCCACCTAACTGCATTCCTTCAAGATGATCCTGCAATATGTCTTTAAACACTGACTCCACTGTTCTTCCTGAAACAGAAGTCAACTTACAGGTCTATAATTCCTCACATTACACTTTGATCCCCCTTTGTGAATTGGGGATACGTTGACACAATCTCCAGTCCACTGGGACCATCCTCGAATCCAAAGATGCACTCATAATTATGGATAAAGGTTTGCTGACCTGTTTTGCTTTCTCTCCCAATATAATTGGATGCATCCCCCCAGTCCCAGACACCTTATTCACATTTAGCCTCAACAATTTCTCTTCCACTTCCCTTGCAGTTATCACAAAATTATTAGATCACTGTAATTTGATTTAGTTCTGGCATCCCCATCCCTAAAAATTCCTCATGTATAAACACAGATGTAAAATATCGACTGCTTTCGGTTTGCCAACAACCTGAGAAGGATCATCAACTGTTATACCATTTGAATCTAACAGAACAGTGTGATTCACCCATTTTCTTCTAGTGTTTAGATAAATAAAGAAGTCTTGGCTACCTTTCTTTACATTCTTTTCCACAGACTTTTTGTAATCTGCCTTAGCATGCCTAACCCACTTTGTAACTTGTCTGCAGACTAATTTATACCTACTGTAGATTTCTGCATCTCCTGATAATTTATAAGCATTGCATGCATTTTTCTTCTCTGCAACTAGTCTCATCAGGTCATCTGACATCCATTTAGGTCTAAACCTTGAACAGTATCTCTTAGTAAATCCCACATCAATATAGTGTGATCACTGCCATCTAGTGGTTCTTTTATCCACTCTTAATGCATGAAGACTTTCTGCCGATAATCAGATCAAGAGAATTGTTTTCTCTTGTTGCCCCTCTATCATGCTGATGCAGAAAATACTCATCCAATAAATCCAGAAGTCTTGCTAATGTGACCCACCCACAAGTTTCAGTCAATATCTGGAAAGTTAAAATCCTCCATTATAAGACATTCTGATTTACTAGCCCATTCCATTTGTCTGTATAATTGTTTGTTACACTCAACGCAGTCATTAGGCCTGTAACACATTTCTACTCTCATTTTTGTTCTACAATGCTTATGTCAAAATACATTGACTGAACATCACACTGGCCATCCATTTCGAATGGATGCACTGTCTTAGATTTTGTGCTTCTTAACTAAGATTTTTTGTTTCGGGATTTATTGGGCGCATCGGCAACTATGACCATAGTGCGCCAGCTTAACTAAGAAGATAACTTCTCCTCTTATTCCATCCTGTCTGTCTTTTCTGTACCAGGTACACTCCCACATTCAAAATTCTGCATTCCTTATGTTTGCATGACACCAGATCTCCAATATCCTCATATCTGCATTTGATGACCTGATGAGTACTTCAAATCCATCAAATTTATTTACTATACACCTAGCATTAGTGTATACACAAGTATACATGCACCTGTTTATTTGTGTTTACTTCCGGCATGCCTTGTAATCAACGATGCCTTGTCAGTGGCTGCTATTAATGTCGTATCTGTGTATCTCCCACCAAGCTAGCAGTTTTCTGACCCACTTAACACTGTCTCAATAGCATAAGCAGTACATCCTATCCCTGTAAAAACAATATCCTGTTAACAAACATACACCACGCTAAGGAAAATCTACCCCATGTGCCTTGCACAGTCTCTCCAGGGCCAATTTTGTTAAAATTTTAATATACTAATAAAATTAAAACATGGAAGGCATTTTAATACATTAAAATGTCTGCTGCCTATCATGATCAGAAGTTTATATCACCTATGAATTGGATAGATTCAGATAAGTTCTTCCTGGAAAAGAAATTTTAATTCTCTAGCCCTCAGGTTTAATCTATATGACTCTATATATGAGAAAATAATCATTAGTACTAAAAAATATAATACAAGGAGGCAAGGTTATTGGGGGTGAGAGAAAGAAGGAAAAAAAAAAAAAAAAACCATTTCATTTGCCCAACCGTCTAAAACTTTGTCCAATCTTCTTTTAAATTTATTCAAACTTTTTACCTCAACAAGACTAGGTGTAAATTAATTCCAACAATCAATTACTCTCTTACTGAAGGCAAACTTCTGAACATCTATTCTGAAACTATCCTTTTTCAATTTTTGTTCACTTGTGTGTTGTCTGACAAAGAGTAAAAATGCCAGCACATTTAGCTTTCCCTACACTCTTAATGCCTTAAACACCCGAATCAGGTCTTCACACAGATGCCTATGTTTCCAGACATTAAAATTTACAGAATAGGTCTTCCTTGGTAAGAATATTATTAAGAGTAGTCTAGATATTATTTAGACTAATAATATTAAGAGTAGGAAACCGGCAGAATTACTTAACAAGTACAGGTCACTGTTGAACAAAAGCCGAGAATTAGGGTTGAATTTGAAAGTGTCTGCAATTCTGCCCAGACACGATAGGAGGGAGTATATGATGAGAGCCTTGTCGATCAATTTGGCCCTGGAAAGATTGTGCAAGGCTCAAGGGGTAGAATTTTTTTCAGCCTGGACTGTACTTGTTAACAGGAGAGATTGCTTCTACAGGGATGGGTTACACTTAAATAGAAAGGGTGCAAGAATATTTGCTGATGCTATCGAGGCAGTGTTAGGTGGGTCGGAAAACTGCTAGCTTGGGGGGAGACAAAGACCAATAGATTGACAGTAGCCACTGGCACAGGTGAAAGAGATTCTTGCACTGCTTCTATTAGAATGAGCAGAAGCCTGAAAAACAAGATGCATGGTATTTCAGAGACTGCTGGGAGCCATTGCGGTACAAGTAAACACATGAGTTGTGTTAGGGTAGCTAAGAATAGAAACAGGTGCAGGTATACTTGCGTGTACACCAATGCTAGGAGTTTAGTAAATAAATTTGATGAATTTGAGGTATTGCTCAAAACATCAAAGGCAGATATTGTTGGGATATCAGAGACGTGGTGTCACACAGATATAAGGGATGCAGAACTGCAATTTGGGGAGTACAACGTCTACAGAAAGGATAGACAGGATAGGAAGGGGGGAGGGGTTATGCTATTAGTTAAGAAACACATAAAAACCAAGGAAGTGAAGCCAGTCGACATTGCCGGACAGTGCAGTGTTGAGTCAGTTTGGTGTGACATAAGCATTGGGAGATCAAAATTGAGAGTAGGAGTGTGCTATAGGCCTAATGACTCTGATGAGTATAATAAGGAACTGTACAGGGAAATAGAGTGGGCCAGTAAATCAGAGAGTCTTATAATAGGAGATTTTAATTTCCCAGATATTGACTGGAATTTGGAGGCTGGTTACTCACACACTAGCAGGGCTTTTGTGGATTTATTGGATGATTGTTTTCTACATCAGCATGTTTGGGAGGCAACTAGAGGGAGTAATACTCTTGATTTGATTATCAGCAGTGATTCTTCATGCATTAAGAATCTGCAGATAAATGAACCACTAGGTGGCAGTGATCACAGTGTGCTGAAGTGGGATTTACTCAAAGAGGTAACTACCATTAGGGGTAAAGGGAAGGGTTATTGCTTCCGTAAAGGCGACTACGATGGACTAAGACAGTATTTAAATTCTATACAGTGGGACCAACTGATGATGTTACCAACAGCAAATTCAAAATGGGAAGCATTCAAAGAACTTATCTTGGAAGCTACTAGGCTTTACATACCAACTAAGAAATATTGTTCAAGGTTTAGGCCAAAATGGATGTCAGATGAACTAATGAGGCATATGGCAGAGAAGAAAAATGCATGGGATACTTACAAATTAACACATGACACAGAAGCCTATGATAGATACAAGTTGATATGCAACCAAGTTACAAAGGAGGTTAGGCAGGCGAAGGCAGATTACGAGAAATCCTTGGCAAGGGATGCAAAGAAAAACAGCAAAGAGTTCTTTATTTATGTAAACTCTAGAAGGAAGGGGATGAATCAGATTGGTCCACTTGACATTGATGGGTCAACTGTTGATGATCCTGCTCAGGTAGCTAACAAACTAAATGAATATTTTGCATCGACATTCACACATGAGGAGTTATTCAGCAAGGGGAATGCCAGAGGTGTATTCAACTCTAGCAGTAAGGTACAGAATCTTGAAATAACTGGGAGTAAAGTGGAGGAGAAACTGTTGAAGATAAACACAAGAAAGGCACTCGGGGTGGATGGGATCTATCCAGTTATATTAAAGGAGGCAGCAAAGGAAGTAAGCAAACCCTTAGCCATAATTATGAGAGCTTCCTTGGACTCAGGGGAGGTACCCATAGACTGGAAATGTGCAAATGTGACCCCAATTCACAAAGGAGGATCAAAGGCTGACACAAGTAATTATAGACCTGTGAGCTTAACTTCTGTTCCAGGAAAATTAATGGAGGCACTGGTTAAAGAAGCACTGCAGGATCATTTAGACAAGACTTCAGTTATAGCTCAGACACAGCATGGTTTTGTTAAGGGGAAGTCTTGCCTGACCAACTTGACTGGATACTATGATGCAGTCACAAAAGAACTGGATGCAGGGAATAACTTTGATATTATATACTTGGATCTTAGAAAGGCTTTTGATACTGTTGCACATGGAAGACTGCTACACAAATTGGAGCAGTGTGACATTGGAGGCAAATTGCTGCTATGGATAAAGGGGTGGTTGAGGGGGAGAAGACAGAGAGTGGTAATCAATGGACACTGCTCATCATGGACTAATGTTATTAGTGGAGTCCCTCAGGGCTCAGTGTTGGGTCCATTATTGTTTTCTGTATTTATAAATGATATTGATGATGGTATATCAAGCTTAATGTCGAAGTTTGCAGATGATACAAAGGTTGGCAGGGTTGTCAAGGACACTACTGACACTATGCTGCTGCAACAGGATCTGGAGAGGTTGAGCAGATGGGCTGAGAGGTGGCAAATGAAGTTTAACATTGACAAATGTAAAGTACTACACATGGGAAACAGCAACCCCAGAGCAACGTATCAACTCTGTGGTACTACACTGACAGTGGTAGAGAATGAAAGGGACTTGGGGGTGGTTGTGCAGGCAGATATGAAGTTCTCTGAGCAGTGCAGACGGGCTGCAAGAGTAGCTATTGTCAATGATATACAGGAATTTTTCCAGCAGGGATAAGGAGGTGATTATTCCATTGTATAAGGCAATGGTCAGGCCACACCTAGAGTACTGTATACAGGTCTGGAGGCCTCATTTCAAGAAGGATGTAGAGCTGCTGGAACGAGTACAGAGAAGGGCAACAAGATTAGTGAATGGAACAAAGGGGTGCTCTTACGAAGAAAGGCTTAAGTTTTGCAAATTACAGTGTCTGGAGACTAGGCACCAGCGAGGTGATCTGATAGAGGTATATAAAGCCTTGAATGGTTTAAGCATGCTCAATGCTGATGGGATTCTTCCTCTAGCTCAGAAAAATCACCTGAGAGGGCATAAATTCAAATTGAGGAAAGACAGATGTAGGACAGACGTGCGGAAATTTGCCTTTAGCCAGCGGGTGGTTGGTTGGTGGAACAGACTTCCATCCCTTGTGGTGGAGGTTGATAGCCTAAATAAGTTTAAGGCTCAACTGGACAGGTATTTTGAACGAACAGAGGGGCGAAGTGGAAGTGGTGTTTTTTTTTTTTTTTTTTTTGGCTGATGCTGCATAAGCTTGCTTTCTTGCATCAAATGCCTCTACTAATGCTAATATCCTTTTGTATCCCTAACTAATCTCCACATCCTTTCCAATAGATCTGCATTCTTCCTAAAATTAGGTTTCCAAACCTATATCCGGTATTCAAGGTGTACCCACACATTAAAAAGAGATATACTCATATAATGAGATCACCTCTTTATTGGTGCTGGCAAAGTTCTTATATATAACCGAGGCAACACTGAGTTATCCTGGCAACCTTCCTGAATGTCTCAGAAAATGTTGCATACAAGACTGTACTTAACATGAAATTAATTTTTTTTCATTAAGCACAGTTGGAACTATGTAAACACAAGGCTCCCAAGACATACCACGCCAAAAGTTGGTCTACCATACAAGTCGTAGGAGATCAAGGTGCCTTACTCACCGAGTGCTTAATCACACCCTTAACACATTCCCATGTTGGACCAAAATCTCTTCCACCTCTGCAGTGTCCATACCACATCCAGAAGACATGGCCTCACTGCCTGCCCATCCCCAACAAAGATCTTAACTTTTATAAAGTCCAGGTTTATACAATACAATGCAGTATGGAAAAACAATAAGGACTGTATTAAGAAGTTCAGAAAGTGTTTTGTCTTCTACATAGCATAAGTTACATTTTATGATGCAACTTCTTCACACGCTGTCACATACGAATATGGAAACAACAGTAATATCAATGATAACATTCAAAGGTTCGAAATTTGCAAAGGGTTAGTGAAACAATTTTGAAAACAGCACACAGCAGCAATTTTTATTTATTATTAAAAAATATATAGATATGAAATTTTTAATAATAATAAACACAATCATCCTGAATTCCTCAACAATGACACTTCATGTGATTTTATGTAAAGATGTGGTTTGCAAGCAGCAATAAAACTAGGAAATGGGAAAGAGACTGTTCCAAGCAATTGACAATTCTTAAATTCATAATGTAGTAATAATGCTACTTACTTTCGGGTTGTAAATATGGATACCACATCCAATCTGGTTTCTGTGAAAATTCGGGTGCATCATTTTCACTTCCTACAAGTAAAAATTTATAATAAATCTCAGAAACAAACACAATATTGACGTCAATTTTAATTATTAGTTAAATCTCAAATTAATTGAGTAATTAAGTTAAATTCTTTCAATAAAAATTAATGACAACTAGAAATAATATATTAAAAATTACTGTAAATATAAATAATTTTGGATTAAGTAATATCATTTTACTTTTTGAGTTCTACTCATTTGTTTTATAAAATACAACTTCAGCAATACATGAGGCAACTGAGTGATACTCTCAGTGAACATACAATCCACCAATGTAAGGTCAAGAAATATGGAGGTGGGGGGCACTGCTTTCCACAAGTGTTGTTGTTTGTAGTTTTGTGGTGCAAAAGCTGCTTCGGCTATATTGCACCCCACAGGTGTTGGACTTAAATTCTGCAGATTGTAATTTTCAGAAAATACATAAGAAAGGTTGTTCCAAAGAACAAAAAGGAGGAAGGAAAGTTAGTTCAACAAGTTGAGTTGAACCGTGAATGGATGTTGAATCATTGATTATGCATGTTTGGAACATTTTGAAGAAAGATTCTTCAAAATGTATATATACATCACTATGATAAAAGAGACTATTTTAATTTCGATACAATAAAACTCACGCACTGGGAAAGCAACATAGCGAGGCATATACATGGTAATACTATAAGAAATCAAATAAACAGACTTTTAAAAATCTGCAACAATATAGAAAGCGTAAAGATGGCATTACAAAAACTCATCAAAACCTTAGATGTAAACAAAATTCCCAACCGATACAGTAGGTATCACATAAAAACTGCCATATATGCAAATATTAGAACACACCACCCCAATGTAGACTCACATATATTCATCGAAAACCATCTAAAAATAAAATAGTTTTACTCAGAAAAAGTATCCCCAAGTTTATAAGGTTTATTGCACTCAGACGAGTGCTCGTCGCCTGACTGCACTACAACCTATTACCAAATTTAATCCCCCCACCCATAGAAAGAGGCTGTATATATGTATATAGCTTTACCTCTGGACAAATATGTGCTGTTACGCCTTAGAAAAGCGGTACCGGCACAGTCCGAGGTAAGGCACAAAAACGCATGTAAAAATAATGTAAATAAAAGATTTTAATCCACATGTTAACACAACCCATATAAAGCTTACAGAAAATCATCGTTCCTACAACAAACCTCCACCGCAGGCATTGGCATGGAAATCGGGGGCCTGAGGCCAATGCACCATCAACACACAGGGTAATGTTAGTGCGACTGCGCTATAAAAATCGCTACCTATAAAACAAATAGAAGGCGGGAAATTCCCTCTTTCTATTCTACGACATCCACCGGAGTACATTAAGTAAGTAGGAATTTTACAATACAGGATACTTATCCGTTGGGCTTTGTGTACTCTATCACAGTTTGCTGAAGAGATTGTAAAAAATAAAAATTAAAACTAATTAATACTATAAACAGATATGCAAACAGTAATTAAGAAATTAAAAAATTCAAAAACTTAAATCTAAAAATTAAAATTATAGAAGGAATTTTAGAAATTAAACAAAACAAAAGAAAAGGAACTTAAAATAGCAAAACTGTGATAAGTACAAACAGAAACGAGTAAGTATGAGGCATTACATCAAAAGGGCTGTCAATCCACTCAAAGCCCCCGACAAAGTAGGAGATTGACGGCCACGTGATGGAATGCAAAAAAATGTATAATAGTAATAAAATAGAAGTATACTGTTAATAATAACTAGTTAATAATAATTACCTTTTGCTACAGATAAAAAATTTTCATCAGTAATTTGTCATGAAAATTCATTATCATTAAGCATTAAACTTCTAAACCTAATATATATATAGACCATGTGGATTTAAGATGACTTAAATAAGGCTAGCTTAATGACCAGGATTGTATGAACACTAATGCCTATATGTAAAAACCACCAACAATTGGTAACAATCAAAAAATCCAAACAATTAGAAACAAATATATACTGGCACGTATAATGTTCAATTGGCCAATACGGCAAAAAACAATGGCATTAACGATGCACAAAAGAAGGATTAATATGGTCGAATATATATATATATATATATATATATTCGACCTTATTTTTATTGATAAATATTAGTGTGATTAATATTTCCCAATTTGAGAACTACCTTTAGGTATCTGTAAGTGAATCTTACAAGACACAGTTTGGCAGTCGTGCTTATCAAAAATAAAAAGAGAAAACTGAAGATGAATTCCAACTTACCTATAACTTGTAGCTGTGATGTATTACAGTTCTGTTCATTGTCCACATTAGAATTTATGTCTTTTACTTTCTGGATTAAGTTAAAACTAAAATAACAAAGTCAAAATTACATAAAATAAATTTAATTTCAGCAATATTTTTTTATAATAATGACATTGACTAATTCAGCAGTTTAGTTTTGCTGTCAACATTAGCAACTGAAAATGACATTCAGATCCTCTAAGAAATAGTAAATGTCTTCTTTTCACATATTCTTCATGAGCATACTAGCTAATTACTATATAGATGTGTAAAGCTCAAAATACCTTATGGTGATATATGTGTAGCATCTATCACATATTCCATTATCACAACTGCAAAAATATGTCCAGTCCTCACTTAATATCATAGTTGCATTGCTGAAACTGTACCATTAAGTAATTGACTATTCTTATTAATGTATAAATTGGAATTGCACTCTTCAGGACAAAAAAAGGGGAAGGGAAAAGTAAATGTACCTATAAATCTTTTTTAGGTGATTTGTTACTCCTCAAAACACTAACTCATGGGAATTTTTGATAAGTATATCACTGCACAGAGTGCACATGACACAAGTAACTACTGATTGAATTCCGAGACAAAGGCAGGCTGTATGCTGCACAGATCTCATGTGTACCAATACAAGAACTCCATGGATACTTCCCCCCTCCCCCCTCTCTCTCTCTCATTCACAAAGGTTGCTCAAATAATGAAATTTGTACTACAGACTTGCACGCTTTACTTTCATGCCAGGAAAGGTTGAATGTAGAGAATAATTTTGATATCATTTACTTTAAGTTTTGGTAAATGTTTTTAAGTGTTACACATGAATGAGTGTATAAATTGGAGTCATGAGGAATTAGGGAAAAGTTACTATTTATAGATAAAGGAATGATCTAAGTATGTAGCTATGAATGGCCACTGCTCTTTATGGACTAATGTGATGACTACATCCCACTCTGTGGGACCTAGTCATCACATTAGTCTCTGCCTTCTTTTCCTTAATACACTAAAACCTTGTTAATTAGAAGTATCCATACAAAAACTCAAATATGCCAGTATTAATCATGACATATTTTTAATAAGATACTCTTATTAACTGTACAGAATTTTCACTTCACAATTCTTATTTAAAAAAATTAATCATTTAGTTCTGTTGTGGTAGATATTCATGAACAGACAGTTAACACATTCATTTAGTCAATATTAAAAAGATAACAAGATTTATTAAGTTTCATTTTTGCCACCAATAACTAGTCTTAAAATTCTATGTATACAAGTTGTATATTGATACATTAAGGCTTGGTGCACACGACCAGCAATGGACACAGCAGTGCACTCACAGTGGCATAACAACAGCAAGCATCATTTTGCCATTGACTGCTCAGGACCAAACTTTCCCAAACTCAAGTATTTGGGTCACTCAGTCTTTGGGTCCAACTCTGGTCTTAGTCATTAAGTCATGAAAGTGATGTTTTAAATCATGGAGGTTTACTGTAAAAAATGCATTCTATTTGCTTATTTGGCAAATATGTTGTGTTTTTTTTTTTTTTGTCATCCTTTTGTTAGTACATGCCTTCTGAAAGGTGCATTTTCACCTATGTTTATAGATTTAAGAAATAACGAAGCAAAATTTAACTATTTCCAAATGAGTATAGACTGTGCTGATGATCAAGGCAGAAGATACAAACATGAGACTTTGAAAATTATTCTTTTATTTATAAATACAACTAATATGAAGAAAAAAGATCTTCAAAGGATGCTGTGGTGTTGCTAGGAGAAATGGGGTCAGTGTCTGGGATGGTTACCTGTGAGTTGGTTAGGGATTGTATTAGTTCCTAACTATATGAGGCTGCACAAGAACTTTGCAATGGATAAACCTGGTAAGGAGACACAGGATGATACTGATGTGGAGGATAATGTGGATGCTACTGAGAAAAATGAGGTGGATGAGGAGGTTGGCTTGCTGACAATCTAATTCTTCCAACTAAGTTTAATACCTCACTCTTTATTTCAAGTTTCTGGTCAATGCTGAACTTATTTTATGGTCAGAATTAGTGAATCAAAAAATGCTTTGTCCTCATCAAATTCAGAAGGATGTAGTCAGGAGATAGGCACTTTTATAAATTCTACTATTGTCTTTTTTACATATTTCCAGCATTTGGTAGGTGATTCATTGGCAGGGGCACAATTAGGGCTTCCTTCTACCGAGCATAGCAGCAGAAGCTTTTTCCTCAGGAACAACATTTGCAATGAGATTGAGGCTTGAACAAGTTTCACCGATTCCTGGGATTGTTGCAATACAGCCAGCTGGTGGGCATAAACATACTGCCTCCCGGAACTAGCAGCTTGTTCTGATTTAGTCTTCTTCAGGAGATTGCACATTAATTTGACCTGTGATTTTAAAAATGTAAAAATTATATGTACAATATAAAATTAAGTATCAATAGAATTTTTCTTCCTCAGATTTTTCATTAAAGCTTTCAGTGAAAACTTGGCAAACTTTAATCCATGCCACTGATTTTTATGTTTGTCCTTATATGCTTCACTGAAAGTGTTCCAAATTATTTCCTATTAGGAAATAATTTGGTTATTTCCTAATTTCATCAACAAATACTTCTACATCAAAATCTTCGGCTGCCATTTCTTAGAGGTAGAGATGCTCATGTGCACTTACCACTGTTAACTAATGTATTGGTCAACCGCTGAAGCTCGGCAGTGCTGCAGTGATGGGGCAGTTCCCACTACTAACGTTTTGGCTGCTGTGTCACTGCTGGCGATGCAGCACCACTGCACGCCCATATACACTTCTTCATTTAAACCACAGTACTTTCAAATCAAGCGTCAAATGATGCTGTGTCCAATGCTGCTCATGTGCACCGAGAAAAGTATCTGTGTTCAGTGTTAAGCTACAATGGGTTTGTGGGGGTTCAGCTGAAACCTTCATAGTTTTGTTTAGGAGAGAAATTAAAAATACAAAATTGTAGGTGCATGTTTTTTTCCCTCCCAAATTCAGCAAATTCATTGATAAAACTATAGCAACTACCCCTCTGGTTATATTATTTATTATGTAAAATTGTACATACCTGTTAAAGCAAGTATCCACGTCTTGGAATATTATTTGATAATTAATACTTAACCCATGCAAAGGGGGGGGGGAGGGGTAACATTATTTTCTGCATTACTGCTTTCAATAAATTTTGTAACCAATATGAGCTACCACCTAGCTTGATATCACTTTAGAACAGCTGACAGTGGCAGACAAAAAAGCCCAGTGTGAGTGCAGCTAAAAAACATGAATCTAGAAAGAGGTAAAAAAACGAAATAAAATGCACTACTAGCTTTTCTTTCAGATTACCAAAATGTTTCATTACAGTTGAAAATTTTTACCTTGGTTGTGTGGAATTAATCCTCCTTCCACTCTTTCTCTCTCATAAATTACTATTTATGGAAGAGCTAATCATGGAATTACATGAAAAGGAAATTACATGCAACTGTATACTAAAATCAATAAAGCATAAAAACAAAAGAAAAAAAAAACTGATTCTCAGCACAATAAACAATCTGTATAATTGGAATGTGGAGATAAGCAAGAAAATGTCTTTTGCCTTGGAAAAGTATTAAGTTCCCTAAGCAGCTTCCCTAGTTAATTTCTTCTGTAAATAGTGACCTAATTTACATACACAAAAAAATAGATGTAATTCCACACAATCAAGGTAAAATTTCATTTCACAGATTCAAACATTTTTCTAGCTTTATGCACATCAGGCACTCTTTTCACTCTCAGCTGCTTTAAATTGATGCCAAACTGGTCACCAGTTCATGCAAATGCCAACTGAGTAAATAACCAACAGTGATACAAGACAAAAATGTTACCCATTTTTTGCATCAATTAAAAGTATTTTAAACAGCAAATAATATCCCAAAATATGGAAACTCTTTAGAAGGTATTTACAATTATACATAATAAACACAGTTCTTGTCTTAATACCCTGCTCATGTACATTGGGCCTGAAAAACAAAACTTGGCAATTTCTTTATGTGCAATAGATTGAAAACAATTTCATGTACCTTATTGTGAATTACTTAACTGTTATTATTTTTTAAATCCTCCAATATGAAAGTATATTTTCTTCCAAAGCACATTCATGTCATTCGCTCAAATTCAACATGTACTTGTGTGGTGACTTGAAGTTGGGAAATCATGCACCCTGTACCCTTAGAAATCAGTGCATGTGTCAGCATTATGTTTTGTTAATATTAATACTAAAAACCAATACTAAAACAGAACACATTCAATGTTCTATACACATGAACCACAGAAATGATCTAAACAAGAATTATGCAAAAGGAAATTGTTTCCACTGGGGTTTCACTATACTAGCTCTCCAAACTAACATAATGCAAGGATACAAACATATTCAACTTTGTTAAAAAACTGTCACAAGGATGATTCACTTTTAAGGCCAGAACCTGTGCTTTATTTTTTAAAGTTGTATTTTTGGCGGCAATCTTTTTCCATTTCTCTAACAATTCAGGGGAATGGCTGCTGCAATAAAAAAAAAAAAAAAAAATATATATATATATATATATATATACACACACACACACACACACTCATTCAAGTGCTGGTGAAAGAGAGTTATTAGTTTCATGCTGAAAGTATACTAAACAATTACATTATAGAACAAACTTATGTGTGTTTAATTTTACCACCTACTTTTTTGTGTGTTTAATTAAATAAGTAGAAAGAGTAGCAGAATCCAAACAAGAGAAAGGCGGGATGAAAAGGGAATGACAGTACTGAACTTTGAAGAATAAAAGAAAAGATGGAGGAGATATGTTGAAGAACTTTACGATGATTCAAGCACGTACACAAGGAAGAATACAGCATTAGAAGAACAAGAAAATATGGAGGAGGAAATATCTAAAGATGAATTCAATGCAGCTTCAATGCAGTGGAGAAAATCTGAAGAAAGCCTTATTTGAACTGATAATGATATACAGGGATGAGAGTTGGCCGGAGGATTTCTGCACATCAATCATAATCCTCATACCCAAGAAGATGACACCAACAAACAGTATGCCAACATTACAGAACTATAAGTCTTATTACCCATGCATCTAAGATTTTGCTGAAAGTTATCAAAGTCTGCATGGAGAGTCATACTGAACATTTTCTGGATGACTCAGTGTAGTTTTTGCAGAGGCAGATCAACAAGAGATGCTATTGGAATGTTGAATGAGAAAATGTATAACATGGGAAGAAACCTCTGTGTGTTTTGTGGATTACGAGAAGGTGTTTGATAGAGTATTCTGGAGAGAACTGTTTCCATTGCTTGAGAAAATTGGATGCAAGAAGAAGATTATTGGTCTGATCTATGACTTATACAGAAGACAAAATGTGGTGATAAGGGTGAAGGGAGAACTGAGAGGAAAAGCTAAAGTTAAAAAGGGAGTGAGACAGGGATGCTTACTTTCACCTGGTTTTTTCAATGTTTTTGCGGAAGTAATAATAAAGGAGGCACTTGAGAATAAGAAGTGGGGGGTTAAAATAGGTGAAAAGTATGTTCGGGTTATTAAATTTGCAGAATATCAGGCCATACTAGTAGGTTGCCCTGCTATGCTACAAAAAATGATCAAAAGACAAATAAGAAAGCCTGACGTATGGAATGAAGATAAACATGATGAAAACAAAGGCAATGATGACTGGTAAAAGATTAATTCCCTTCTGAATTGAGATCTATGGAATAAGAATAGATCAGGTAGAGCACTTTAGGTATCTGGGACAGTTATTTGCACAGGACATTTCATGTCAATCTGAGAGTCAATCCAGAATTGCAATGGCAAAACAATCTTTCAAGAATAAACTGTCATTGATTACACAGAAGGCGATGTCAAAAGAAATTAGGAAGAAGATAATAAAGACATATCTGGTCAGTGCCACTATATGCAGCAGAGACATGGATTCTAACAAAGAGAGACAAAAAAGAGATTTGAGGCCTTTGAGATGTGGTGCTAGCATAGGATGTAAAAATTAAATGGACTGTAAAAGTGTAAAATGCAGAAGTATTAAGACGTGTCCAAGAACATAGGAAAATTCTAGGTAGAATAAGATCAACTAGACTAAAATGGGTGGGCCACATGGTTCGACATGGTGGTTTGCTTCTGGATGCAACGGAGGGGACAGCAGAGGGAAAACTGCCCTAGGAGTAGACCAAAAAAGACCATCAGGATGTCGCCGGATGAACCAGGACTTCAAACTTTTGAGGAACTAAAACAGATAGCACAGGAGAGGCAAAGATGGCAACAGCTTGTCAGAGGAACTGACCAGTCACAAGACTGAATTACTGATGATGAGGAATTAAATAAGGAAACAAAAACAGGATCCAAGTTAACATATGGTTAAGTATAATATATTACAGTAAAATGAAGTTTATGTAGAGAAGATGCCATGTAATAAAGGAGTTCAGTTGTTTTAAGAAGAAAGAACTGAACAAAAGAAACACTACTTTTCCCCTCCCACAAGAAATTCAACTTTAAGCCTGAAAAATTGTCAGTACTGAGAAAGTTTAGATAAGTAACTCTTTCCACTTTATTAACAGTTCTGATATGCTGGCCATGCTAAAAGTGCCAATCCCCAATACATATAATTAACACAGCATTAGACAATAAAGCAGCAACTGGCATGGCATTAGTAATCAGGTCACAACAAAGTACAAAATGCTAAATATCATATACTTTACTTGGAAACATTTCCAAATAAAGTATAACCATATAAATAATAACTGAATATTTAATTGTAACGTCATATTAAGTACCAGATACACAAGTTAACCTTTTTTTTTTTTTTTTGAAACCCCCTAACATGAAAGGTATAAGAACCTATAGTAGTTACTGCTGTGCATGGGTTGAAGGTTGAAAAGACAGAAGATACTTGTTGGCATTAGACTAATTTTCACGAAATACATATGAATCCTTATAACTTCTGCTTTTTTTGGAACAAAAAATGAAGTTGACGAGATAAATGAAGAAGAGAAAAGTTGGAAGAGAGTGAGGGAATTACAGATGCCAATGCAAACAGGCACTGTTTGCAACTGGTACAGCAGAAACAGAATACAGAAAAGGTATAGCAGAAACAGAAAGTGTATGATACAGTGTGGGGAGATTTTGTAAGAGATGAGTCATTAATTAAACAAACTGAAAGGGTAGCCGTGGAGATAAGCACCAGACCACCAGTAACGATGACATGGGTTCGAGCCTGGGGAAAATAAAATAAAATTTATATTTAGAGCTTGAAGGACAGGGTGGATGCCCTCGAAGGATTAAAAGTGAGGGGCCCATCAAGCTCTCAGCTGCCCACACCAATGCCAGAGCTTGCACTTGGTCATCACGCAACACAGCGGCAGCCCCCCAAGGCAGAATGCGCTGGTCCCAAAGGAACTAGTAGTTGTTGGTGACTATTGTCAGGGAAACAGGAAACATGCTTTGTAAAAAGGATAGGTGGAACAGGACCAGGGTATGTCTGCCAGGGGCAAAGGTTGATGACGTTGTAGAGCGGATATCTTTTAAGGGCACAAAAGGTGATATAGTTGTACACGTTGGCACTAGGGATATTAAGAGTAGGGGACCGGTGGAATTACTTAACAAGTACAGGTCACTGTTGAAAAAAAAAGCCGTGAATTAGGGTTGAATTTGAAAGTGTCTGCAATTCTGCTCAGACACGATAGGAGGGAGTATATGATGAGAGGCCTGTCGATCAATTCGGCCCTGGAAAGATTGGGCAAGATTTTTTTCAGCCTGGTCTGTACTTGTTAACAGGAGAGACTGCTTCTATAGGGATGGGATACACTTAAATAGAAAGGATGCAAGAATGTTTGCTGATGCTATCGAGGCAGTGTTAAGTGGGTCAGAAAACTGCTAGATTGGGGGATACAAGGACTAATAGATTAACAGTAGCCACTGGCAGAGATGAAAGTGATTCTTGCACTGCTTCTATTGGAATGAGCCGCAGCCTGGAAAATAAGATGCACGATATTTCAGAGACCGCTGGGAATCATTGGGGTACAAATAAACACATAGGTTGCGTTAGGGTAGCTAAGAAAAAGAACAGGTGTGTATACTTGTGTGTACACCAATGCTAGGAGTTTAGTAAATAAATTTGATGAATTTGAGGTATTGCTCAAAACATCAAAGGCAGATATTGTGGGGATTTCAGAGACGTGGTGTCACACAGATATAAGGACTGCAGAAATGGAATTTGGGGAGTATAATGTCTACAGAAAGGATAGACAGGATAGGAAGGGAGGAGGGGTTATGCTATTAGTTAAGAAATACATAAAATCCAAGGAAGTGAAGCCAGTCGACATTGCTGGACAATGCAGTGTAGAGTCAGTTTGGTGTGACATAAGCATTGGGAGATCAAAACTGAGAGTAGGAGTGTGCTGTAGGCCTAATGAATCTGATGAGTATAATAAGAAACTGTAGGGGGAAATAGAGTGGGCCAGTATATCAGAGAGTCTTATAATGGGGGAATTTTAATTTCCCAGATATTGACTGGAATTTGGGGGCTGGTCACTCACACACTAGCAAAGCTTTTGTGGATTTATTGGATGATTGTTTTCTACATCACATGTTCGGGAGGCAACTAGAGGGAGTAATACTCTTGATTTGATTATCAGTAGTGATTCTTCATGCATTAAGAATCTGCAGGTAAATGAACCACTAGGTGGCAGTGATCACAGTGTGCTGAAGTGGGATTTACTCAAAGAGGTAACTACCATTAGGGGTAAAGGGAAGGGTTATTGCTTCCGTAAAGGCGACTACGATGGACTGAGACAGTATTTAAATTCTATACAGTGGGACCAACTGATGATGTTACCAACAGCAAATTCAAAATGGGTAGCATTCAAAGAACTTATCTTGGAAACTACTAGGCTTTACATACCAACTAAGAAATATTGTTCAAGGTTTAGGCCTAAGTGGATGTCAGATGAACTAATGAGACATATGGCAGAGAAGAAAAATGCATGGGATACATACAAATTAACACGTGACACAGAAGCCTATGATAGATACAAGTTGATCTGTAACCAAGTTAAAAGGAGGTTAGGCAGGCGAAGGCAGATTACGAGAAATCTTTGGCAAGGGATGAAGAAAAACAGCAAAGAGTTCTTTACTTATGTAAACTCTAGAAGGAAGGGGATGAATCAGATTGGTCCATTTGATATCAATGGGTCAACTGTTGATGATCCTGCTCAGGTAGCTAACAAACAATGAATATTTTGCATCGACATTCACACATGAGGAGTTATTCAGCGAGGGGAATGCCAGAGGTGTATTCAACTCTGGCAGTAAGCTAGAGAATCTTATAATAACTGAGAGTAAAGTGGAGGAGAAATTGTTGAATATAAATACAAGAAAGGCACCTGGGGTGGATGGGATCTATCCAGTTATACAAAGGAGGCAGCAAAGGAAGTAAGCAAACCCTTAGCCATAATTGTGAGAGCTTCCTTGGACTCAGGGGAAGTACCCATGGACAAGATGTGCAAATGTGACCCCAATTCACAAAGGAGGATCAAAGGGCAACACAAGTAATTATAGACCTATTAGTTTAACTGCTGTTCCTGGAAAATTAATGGAGGCACTGGTTAAAGAAGCACTGCAGGATGATCTACACAAGACTTCAGTTATAGCTCAGACGCAGCATGGTTTTGTTAAGGGAAAGTCTTGCCTGACCAATTTGATTGGATACTATGATGCAGTCACAAAAGAACTGGATGCAGGGAATAACTTTGATATTATATACTTGGATCTTAGAAAGGCTTTTGATACTGTTGCACATGTCTTCCATAGACTGCTGCACAAATTGGAGCAGTGTGGCATTGGAGGCAAATTGCTGCTATGGATGAAGGGGTGGTTGAGGGGGAGAAGACAGAGAGTGGTAATCAATGGACACTGCTCATTGTGGACTAATGTTATTAGTGGAGTCCCTCAGGGTTCAGTATTGGGTCCATTATTGTTTTCTGTATTTATAAATGATATTGATGATGGTATATCAAGCTTAATGTCCAAGTTTGCAGGCGATATGAAGGTTGGCAGGGTTGTGAAGGACACTACTGACACTATGCTACTGCAACAGGATCTGGAAAGGTTGAGCAGATGGGCTAAGAGGTGGCAAATGAAGTTTAACATTGACAAATGTAAAGTACTACATATGGGAAACAGCAACCCCAGAGCAATGTATCAACTCTGTGGTACTACACTGACAGTGGTAGAGAATGAAATGGACCTATGGGTGGTTGTGCAGGAAGATATGAAGTTTTCTGAGCAGTGCAGACGGGCTGCAAGAGTAGCTCATGGTGTATTGTCAATGATATATAGGAATTTTTCTAGCAGGGATAAGGAGGTGATTATTCCCTTGTATAAGGCAATTGTCAGGCCACACCTAGAGTACTGTATACAGGTCTGGAGGCCTCATTTCAAGAAGGATGTAGAGATGCTGGAACGAGTACAGAGAAGGGCAACAAGATTAGTGAATGGAACAAAGGGGTGCTCTTACAAAGAAAGGCTTGAGTTTTGCAAATTAGTGTCTGGGGACTAGGCACCAGCGAGGTGATCTGATAGAGGTGTATAAAGCCTTGAATGGTTTGAACATGCTCAATGCTGATGGGATTCTTCCTCTTGCTCAGAATAATCACCTGAGAGGGCATAAATTCAAATTGAGAAAAGACAGATGTAGGATAGACGTGAGGAAATTTGCCTTTAGCCAGCGGGTGGTTGGTTGGTGGAATAGACTTCCATCCCTTGTCGTGGAAGTTGATAGCCTAAATAAGTTCAAGGCTCAGCTGGACAGGTATTTCGAACGAACAGAAGGGTGAAGTGGAAGTGGTTATTTTTTATTTATTTTTTTATTTTTATTTTATTTATTTATTTTTTTTTGGTTGCTGCTACATAAGCTTGCTTTCTTGCATCAAATGCCTCTACTAATGCTAATGCTAACTGCCCTCTCCTGGATGGAGTCTAGAAGTCTAAGGGGAGGGAGGAGTTTGGTGCACCACCCCAGCAGTGGACATGATATTCTTTAGCAGGCCAGATTTGTACAGAGTGACAAGTCATTTAGAAGAAAAGTAATGCTGAGAGTGAAGGAAAAACCCAGTTTTTTAGATGCAGAGGAAGTAATAATTGTGATGTGCTAATGTCAACAGAGATTAGTAGTCAGGGTAATCCCTAATACAGCTATGTGACAGTGTCCAGAGATCTGAGCGTCATCAAAGATAAGCACTGTAGTAATAGACTCCTTTTTACAACATAAGACAAGCCTGAGTTTTAGAAGGAATTTAAATTGACTAAGTTATTTGTCCCATTGGAGAACTACCTGGAGATCAGCATTTAAGGAATTGGTGGTGGATATTAGAGAGGATACAACTGTTTGTGCAGAATAATGGTTTTCAAACTGGAGTATAGGCAATGTGCTATCAACAAAGCTATGGAGAGGATTTCCAATCAGTGGAAGAAAGTCATTAACATACAAGAGGAAAAGAGTGGGAAAAAGGACTGAACCTTGGGGAATACCAGCATTAGTGGAAAGTTAGAAGTCAGCCATCATCTGCAGTGAACTATCAGAGAGAAAACTGGACACCAAATTGCAAACAAGTCAGCAATCCATAAGATGGAAGCTTATCTAGAAGACCTTTATGCCAAACTTAGGCATGTCAAGGGCAACTACTTGAGTTTCAAACTTTTTCACTAAATTTGTCCACAAATGGGTAACGTAAGCCAAAATATAACAAGTGGAATGAGACTGATGGAATCCATATAAGTGATCATTGATCAGAATATTTCAAGATAGTTTAGCATGGTTAATGGATTTCATCCTTACTTTGGAAAGAGTAGAGATAAGTGCAATGAGACAATAACTGGATAGGAGGGATTTGTCACCCTTTTTAGGAACTGGTTGAATATGAACAAATTTCCCAGAAGGAAAAACATCAGTGGACTAAGAAAGTGTAAAAAGGTGGCACAGAACAGGAGTAAGTAGGCTTAGGAGCACAGGTTTTGAGAACAAATCAGGACCTGGAGTTTTCTTGGTGTCAATAGAGTTAAAAATTCTGATCACAGCCTTTTGACAAAAGACTGCAGGAGGTATTGAGTGGAGTTTACTGGAAACAGTAGGAGGCAGTTTACCAAGTTGTCAATTCACAGGTTAGATGAAAAGTAGGATACTAGTAAGATACTTTATCTATAGCTTGAGGAGGCAATAGAACATCCATACTACCACCTCTGTTAAAAGAGGTGGAAGTATAGATGGGCAAAAGTTGTGGCCAATAGCTTTGGCAAGAGACCAGAATGTTTGACTGCCATTTGGACAAGAAGTTTTCTAACTTAGCCTGTTCAAAATCTAGTTTGTATTGATTAACCACCACTTTAGAATTGTTATGAGCTTTAATGTAGACAGAAAAAGAAGCCGGAGATTTCAATTGCAATAAGCAACGTTGTCTTGAATAGCCTTACCACATTTATTGGAAAACCAAAGATTAGATAAAGGATGAGATTTTAAGGTGGAGTTTGGAATAAATGATTTCATCCATATAGCAATAATTTCACTGACACAATCTGGGCAAACACTGATATCAAAAGATATAAAATCTAACCAAGGAAACGAATATGGAAAGATCTGTGAATATAAATCTTGCAGATCTTCCCATTTCTGCATTCCTGTAATGCCAAACAACATGAGGCTGAGAATGACCATGAGGAAAAGGCTCCATTGGAGAAAAGACCATCACCAAGTTGTAATCTGAGGTGCTTAGAGAACCACTTACCTTGACCAAGTACTTTAAAGATTTGTTTGTGAGAAAAGATCAAGAGTGTTAGGTGTGTAGTTAGGATTATCTGATATTTTGGTAGGTTAATGAACAATCTGTATGAGGTCATTAGTAATTGTAAAAAGTTTAGCATTTCACCCAGCTGGGTCCTTGTGATTATAAAACTGAAGCCAGCTGCAGTTGTGAACATTAAAATCACAAAGGGAAATTATCTTACTGTTAGGAAAGTTTGACTGGCAAAAATTGAGTCTCAGCGAAAGGAAGTCAAAGAGTTCTACGTGATTAGTGGAGTTGGAAGAATGATAGAGACAGAATATGGATTTGACAGAGTGGGTAAGGGAGATTCCAAATTACTAAGCCTTTGACAGAGAATATAAGAGTAGACATATACACAAGTAACACCTTTGAAGCAAAAGGAATCATACAGTAAATAATTAGGAAAAGTGAGATGAGCAATGTTGAGGCAACTGATAATTGCTATTCTATCGGAGAAAGTAAGTAGGGCTCGGCAGATGGCAAGTGGAAATAGACATCATTGAAATTGGAGCTGAGACCACATATATTTGTGAAATGAATGAGGAAGTGTTTGGGAGGTATAGATCTTTTCACCAAGAAGTTTGTTCTATTAGTGTGACCATACATGATATGCATGATGCATTCAGTAGATAAAGTGGAGGGGGACACAATGTACGAAATGAAATTTTTGGATATGGCATACATACAACAAGAATATACTCAGCTTCTTGACATAAACATGGCCTTGACAATACCTCTTGCATACATTCTACTCACTCCCTCCAGTCACTATATGGCAGAGCAGAGGCAGTGGGATTATAAACTAGCTGATCCAGATGCCTCCTAGAGGGTTATCAATAGATTTGGTCCAGTGGACTATCTAGTAGCCGGACTGCGAACACTGTTTTAGTGCTGTACTCTCAAAATGTAAGGCAGATTGGATCATGCTATGAAGTATCATAACCTCAAAAGATATTAATCATTTTTTTTTTTTTTTATGTAGACCCCAAACAAGAGTTATTAGAACCTATGGTACTTAGTACCGTGCTTGGGTTGGAGGTTGGGAAGACGAAAGAAGATATTTGTTGACATTAGACCTCAACTTCTGTAGACTGTAATTTTCAAGAAATAAGTATGAAGGAAGGTTGTTCCAGAAAACGGCAGTTGAATGAATAAACGAGGAAGATGAAAAGTTGATTCTGTGAGTTTGAAGTTGGACAGTCAATGGTTGCAGCAGAAACAGTACATTTATGAGACAGCGAGTGGAGAGACACTGTTAGAAATGAATCATTAATTAACCTAACTGCCTTCTTCTGAATGGAATCAAGAAGCCTGAGAGAGGTTTTGGGGGCACCACCCCAGATGTGGGAACAATATTCCATGGTAGGGTGGATTTGCGATTTATACAGAGTGAGCAGCTGTTTGGAAGAAAAGTAATGTTGAGATCAAAAGAGAAGACCACAGGAGGCATTGAATGGAGCGTGTTGGAAATGGTGGGAGGTGTTTTACCAAGATCATTAATACATGAGTTGGAAGTAAAATGGAATGCTAGCAGGTCAGCTTTATCCTTGGCTGAAGTGACAACAGAACCATATGGTTTGGACAGAGATGGGCAAACGTTGCGGCCAATAGCTTTGGCAAGAGACCAGAATGCTCGCCTATCATTAGGGCAAGAAGCAAGTTTTCTAGCCTGTTCAAACTCTAGTTTGGACTGATTAATAACTGCTTTACAATTGTTGCGAGCTTTGGTGTAAGCAGAAAATGAAACTGAAGAATTAGAAACTAACCAATTACGATATGCAACGTTCTTCTCTTGAACAGCCTTAGCACATTTATTGGAAAACCAAGGTTTAGGTAAAGGATGAGATTTTAAAGTGGAGTGTGGGATAAAGGATTCCATTCCAGCAAGAATAATTTCACTGACACGATCTGAGAAAACGTTGACATCAGAAGTTTTGAAACAGTAATCCGACCAAGGAAAAGAAATCTTGCAGGTCATCCCATTTTGCATTCTTGTAATGCCAAACAATACGACGTTGGGAATAGCCATGAGATAAAGGCTCCACAGGAGAAGAGACAATCACCAAGTTATGATCTGAGGTGCCTAAAGGACCTTTCACTTCAACCATGTACTTAGAAGGGTTGTTTGTGAGAAAAAGATCAAGCGTGTTGACTGTATGGTTAGGATTGTTCAGTATTCTTGTAGGTAAATGAACAGTAGGATCAACTGACGATGTTACCAACAGTAAATTCTAAGTGGGAAGCATTCAAGGAATTAATTGTGGAAGCTACTAAAAGGTTCATACCTATTAAGAAATATTGTTCAAGGTTTAGGCCTAAATGGTTGTCAAATGAACTAATGAGACTCGTAACAGAGAAGAAAAATGCATGGGATGCATAAGGATTTCTTTACTTATATAAACTCTAAAAGGAAGGGGATGAATCTGATTGGTCCACTTGACATCGATGGTTCGACCGTTGATGATCCTGCTCAGAAAGCAAACAAACTGAATGAGCATTTTGCATCTACATTCACACGTGAGGAATTATTAAGGTTTGAAAATGGCAGAAGGTTATCAAATTGTAGCAAGATACTTAATGATTTTGTAATAACTGAGAGCAAAGTGGAAGAGAAATTGTTGAAGTTAAACGTAAGAAAAGCACCTGGGGTGAATGGGATATATATAGTTATATTAAAGGAGGCGGCAAAGCAACTAAGCAAACTCTTAGCCATAATTATGAGAGCATCCTTGGACTCAGGGGAGGTTCCCACGGACTGGAGATGTGCAAATGTATCCCCAAATCACAAAGGGGGATCGAAGGGTGACACGAATAATTACAGACCAGTTAGTTTAACTTCTGTTCCGGGTAAAATAATGGAGTCGCTGGTTAAAGATGCATTGCAGGATCATCTAGACAAGACTGCAGCAATAATTCAGACACAGCATGGGTTTGTTAAGGGAAAGTCTTTGACAAATTTGATAGGATATTATGATGTGGTTACAAAGGAACTGGATGCAAAAAATAATTTTGATATCATATTTGGATTTCAGGAAAGCTTTTGACATTGTTGCGCATGGAAGACTATTGTACAAATTGGAGCAGAATGGTATTAAAGGTAAGTTGCTACAATGGATAAAAGGATGGTTAAGTGCGAGAAGACAGAGGGTGGTAATCAATGGGTGCTGCTCTTCTTGGACTAATGTTATTAGTGGAGTCCCACAGGGTTCAGTGTTAGGTCCACTGTTGTTCCGTATATTTATCAATGATATTGATGAAGCTATATCAGGCTTAGTGTCGAAGTTTGCAGATGATACAAAGGTTGGCAGGGTTGTTAATGACAGTAATGGCAGTGTGCTACTGCAACAGGATCTAGATAATTTGGGCAGATGGGCTAAGAAGTGGCAACTGAAGTTTAACCTTGACAAATGCAAAGTACTGCATATGGGTAGAAGTAACCCCAGAGAAACGTACCAACTGTGTGGTACTACACTTAAGGTGGTAGAAAATTAAAAAGACCTGGGAGTAATTGTGCAGTCAGATATGAAGTTTTCTGAGCAATGCAGACAGGCTGCCAGGGCAGGTCATGGGGTTTTGTCAATGATATATAGGAATTTTGCTAGCAGGGAAAAGGAGGTGATTATCCATCCCTCTGTATAAGGCAATGGTCATGCCATGCCTTGAGTACTGCGTACAGGTCTGGAGGCCTCATTTTAGGAAGGATGTAGATTTACTTGAGCGTGTACAGAGAAGGGCAACAAGATTGGTGAGAGGAATGAAGGGATCCTCTTATCAAGAGAGGCTTAAGTTCTGCAAATTGCAATGGCTGGAGACTAGGCACCTGCGCGGTGATCTGATTGAGGTGTATAAGGCCTTGAATGGGTTCAGCACGCTGAATTCTGATGGGATCCTTCCACTTGTTCAGATTACGAACCTAAGGGGGCATAATTTCAAATTAAGAAAGGACAGATGTAGAATAGATGTGTGGAAATTTGCCTTTAGCCAGCGGGTGGTTAATTGCTGGAACAAACTTAAATCTGTCGTTGTGGAAGTTGATAGGTTGAATAAATTTAAGGAGGAACTGGAGAGGCATTTGGAGGGAATGATGTGATTTTTTTTTTTTTTTTTTTGGCTGATGCTGCATAAGCTCATACATTTGCTTTCTTGCATCACATGCCACCACTACTACTACTAACTAGCGGCCGGCCTGCGTGCGTACACTGTTTTAGAGCTGTATCTTCGAAATGTAAGGAATATTGGATCGCACCACGATGTTCATCATAACCCCAAAAGTCAATCATAATGCATGATGGAAGAGATGGTGAAGGATTGACCGGGCCTTAGCTCTGGAGATTAAACATGGGTTCCACACTTCAAGTCTCCAATAAGCAAAGTGGTGGTATTGCACCGGTTGATGAGAGTCATCTACCACCTAGTACTGCCTGGTAACACAGAAGGGCTGCATTCCTCCATGTGGTGTGGGCACCACACCTCAACCCCTGCTTACGTTGGTTCACACATGGGTGGTCACCCACCATGTACTTGTGCATGGAGGTTATATGCAGGATTACTAACAGTCCCACCATTGTGAAGGTGCAAGCAGAGGATTTTGCTGTCACAGACTGTCCAGACTTCGCCGAAATTGGGTTCACTTGACTTGAGTGTCACCCAAATATCAGTTCCATCAGCATTTTAGACTCCCAGGTAGCAAGTACAGCCTTTCTGGCATATCTGAGAGAATGTCTGTGACAACCTCAAGGAACGCATGATAGAAGAGATAAGGGTCGCTGGAGACTAAACATGGATTTCACCACTTCATGCTGCTAATAAACAAAGTGCACTAGTTGATGAGAGTCATCTAACACCTAGTATTTCCTGGTGACAGAGTGGCAGCATTCCTCTGCATGGTGTGGGCACCACACCATGACCCCTGCTTATGTTGGTTCACACCTGAGTGGTGATTTCCAGTACACTAGGTGCAGTATTTCAGAACTTGCACATGGGGTGTACCTAGAGTTACTAACAGTTCCACCATCGTAAAGGTGGAAGCATAGGATCTGGTTATCAGAGGATGACTGGACACCATAGAAATTTAGTAAACTTGACTCAAGTGTCATTTGAATATCATCAGCATTTTAGACTCAGTACTAAGCCTAGCTTGTCTGTGATGAGCCTCAGTTACTCATGATACAGCAGGCCCCCGTTATAATGCGGTACGCTTTACGCTGATTCGATACAATGCTTTTCTTATATTATAACCAGTATCTGACTATAACGCTGTCACAGATCACTATAACGCTCTTTTACAGATTGCATTTTTGGCATATTTAACGAAACCGTTTCATTTGATGGAGTCGATAGCTGGAAAATGAATAGAAAAACAGCATTAAAATGTTTCCCACGCTGACTTGAGAAATTTTTCCATGCTCAGTGAAATTTTCTCGCACACTAATTTAATTGCAGTACAGTGACTTGTTACATAGTTCCAAGATCAACATTTTAAAAAATGATCAGTGTATTGCTTGTAATATTTGTGTTATATGCATTTATTCAAAGTCTAGCTGTATATTAAAAATTGCACTGTTACAGCCAATGGGCACAAAAATGATTGTCATATTCAAGCCAGCAAAAAAGTATTCTTGTTTACAGTAATTATTTAAATAGAAAACTATGTTTTAATTCATACTTTATAACAACATCTTACTTACTCTAGTAAAGAAATAAATTTTCTGTTAATACTCTAGGAAAATCTTAAGTGGTTTTCCATTTTTTGGTATAAGGGAAATCCATATGAGGAGATACTGCAGTTCAGCAGTTTGTTTGATTGTTTGTTTGTTATTTGGTTTTTAGGAGCATTAGCAACTAAGACCATATTGCTCCGGGATTATGCGGTGGTCATTCCCTGACCTTTCCGCATCCTCTGTATTTGGTGGTGACGGGCTCAAACCCCGGTCTAATCAAGAAGCGTGTGCTACATACTGCTGCTCCTTCCCACCTGGCTACGGAGGCACCTAGTTCAGCAGTATGCTTTATTTTCTTGTGTGAGTGTGGTTGTCCTAATAAGTTGTCAACAGTGCATATGTTCAATAGTCTGCAGGAGAGGACAATATTCCATATTTCCTATATAACATTACTGAAATTCTGCCAATAACTTTAGCAAGTTAAATATTTTTACTAACAAAATTCACTTTATCAATTTTTTGTCACATCTTTAACAAAAAGCAGGTAAGTTTTTGAGTCCTAATCCATAATAGTTAAGTATTAATAAAATATATTTATAATAAACTCATTATAAATTTATAATAAAACACACCTCAAATATAATAATATGGAACAGAAAATATAATACTGTCATGAAATGAGTTTTTATCATATAGAAATTTAAGAGCAAATTTTATATTCCACTCCTTTCATAGGATGAAACATAAAAACTAAATAATTCTTCAAATAAACTAACCTCAAATTATCCATTAGTGGCATATTCTCATTTTCTGTCTGACTATTGCCATCACCTGCAAAACCTAAGCCTTTGAATGGTCTGTGCCTACCATCACCAGAACATAATTTTGAAGGAATGTTGTCCATTTTATCTTTTGGTTCTGCAGTATTTTTTGGTACCTCATTATTTAGTTTAAGGTGTCTGAATGCTTCCAATTCATAATGTGATATGACTGATGTTGTTGCACGAGACACTGTAGTATTTTTCCTGGAAGTTTCAGTTGGCACTTTGTGAAATAGTTGCTGAGAATGGCTACCTCTTTCTCCTCCAACTGGAACAGTTGCTAGTTTTTTAGATCTAGAATCTCGTAACCCAGTTTGAATTTTATATCTTGAGTTCTGTGAAGAAGCTTTCAGTGTCTGAGGTGCATATCCACTTTTCATCAATGAATTAGAATTACTCTTAGAAATTAATTTCCTTTTGTTGGTTGAAGAGGACACTGAATTCTGGACCTCTGACTGAAATTCATTTTTATGAGTTGTTTCTTTGACAACAGTTTTAGCTGGTAGGTTATCATTTACATAAGTAAGGGAGTCCTGTAAAAAAATTAAAAAATATATATTTTTTTTCCTTTCAAGTTTGGTGATAAAATTCATATCAGAATGATGAAAATGAATGTTCATATTTTCCAAGAATGCTGACAAAACCAAAAATTCATGTCATATAAAATAAAAATTATATAATTAATCATGAGTCGCCAACCAGACTGGTCTCACACATAATTAGTCATCATAAACACTATACAGGAAAATATAAACATGGTATGGATGTTCAACAAACTGACTCTTTCTGCTGTAATAAATTAATAGTGCAAGATTCCATCTCCCATAATTTATAACTAGATGAGAATTTGGACAAGAACATTTGGTTATCAATGCCAGGTTTATGCTTTAAATTATATACATGTTTAGAATAAGATTAACCATTTATTTTTTATACATCCAGTCTCACAGCTAGTCTACAGATGAGACTCCAAGAGCATAAAACCAATTCTTCATCAAAACCTCACCTCAAATCATCATCTAAAACCACTACATTAACTTTAAACAATTTTTAAAGATTGTTTAAATTAAACAATCTTTAAATGTAGGCTAGATGTGCGGAAATTTGCCTTTAGCCAGCGGGTAGTTGGTTGGTGGAACAGACTTCCATCCTTTGTTGTGGAAGTTGATATCCTAAATAAATTTAAGGCTCATCTGGACAGGTATTTCGAATGAACGGAGGCGTGAAATGGGAGTGATTTTTTTTTTTTTTTTTTTTTTTTGGCTGATGCTGCATAAGCTTGCTTTCTTGCATCATATGCCACTACTAATGCTAATGCTTTGCAAAGGATTTTCATCATCCTAAGTTTATCCAGTTCTTTTAACTATTTCATTTTTTGATCATTGATAAAATTTGGGTCAACTTTAAAATGCTCTCCTGAATTCAGTTAGATATTTTGTAATTTTAAGTTTCAATTGAAAGTAATCAACTTTTTGCTTGCATTCATTGTTGCATACATGCTGAGATTTTGCTAGATCATGAGGGTACAACAAACAATTAAAAAGTCAACATACTATCAGGTGAGATAGAGTCTGAGGAAGTAAGTTAATGCCCTAAGTAAATTCAATCTGGACGTTGTTTTTATTTGGTTTTTAGGAGCAGCAGCAACTAAGGCCATATTGCTCCGGGATGCGCGGTGGTCATTCCCTGACCTTTCCACATTCTCCGTATTTGGTGGTGACGGGCTTGAACCCCGTTCTAATCAAGAAGCGTGTGCTCCACACTGCTGCTCCTTCCCACCTGGCTATGGAGGCCCCATTCATTCAATCTGGAGGCTCATCAGAAATGTCCAATGCTATTCGGGAGAAACACTCCTAAATCTGGCCCAGAAATGGATCAACTCGTGCATGATGCTTTGGCTCCACAGGAGGTAGTCTTAACTGGAAACTCAATTGTAAGGGAGATAGGGCATATATTTTTAAAGAAAGATGGCTGGCACAGAACCAGAGTATGAGAACCAGGAGCAAAAATTGATAATGTAATAAACAATTTTTCAGCTTGTAACGGGACTAGTGAGTACATGGTATACATGTGGGGACTAATGATTGAAAACTAATTAATGAATTCTTTATGAAATATAAAGTGATATGAGATAGACCAAAAATGTTTGTTGTCCAAAGCAACACGCATAAGGGGACAAACTGAAAAAGGCTGGCTGCAGGATAGATATTCAAAAATTTTTAATTACTGCCTGTCATAAATTAATTGGTATTCTCTCCATCCATCACACTTGCATAAACTAATTGTTTTCCTTCCAAACTTGGGTATCCCAATATGGTTTACTTTTGGTTATTATTGAAGTTTTATGACAGCAGGCAACTAGTGAATGAGATGACACCTCAAAAACTAATTCTTGTTATTATGTCTAGGCTCTGAGCAAAAACGGTTTTGTATGCTTATTGGATTAAAGAAATAAAAATGGTTGCTTTCTTCTAGGATGCTATGTACATATATTTATTTGCAGAATTCAAAAAAATCCATAAATGTGCCTAATTATATCAGCTAATAAAATAAACTGAAATAGTCATTTTATTTTTTATTTTGTGAAAACAGAAACAAATGATAATACCTGATACTTTTCTTTTAATTTTCTTGCCTTTTCTAGTAAGCGTACTGCTAACAAAATGTCTTCTGACTCTTCACACGGTTCCTTATCTATTTCAGAAAGAATTAAAGCTAGAATTAAACAAGGACTGAGAATATTAAGATATGACAATTGGTGATAACTGAAGTTTAACATTGACAAATGTAAAGTACTGCATATGGGAAGCAGTAACCCCAGAGTAATGTATCAACTATGTGGTACTACACTGACAGTGGTAGAGAGTGAAAAGGACCTGGGATAATTGTACAGGCAGATATGAAGTTTTCTGAGCAGTGCAGATGGTCTGCAAGAGTAGCTCATGGTGTCTTGTCAATGATATACAGGAATTTTTCTAGCAGGGATAAGGAGGTGTGATTATCCCTTTGTATAAGGCAATGGTCAGGCCACACCTTGAGTACTGTATACAGGTCTGGAGGCCTCATTTTAAGAAGGATGTAGAGCTGTTGGAACAAGTACAGAGAAGAGCAACAAGATTAGTGAATGGAACAAAGGGGTGCTCTTACAAAGAAAGGCTTAAGTTTTGTAAATTACTATGTCTGGAGACTAAGCAACTGCAAGGTGATCTGACTGAGGTGTATAAAGCCTTAAATGGTTTGAGCATTCTTAATGCTGATGGGATTCTTCCTCTTGCTCAGAATAATCTGCCTGAGAGGGCATAAATGCAAATTGAGGAAAGACAGTTGTAGGATAGATGTGTGGAAGTTTGCCTTTAGCCAGCGGATGGTTGATTGCTGGAACAAACTTATATCTGTCATTGTAGAAGTTGATAGCTTAATCAGATTCAAGGCAGAACTGGACAAACATTTGGAGTGAATGAATGGGTGAAATGAGAAGGGGGAGGGTACTTTTTCTTTTTTTTTTGGCTGATGCTATATAAGCTTGCTTTCTTGCATCATGTGCCCTCACTAATGCTAAAGTAGTGATGAGTTGAGAATATTCTCTGAAAGATTCTTTTGAATTTTCTGAAGCAATGATTAAACATTTTTGCCAATTTTCATAAAATATTTTTTGGATCTGTTTTAAGTTTCTGGAACATTGTAGAATTCTTCTGAGTGTAACAGAATATTCTGAGACTTTCCAGAATGCAATGGGACAGTATCCTTCAGAACATTAAGGAAGGTTCAGGAATGATCTTAGATTATACAATTAATTCATTGTGAGTAATACTTAATTCTCACACAAGCTAAGACCAACACTAAGTGAATTACTATTTCTGTTACAGGTTCCTTCTCTGTAAGACTTTTCCTAAGACTTCTCTTTACAGTAACTTTTCCTATTTATTAAACACAAAAAATTTATGAAGGCCATGGAGTAGTGTATGGAATTATTTTCTTCAAAGATAAATGATAAATTTATCTATCAGTACAAATATTGTGAGGCAGAATATAATAAAAATATAACAAAGATAAAGATCCACTTAAAAAATGTCAGCACTCTTACTTTTGAAAAGAAACCAATTCCATTTCACTTTTTATTGAAGTTCAAAGTGTCTCTGAGGAATGAGCATCAAAATCAACTTTCAGGATGGTTCTGAATGTTCTGATAGAACAGAAAAACCAAAGCTGCTGAGAAATAAGAATCCATATTGTGCTGGGCTCCAAATGGAGGATGGGTCTCATCTACTTGGACATCTACTAATATTTCTACTTCCCAAAAAAAATCTGTAAGATCTAACTATGTTTCTTTGACTCCATAAATCAGAATAAATAAATCTGATAAATCCAATAAATGTGAAAGCCAGGCTATGGATAAACTTTTAGTCAGAGCTATTTTGTCTTCAAGTTTGGTTTGGATTTGATGTTTTATGGCACAGTGGCAACAGCTTTCTGCAGGAAGGATGCTTTGCCTATGGTTAAAATTATACTGGATTACATTCTTCCAAAGAATTAGGTTATCCTGTAAGATGTCATCTAGGTTTTTTCTTTCAAACAAATTGCTAATCGCAAAGAGTATGGCCATGTTGAATCAACTGTATAATATGATACTACTTGAAGCACTTGTCTTGGATTGCAGTGTAATTTATGGAACAATCAATCAAAAAAATTAATCAGTTATGAATTACATCATAACACCTCAACCAGTATTTTACAAGACCTTGGCCATGAAGGCTAATAGACACAACAGAATATATAGCTTGGAAAGATGGTCAAAGCCATGAGTGGGACAGGCATGTCAATATTTTGTGGAGTGACATAATGCTAGAGCAATGGTAAAAGCAACATCAATACTTCAAGAAAAATATCAGTATCTAGCTACATATGTGTGTTGCACGTACAGTCAGTCCTCGTATAATACGTGTTTACACTACACGAATTCGATCATACATGATTTATAAATAGGGGAACAATGTCGCATATAACAAGAACGTAATTCGCTTATGCACGATTTGCCTTTGTTTATACAAGAAATGGTAGTTGAACGCGGCGTAATCACCCCAACTGAACACAACACAGTAGGAATGAAGAGAATATTCTGAAAATTTGTTTTTATGAGTTCGGGGAAGGGGAAACACATTTCACATAATAATGCAAAAACCCACAGAAACTCCACTAGCAGGAATCTCCAATAAACAGGAAACTGCAAATTGTTTTTATTGTTTTAGGGTAGTGACCACCAGAAATGTGCTTTAGTAAAACTTAAGCATGTAATATGTGAGAATAGTGTGTTTCCACCCTTTACTGCATTGTTTATTCAGTTTCTACAAGGGCGCTGCGTCATTTATTCAGTTCCTACTTGTTCGCTGTGCATTTCTGTATATCAAGCTTGCCTCCTCATTTTTGTTCTTTTTATACTTGTACTCTATTCTCAAAAAAAAAAAAAAAAAAAATGAGTAAAATACTTGAAAAAAAAAAGTGTGAAAAGGAAGCGTTCTTGTGAAAATACTTCAGAGAGAAAAAGAAAAGCAATATCGATAGAAGAAAAATATGAAATTGTGAAAAGCTTTACGTGGAATAAAAGAACATGCGATATTGTGCGTGCTACAGGCCTAAATGAGGGAATGCTGAGAACAATTAGAAAGAATGCAGAAAAAATAAAAGCAACTTTCATAGCAAGAACAACACAGTGTAACAAAATCAATTAGATCAAGACACAAAGTTTGGATAGAAGATCAAACAAAGAAGAGATCAGGAACAAGTTTGCTTACGATGAAAGCAAAGGCATTGGCAATATTTGAAGACCTCAGAAATAAAGCTGAAAACCCTCAAGAAGTGCCTCCCTTTACTGCCAGTGGTGGCTCAATAATTTCAGGAAACGTCACGCTTTCCATAATGTGAAATTATCAGGTGAAGCTGCGAGTGCAGATGAAGCAGCAGAAAAGGCATTTCCGCCAATACTGAAAAACCTAATTGAGGAAGAGGGCTATACACTGGACCAAAATTTCAACTTTGATGAAACCGGACTGTATTGGAAAAAAATGCCATCCCGCACATATATCTCAAAAGAGGAAGCACGAGCTCCAGGCTTCAAGGCTGCTAAGGACAGACTGACTGACTGTTATGTTAGGAGCAAATGCAAGTGGCGACTTGAAACTTAAGCCTGTTGTTTATCATGCAGCCAATCCACAAGCATTAAAAGGGATCATAAGGACTACCCTGGATGTTTACTTTAGGAACAGCAGAAGAGGGTGGATGACAGGGCAGATCTTCACTGACCTTCTACTACATGTGTTTGAGGATGTGTTTCGAAGCTACTGCAAAAAGAAAAAATTTGGATTTTAAGATTTTAATTATTTTGGACAATGCACCAAGTCACCCTCCAACCCTTGCTGAACTGTCACTAAACATTAAAATCCTGTTTTTACCACCGAACACAACATCTCTTATCCAGCCACTTGACCAAGGAGTAATTGCTGATTTTAAGCACTATTTTATACAAGATGCACATTTAAGAGGCTGATAGCAGAAAAAAAATGCACCAACAGTTAGACTTCTGGAAACAATTCAACATAAAGAATGCAATTTACATAATTGTGGAGGCTTGGAACGAAGTGACAAAAGAATGCTTACATGGTGTTTGGCAGCCTCTTTTACCAGATTTTATTCGTAATTTTAAAGGCTTTGATCCTGTAAACGAGATTCCTAAATTAAAAGCACATTGTGTTGCCCTCGCAAAGCAGGTTGGCTTTGAGGAATTGGGGGAAGATTTAAAAGAGTTGCTTCAGTCTCATGAAGAACTTTCAACTGAAGAACTGCAACAACTTGTTGTTGGAGGGCAGGTGGAAGATGAGGAAGACGACAAAGTTGAATGCCTGAATGCCACCATAAAACAGATTTCTACTTCAGAGTTATCTTCAGTTTTAAATTCATTTGAGAAAAGTATGCAATGGCTAGAGGATAACGATTATAATGCAGAAAGAAGCAAAAGAGCACTTCATACAATTCGAGCTGCTTTGTGAAAGAAGGAAGATTGCGAAATAACAGAAATGTCTTTTTTTTTTATGAAAACACCCAAGAAAGAGACAGAAAATGAGTCACAGCTCCAGCCCCAGCCCTGTAGTTCTGGCATGACCACATTTCGTCCAAAGTCCTCGTCAGCATCTCCTCCACCTCCCAGTTCCAATAATGATGACAACCTGCCGCCACTTTCCCCATAATTCTGCTGTTTCAACCCTTTCTCAAGCCCTTTCCTTCAAGCTGTCTTCATTTATTTTTAAGTTAAGAATCTAAATTTAAATGATTAAATTATTAATTTTACATTTTTCAACTGTGTAAGTATTTTATTACGATTATTTATTGTGTTTGGTAATGTTTTGGTTACAAACATGTGTCCAATCTTGGGTGGTCGGCACCTAACCCTATTTTTCCTATAGGGCCTGTTTATATTGCACGATTTTGCATTACACAAGGGTTTCTAGGAACACAACTATCGTGTTATACGAGGACTGACTGTACTCTAAATTCATTAACTGGTGAACCAAATCAATTGTTAAGGAAATTAACAAGCAGGTGTTACAGATTTCATTTAATGGGATCCAGATGGAAAAGATGCAACACTATACAATTTGATTACCAGTGAATATCAAAAGTTTTAATTCCATTTTGTTGAGCTTATCAGACCTTAAATTTCTTTCTGTGAAAGAAATAGTAGTTACCTTAAGCAAGAAGAGGACTGCATTGATTCTAGATGAAGACACAATTTGGGAGCATATACAGAAACTGCCCAATTTAATCACACCCACTGTGAAGTGTATTATAATTTTGGTCTAGTCAGTAATAATCTGATCAGTTAAGATTTCAATGTTTCAAAATCTATGCACACACTTGAACAAGTACTGTCTAAAGACAAATTTATGAAGCAAGAAGAAAAATAGTTGTTAAACAAACTTAAAGGAAAAACATGTTTTAAAAGGAATTAATTTTGAGTGAATACACTAGATAAAAAAAAAAAAAAAAAAAACACACACACACTGGTGGGAACTGCCTTTCTTGAGAAGACAAGTGAAGGGAACTCAATTCATATACAATTTAGTGACAGAGACATGGAGAAGAACCTTCTGACAAAGTAATGGTAGAGCTGACAGAGCAAAGAAAAGATTTTTTGGGATATCTTTTGTTATAAACTTTCCTTCACATGTAGAACCTCAGTTTAGTACAGGTAGTAGTAGCAGTGGCATGTGATGCAAGAAAGCAAATGTATGAGCTTATGCAGCATCAGCCAACAAAAAAAAAAAAAAAAAAAAAACACACCATTCTCTCCAAATGCCTGTCCAGTTCCTCCTTAAATTTATTCAACCTATCAACTTCCACAACAACAGATGGAAGTTTGTTCCAGCAATTAACCACCCACTGGCTAAAGGCAAATTTCTGCACATCTAATCTACATCTGTCTTTTCTTAATTTGAATTTATGGCCCCTTAGGTTCGTAATCTGAACAAGTGGAAGGATCCCATCAGAATTCAGCGTGCTGAACCCATTCAAGGCCTTATACACCTCAATCAGATCACCTCAATTATACACCTCAATCAGATCACCGTGCAGGTGCATAGTCTCCAGCCACTGCAATTTGCAGAACTTAAGCCTCTCTTGGTAAGAGAATCCCTTCATTCCCCTCACCAATCTTGTTGCCCTTCTCTGTACACGCTCAAGTAAATCAAGGTAGGCCTTGATTTACGTCAGGGTTAGGTTCCTGGAGGGCAGGTGCAAATGGAACTGTTTAATGGAGTCAATCGGAAATCACAGGGTTTGATTCCGGGCACCAAAAATTCTACCTACTACTTTGCATTGATTGTTTTATTTTATTAGCATTCTTCATAGTTGTAGTAAAATCATTTTTGACTGTAATGTAAGTTTTTCGATTTTTTAATTGTTTTTGTTATAATTTCTGGAGAGTATCATACAGAAGTATTCTACATATCATATTGAGGTAAACTTCTCTTATTCTTTTAAAAATAACTAAACTACTGTAAAATATACTGCATAATGACAGCAATTTAGTCAAATAATAAAAAGAAGTTTCAGTAGCTATGTTATCATTATTTCATGAACTTATATGAACTGGCAAAGTTACAAGTGTCTTGTATTCCACAAGTTTATAACTCACGACTCTCAAGTATTGAGAACTTCTATATACCTGCTTACAATTCACGAAGCAATCAGCTTCACTATTGACAACTTACTACTACCTACTCAGCCTCCACTATTGTCAAAATCAAAATTGGCACATGCCCCTTATCTCATGACAAATCACTATCATTCACATATGCACCACAGGACAATATAGTGGTTTTGCTACCACTACAACAATGTAGTGGTTTTTCCACCTGCCACTCACTTAATGCACACTTCACACATAGCAAGATTTGTGAATGACTCTGCAATTATTATGGCCAGATGGAGAATTGACCACTAGTGAAAACATTGCATTTTTGTTAGTGATGCTGCTCTATACACGATAAAAGTCGCTGCTGCATTACGGGTTTTCTTTCCAAACTAATCTACATTAATTGCTTAACTCAACCTTCTGGCTTACACAGGATTGCTGTGAAAACCCATGTAATCCAGGAGAATTTTGGAGAAATTAAAATTATTTTTTGTGTGAAAATGATTTTTGTAGAAGCCCCTAACAACATGCATAGCTATTTAAAGAAATATGCAACCTAGTCTTCCTCTTCAGCCAGAGCCTATTTTGAAAAGGTGGAGAAACAAGGTTATATGCAGTACTGTTTTATGCAAAAAATTGATTCTTTAAAAAAGTTGTTGATGCTCTGGATACTGCATATTAGTGCTGCTAAAGTAACTATTTACAATGTTTTTGTTAGAAAACATCTGCTATTCGCTGACACTTATTTTGCTTGGTTAACTAATTAAATTACTAAACTATATAGGGACTTTTTAGAGCAGTGCAAGTAAAGAGGAAGGTTCAGTTAGAAATTTCAACTAACTTTAAAGACATGAGGGAAAATAAGAAATAAATTTTGGATTTCATATTTTAAGCAAAATAGATGGTTTTTTATTTTTTTTTTTTAAATGGAAACTAACAAGAATTTCTATTTCACATAGAAATTTTGAATGCTCACAGTTTTAAATTTAGCCCTGTCACTTCTATCAATGTGGAAAATTCATTCTCTGCTTTTAAAATGATTTTGGATGATAAGAGAATCCAGATTTACTATTGACCACATTTAAAAATACTGTTGTTTACAAAAGTTATTCCATATGCAAGTTGTTAAATGATCATTTTAAACATTTTTGAAAGTATTCTTAAAGCTTTCATTAAACAGCTTTGTTACTTTTAAATATCAAATACTAAGAATTTGCAATTCAATTAATTATGATAAACTGATATATGTAAAAATTATATTGCAATAAATAACATTTTAGTGCACATTTTCATATATTTTATATGAAAAAATAGTTCATATATTTTATATATATTTTGCTTATTTTTTAGTGCATATTATCTGATGAGGTTTCAGCCTAGATTTATCCAATTTACTTTGCTTAGTCCCACACTGGAAACCTATTCTTGACCCTTGTTTATTCAATAACTAATAGGTTATATGAAAATGTGAGGAATGAACACTGGGTCTTAACTCCAGTCAGTTCTCCACAAGCCTGAAAGTTTCTTCCTGGTTAGATCCTCAGACTGTTCAGTAACTCTGAATATAATTTTATTATAAGTGTAATGGCAAGGAATAAGATAGCAAAATTTTGTTTCAAACTTTTGGATGAAAGATGACAATAACTTGAGTGCAAAAACACACTCTTCAAGTTTTTTCGGTCAGTTTAGAGTGAATCTGGAAAAAATAGGTTAAAATGAAAATTAAAAAAAGAAAAAGATATTAAAATTAATTTTAACCCCTTAATTTCTAGCTGCTTTATGGCAAGCTTCAGATCAACTATATTTTTGAAATATGGATGTCAGGAGAGCACAAAAAAAAAAATTATTTTGCTACTACAAGTTAACAATTCACCCAGGGATAACACGACAACAATGTGATATAATGAATGTGCACACCTCATGTTAAGAGATTCAAATACTTATTCAAGCTTTAAAATGTATATATATTAATGTTTCTACCTTTTGGAGTTAATTTATCACCATCCTGTAAATGCACTTCCTTGCATTTCTTTGTTGGAGAATTCCTGTAAATAAATTGTAAATCATTTTATGCACTGAATTATTTAATGAAGATAAATTTGGTTTAAAAAACTATTTATAGTATAAACCAGAGCTATGATGCTCAATACGTTCTACGTTGATTTCAATATTTGTAGAAGAATAAGAGAAATTTACCTCAATATGATGTGTAGAACCAGAGCTGTGCTGAGCCATTTTAGTAACTGAGGCAAGAATGAAAATTGTGCCCTCCCCTAAAATATTAAAAAAAATAATAAAATAAATAAAAAATATATATATGACTTATTTAAAATGCATTTCTGGTACACGTTTTAATCAAAATAAAAGGATGACAAAAAAATAAAATAAAACCTGTTTAAAGTGATTTTTAATTTAATCAGCAGTATTTATTATAAATATATAACAGATTTATTTATTATTACTAGCCATATAGTGAGAGGAAGCCTGAGGCTTATGCTGCACCAGATAAAAAATGTTTCTGAGTTACCCTGAGAGAGAGAAAATCACCAAGAAAGAAGAATGACTATATCCAGCTCAGAACCCTGGGTGTGCCAAGCCCATACTCACCAGATGTGTCATTCATTTCAAAAATAATAACAATATTATTATAATACTTGAAACAAATGTTTTGTCAAAAATATCACAAATTAGAATTTTAATTATAAATAAACTATTTCTTTAATAAATTAACAATAATTATATTACAGACAAACACACAACTTTTATATGTACAGATTACAATTTTATTTTGCAAACTTTGAGTGACGAAAAGTCATCAATTTTTTCGACATTTATTTGATTACATATGATCCGCTCAATTGATAAAATGGCCATATCAGATAATTTTTCTTGACTTAATGAATGTTGACTGTAAATAGTTTTTAATCAATTTTGCTGAAACCTCTTTCACATGATGCAACTGGCATTGGAATAGTTAAATATATTCTTAATGCCACTTCCAGGGTCTTCCAGATTCCAGCAGTTTATATTCATGAATAAGTTAAAATTTTTGTCTTGCAAATGCAAGATGATAAATGGATTGGAATAATCAAAACATAAAATCGAAAATATTGGCAATTATTTAATCTTTCTTTTGGCACCCCTTTCAGCTTTTAACCAGAGGCAAGAGCCTCGTTTGTCTCACCCTCGGCACGGCTCTGCGTAGAACACTTCCGTATGCTACTCTCCAGAAATAAAAACGAATATAACATTAATGCAAATGATTACAGTAAAAAAATAATAAATTGAAAATAATTAAAAACAATTAAGAAATCAATTGAACACAATTCAAAAACAATTAAAAAAATAAAGTTTAATGCAAATTTTGAAAAAAGATTTTCAAAAACACATTGTTTTTCAAAATTTGCATTAAACTTCTTTTACTTTTTTTAATTGTTTTTGAATCGTGTTCAAATTGATTTGTTAATTGTTTAATTATTTTCAATTTCTGGAGAGTAGCATATGGAAGTGTTCTATGTATCATACTGAGGTAAATTTCTCTTATTCTTCTACAAAAACTATTTATAAAAAAAATTGATAGCATTGATCACAATTTCTTCAATTTCTGACAACTTCATGTTATAAAATATTATATTGTGTTGGATGTACTTCCAAGTGCAGTGCTTGTAAAAATTAAATCTGGTGCAAAATGACATTGCATAATTCAATTTTAAAAAGGACACAGAGAGAGAGAGAGAGAGAGAGAGATTCATTTGCCTGTTGTTACAGATAAGTGAGGATGCATCAGATCATCAGTGACAAAAATAAAATGCTGATTTTGCAATCCACATTTTATTTCACATAAAATCAGTGTAGTGGTTCCATATCATCAGCCCCAAGTGCTGTGCATGCAATCCTATGATTCGGCTTTTCTCTCATATATTTCTCCTAAAAAAGAATTTTTTTTTTTTTTTTTTTGTTAGTTGTTGGCGCATCGGCTTCTGTGGCCATAATGCACCTCCCAAAGTTTTTGCATTTTACTGTGATCCAAGCCCGAGGCGGGATACGAACCTGCGACCTTTGGGTTGCCAGGCAGGCACTTTACCTACATTGGCTAGCCCGGTTGGCCTAAAAAAGATCTTGAGACTGTTAGGAAGATAGCTTGAGAATGTATTTTGAAAATAGCAGTTGGAGTTTGAATGACGCAAAATTTTATAGACAAATGCTCAAATATATATACAAGGTTTGGTTTGGTTTGGTTATTTGATTTTTTTTTTTTTTAGGAGCATTAGCAACTAAGGCCATATTGCTCCGGGAACATGCGGTGGTCATTCCCTGACCTTTCCGCATCCTCCATATTTGGTGGTGACGGGCTCGAACCCCAGTCTAATCAAGAAGCGTGTGCTACACACTGCTGCTGCTCCTTCCCACCTGGCTACGGAGGCGCCAATATATATATATACATACAAGGTGTGGCTATTAAATAATGAGATTGCATGCACAGCCACTACACACTAAGTACCACCTGTGAAACAAAGGCAAAGCAGCTGATATTGTTCCTTTCCCAAGTCTCATTCACACATGCTCATTCACTTTACATTGAGACAGGTTTTCATCACCTTGTGGTTTTGCAGTTTGCTGGAAAAATTGCATACAAAAGAATCTAGCAATCAACTTGAAATTTTTAACAAAACTAAAGAAAATGCCAAATGAAAGTTATTAGTTATGTCAAGTTTATGGGAAAGATATCATGTCAAGAGCTTGCATGTTTGAATGGTATAAAAGATTTTTTAGAAGGAAGAGAGAATATGGAAGACTGAATGACCAGGCCTTCTGATATCCATGAAAACTGAGGAAAATTTGGACTCAGTCAGGACACACTGATTAGAAGTAATCAGTCATCAAAGCATTAGGATGATTGCATCAGAACTCAATATGGATAAAGAGACAATTAGACAAATTTTAACTGAAAATTTAGGTATGAGAAAAGTGTGTGCCAAGTTTTGACACCATCAAAAATCAAAGGATGAGAAGACTCCAAGTTTTTGATGTTTTGAAAAAAACTGAAAAAGATCAACTTTCTGAGTACTGCAATTACTTGCGATAAAAGTTGTCTGTTCCAGTATGACTCAGAAACTGAAGGACAGTCAATGTAATGGAACACAAAAAACAATCCCCAGACCAAAAAGAAAAAAAAAAAGAATGTCAAAATCAAGAATGAAACCATGCTTTTTGTTATCTTCAATATTAAGGGAATTATTACTGACTGAATAAATTACCAAATCAGACTATCAATCAAACACACTACATTAAAGTTCTAACAAGGCTGTAGGAAAAAATTGGAAGGAAGAGACCTGAATTGTGCTGAAGAATGGTTAGATGCCTCAGCACACAATGGGCTCTGTTCGCCAGACCTAGCACCTTTTAACTTTGTCTTCCCCAAACTGAAAAGCATACTTAAGGAAACCTATTTTCAATCTATTAAAGATGGTCAGAAAAAAACAACTGAAGTGTTAAAAGGGCTTACAGAAGATGACTTCCAGAAATGTTTCTGCACTTAGAATAAATGTATAGAACAGTGTGTGCAAGAAGCCCAAGGAAAATATTTTGAAGGGGATAACTTATAAGGTACAAAATATTTCATTATATTTATTTTATTGCAAGTCTTGTTATTTATTAATAATAGAAATACAATTACTAAAATAACACATGGCAAAAACCTTTTCACACTCGTGGGCTTACAGCATCGATATAATTATTCCTTCTTGTTAAAAATTAACAGTAGCCTGATATAGTTTTGGTAATCTGAATTATTTCAAAACATCAAATCTAAGTCAATTGAATATTTATTAAATAAATAAAAAGTTGTATTAATAAAAAGTGATTACTCTTTAAATCTGCGAAACTGAGGGATATCATAATGCAGGACTAGCACAAGGCAAATTTTGTGGAATCCTCCAGGCTCACAGGTGATGAGAAGTCATGCTATAATCTCTTCTGTTATTATGTTGACTGTCTCCTTTAGGGCACTAAATAACCAAGTACTCTGAATACTGATCAGGCAAAATTCTGCTGTAAGACAATTCTTGAAGATACATCATGCATGCAAATTTTGTGATTCAGAGATTTCAATATCTAATATGCTGTTGTCCCCAAGGTACACAATATTTGAAGAAGGGCTACCAAACATCTAGATGGCAGCAAGCAGTATAATTTGCAACCAATCTAACATATAATTATAGGGACAGTATGTTCTTAAACAACTTAAAATAAAAAGGAACCCCTAAAAATTCAACTAAAGTGTAACAGGTGGAGTCCTGTTATGTAACAGGTGGATCAGTTTTGGGTCCCCTCCTATCTCTAATTTTCATAAATGATACAGAGGTATGCAAGGGAAGATGTCAAAGTCGGCAGATGATTTAAGTTGAAAAGGTGGTTAACAATTGGTGCCAGGCCATGATGCTTCGAAAAGACTTAGATCAGTTACATACATGGTCTGAAAAGTGGCAACTAAAGTTTAATGCTTCTAAATGGAAGGTTGTGCATTTGGGCAACTGAAATCCTGGAGATGCATATAAGCCAGGAGAGAGGAACTAAAAGTGATTCAAAATGACAGACTTAGGTGTTATGATTTAATCTGACATGAAATTTTCTATGCAGTTTAAACAGGAATTACTGAATTCTAAAGAAAAATTCCTGTTAATGCAGCTAGAAAGGCACATAGTATCTGTCCATGATTTATAGGACTTTTGCTAGTAAGTAGGATGTCATTATCTCTCTATACAATATTGTGGTTAGATCACACTTGGAATACTATATTCAGGTCTGGAGACAGCACCAAAAAAAAAAAAAAAAAAGAGGGAACTTCTGGAAAGTGTTCAAAGGCAGGCAACCAGATTGATGGTGAGTGCAAGTAATACAAAAATGAAGAACAGCTTAGAAGGTGTGTACTGCAAAGTTTAATAACCAGATTGTTAAGGGGAGATCTAATCGAGATGTATACAGGAAAGAAGGAATTAAATAAAATTAATGAGGAAAGTCTGTTCTACATAGTGGGTAAGACACAAATATAAAATATCAGAGAATAACAGATTGATATCACGAAGTTTGCCTATGGGCAGTGGGTTGTCATCACTGGAATAAGTTACTTCCAAACATGATAGAGGCAGTCAGTCTAAATAAATTCAAAGTGAAATTAGATGGTAACCTTGTTATTAAAGGGAAGAGTATGAATACCCTGTTATTATTTATTTTTTTTTACCTTTTTTTCACTGATATAGAAAAAGTCTGCTTCCTTGCATCATTTGTCCTTATAAATACTAATTATACTAATTTATTTGAGATAATGAACAAAGAGTAAGAATGAATATGAAATTTTCTTGCAACTTTGTTCAAAAACATTAAAGCAGAAAAGCAAAATAAGAGAAATCTGAAATAAGAGTAGGATCAAAAATATTCTCACAGAAAACCAAATATATATACAATTAAATTAACAATACTTTCCATTTATTAAGTAATGCCTGGTATTCTCTACAAGCCAATTCAACTTTCCTTCTTTCTTCATCACATGACTGTTGAACTGTCTGTATTAAAGAGAGAGCACTAAAAAAAAAAAAAAAAAAACCATTTAGTGTTAAATTATTATTATATAATCAGAGCATTTAGAACCACTAACTCACACCACCAATAATGTTTCATTTATTCAGTATAAATTTTGAACATTTGATGATTTGTGTAAAAATATGCAAAACAAAAAAAAAAAAAAAAAGTATAAACACTTTAAATTATGCAATATTTATTATTTATAAATTGTGCAGTTAACTAATACAACAAAAAATTTTACATTTATTGTTGTATTAGTGTGTCCACTTGACTTGAGTGTCACCCGAATATCAGTTCCATCAGCGTTTTAGACTCCCAGGTAGCAAGTGCAGCTTGTCTGGCATATCTGAGAGAATGCTTTGACAACTTCAAGGACCAAATCTTCTGTCAAAAGGATGTCAGAAGGATTTTCATGAATCTTGATGCTAAGAAAGCTCCAGGTCCTGATGATATTTCTCCATTTGTTCTCAAAATCTGTGCTCCTGAACTTACTCCAGTTCTTTGCAGCCTTTTTTTACTTTCTTATTACAAAGGTGTTTTTCCTTCTGCTTAGAAATTTGCTCACACCCAGACAGCTCCTAAAAGGGGTGAAAAATCCTTCCCATCCAATTATCGTCCCATTGCAATTACTTCTACTCTTTCTAAAGTAATGGAGAAATCAATTAACTGCCAACTCTTAAACTACCTAGAAACCTTCCGTCTGATCAATGATCACCAGTATGGATTCCATCAGTGTCGATCCACTGGAGATATTCTGGCTTATGTTACCCATTTATGGACAAATTCAATGGAAAATTTCAAGGAAACACAAGCAATTGCTCTAGAGATCTCAAAGGCTTTCGATCATGTTTGGCATAAAGGACTCCTAAACAAGCTTCCATCTTATGGTTTGCCAACTGTTTTTTGCAATTGGTTTTCCAGTTTTCTCTCTGATCGCTCACTGAGGGTGATGGTAGATGGCTCTCTGTCTTCTAACTTTTCCACTAATGCTGGTGTCCCCCCAAGGTTCAGTTCTTTCCCCCACTCTTTTCCTCTTGTATATTAATGACCTTCTTCCATTGACTGGAAATCCTATCCATAGTTTTGCTGATGATAGCACGTTGCATTCCCTTTTCCATTTTGAGAAACCTTGCCCTGCTCAATCAACTTCGACTTCTCGAATATCAGCTACCAATTCCTTAAATGCCGATCTCCAGGTAATTCTCCAGTGGGGGAAAGACAACTTAGTCGATTTCAATCCTTCTAAAACTCAGTGTTGTCTTATATCTTGCAAAAAAGATTCTTCTGCTCCTCGCTTATCTTTGGTGACACTCCGATTTCTAAGAAAAATTATATATCTCTTTTGGGGATTACCCTGACTTCTAATCTCTCTTGGCACAAGCACATTACAAATATTTCTTCCTCTGCATCTAAAAAACTTGGTTTTCTCTTTCGCTCTCGGCGTTACTTTTCTTCCAAACAGTTGTTCACTCTGTACAAATCGAATTCCACCCTACCATGGAATATTGTTCCCACATCTGGGGCAGTGCCCCCAAAACCTCTCTCAGGCTTTTAGATTCCATTCAGAAGAGGGCAGTTAGGTTAATTAATGATTCCTCTCTAACAGAGTCTCTCCACTCGCTGTCTCTAGACATTCTGTTTCTGCTGCATGCCTTTTCTACAGATACTTCCACGGGCACTGTTCTTCTGAATTGGCTTCTATAATTCCTGCTCTCTCTTTCAAAACAGTCCGAACACGTGCCGCCACCAGCCAACATTCATTTACTGTCCAACTTCAAACTCACAGAACCAACTTTTCATCTTCCTCGTTTATTCATTCAACTGCTGTTTTCTGGAACAACCTTCCTTCATGTGTATTTCCTGAAAATTACAGCCTACAGAAGTTCAAGTCTAATGTCAACAAATATCTTCTCAACCTCCAACCCACACATGGTACTAAGTACTGTAAGTTCTAATACCTCTCGTGTTTGGGATTTTCATAAAAAAAAAAAAAAAAATTCCAGGGCAGAGGGTTGTAATTAATGGATATTCTTCAGCTTGGTGTGATGTCAAGAGTAGGATCCCCGGATCCCCCAAGGTTCAGTTCTTGGATTGCTGTTTCTGATTTTTATAAACAACGTTGACGAAGAGATAAAGGGCACAATGTCAAAATTTTCAGACAATGTAAAGATTGGGAGGGTGATTAATGATCAGTGCCAAGCAGCATTCCTTCAGAATGACTTGAACAGGCTTCAAGAATTTTCAGAAAAGTGGCAGCTATGTTCTAATGCAGGAAAATGGAAGGTCTCACACAGAGAATAGCAGCCTGAAAATAAATTACACATTTGGTGGGGTTGAATTGAAAACAGTAGAGGAAGAAAGGGATCTGAGAGTTACAATATAGGCAGATATGAAGTTTTCTGAGCAGTCTAAACAGGTGGCTAGGAATGCCCATGTGTCCTATCAGTGATTTATCAAACAATATCAAAGAGGATCAAAGGCTGACACAAGTAATTATAGACCTGTTAGTTTAACTTCTGTTCCAGGTAAATTAATGGAGGCACTGGTTAAAGAAGCACTGCAGGATCATCTAGACAAGAATTCAGTTATAGCTCAGACGCAGCATGGTTTTGTTAAGGGCAGGTCTTGCTTGACCAATTTGATTGGATACTATGATGTAGTCACAAAAGAACTGGATGTAGGGAATAACTTTGATATTATATATTTGGATCTTAGAAAGGCTTTTGATACTGTTGCACATGGAAGACTGCTGCACAAATTGGAGCAGTGTGGCATTGGAGGCAAATTGCTGCTATAGATAAGATGATGGTTGAGTGGCAGAAGACAGAGTGGTAATCAATGGACACTGCTCAACGTGGACTAATGTTATTAGTAGAGTTCCTCAGGGTTCAGTGTTGGGTCCGTTGTTGTTTTCGGTGTTTATGAATGATATTGATGATGGAATATCAAGTTTAATGTCCACGTTTGCAGATGATACAAAGGTTGGCAGGGTTGTTAAGGACACTACTGACGCTATGCTGCTGCAACAGGATCTGGAAAGGTTGAACAGATGGGCTGAGAGGTGGCAAATGAAGTTTAACATTGACAAATGTAAAGTACTACATATGGGAAACAGTAACCCCAGAGCAACGTATCAACTCTGCGGTACTACACTGACAGTGGTGGAGAATGAAAAGGACCTGGGGGGTAATTGTGCAGGCAGATATGAAGTTCTCTGAGCAGTGCAGACAAGCTGCAAGAGTAGCTCATGGTGTCTTGTCAATGATATACGGGAATTTTTCTAGCAGGGATAAGGAGTTGATTATTCCCTTGTATAAGGCAATGGTTAGGCCACATCTTGAGTACTGTATACAGGTCTGGAGGCCTCATTTCAAGAAGGATGTAGAGCTGCTGGAACGGGTACAGAGAAGGGCAACAAGATTAGTGAATGGAACAAAGGGTTGCTCTTATGAAGAAAGGCTTAAGTTTTGCAAATTACAGAGTCTGGAGACTAGGCACCGGCGAGGTGATCTGATAGAGGTGTATAAGGCTTTGAATGGTTTGAGCATGCTCAATGCCAATGGGATTCTTCATCTTGCTCAGAATAATCACCTCAGAGGGCATAAATTCAAATTGAGGAAGGACGGATGTCGGATAGATGTGCGGAAATTTGCCTTTGGCCAGCGGGTGGTTGGTTGGTGGAACCGACTTCCATCACTTGTTGTTGAAGTTGATAGCCTAAACAAATTTAAAGCTCAACTGGACAGGTATTTCGAACGAACGGAGGGGTGAAATGGGAGTGGTGTGTTTTTTTTTTTTTTTTTTTGGCTGATGCTGAATAAGCTTGCTTTCTTGCATCATATACCTCTACTAATGCTAATGCTAATATCCTGTAGAGATAGGGAGGTCATAATTCCATCTATAAGGCAATTGCAAGACTGCATTTGGAATACTGTCCAGATATGGAGACCTCATGAATGTCTGAAAAAAGACTGAGCTTCTTGAGAGGGTCCAAAGATGGAAAACTTGCATGGTGAGGCCAGCAAAAGGCTGACTATACAAGGTAAGACTTTGATTACGGACTACAGAGCTTGGCAACCAAGACCTCAGAGGGGTCCTGAATGGGGTTTATAAGGCTCTGAGAGGGGTTAGTAACATGAATTAAGAATTCCAGAACTAGAGGCAATAAATTCAAATTATAGAGGAAGAGGTTTAGATTTGAGTGTAAGAAGTTTTCCTTTAGTCAGCGAGTTACTGACTGATTACTGGAACAAGTTGCCTCTGCAGGTAGTTGATGCTGACAGTTTGAAGAAATTCAAAGGTCAACTGGATAGTTGCCTATAAGAGGAAATGAATAATGTCTTATTTATTTATTTTTTTTTTCTGGTGCAGCAAAAGCCAGTGGCTTCCTTACACTGTATGGCATTACTGGTGTTTTTAATTTAATTTTTAATTCTAAATCCACCAAGGAAAACTCAAAGACAGGTGTGGTGTCCTTAAATTTAAATTGTTATCCTGGTATAATAAATGACTTTAAAACCAATGCAGTGATGTGCTTCCTTTTGCTAGCAGCATAATTCAAAAATGGTGGTAAATATTTCATGAGGATGTTCCCCATTTAAAAAAAATATATATATATCTGGATTTAAAGTGCTATTACCACATATGATCTCAGACTTTTGTATTTTTATAAATTTAGAAGAGACAATAGGATATAATCCCAATACAGTGTATTGTGACAATAAAAATGAAAGACTATGAAATTGGTCAGTGCATTTACATCATTTACATGACTGAATTTTTTAGACAAACCAAAGTTTGTATAGTGGCATCATTATTGTAACATCTCATATTGTGAAATCCTTCAAGTTGTCCTCATACTTCAAGTAAGTACCACTTCCCCATCAGAGAAGACTACTGTTGAGTACTACCACCCGGTACAAACTTTGTACTGGATGGTGGTACTCAATTCAACCAAAGTTTGTACAAACAAACTTGCATAAACTTCAGTTCTAAAAAATCCAACTATGTAGAAAATGATCCAAAGGCACCAACCAATCCCAATCTGAATTTTACATAGTTTGAGGCTTTCCGCCCTAAAATATTGTCGGTAAAAATGAAAGATTAAAAATAGTACTGGTAAGTGACAACTATAAGAGTAATCAATACTGACTACACAAAATGAGTATACAAAGGGCAAATATACACAGGAATTACAAGTGTATTTCAAACAACTATATTGAAATCAGAAAGAATATTTCATAGGATATGCAGAAGTACATGATGCTCATCCATTCCCTCCATATATTCTTTTTGATTTCAATGCGGTGTAGTGAAATATTAACTTTAAATTTATGAATCAATGGGCAAAATTAAAAGTACTCTTAATAGCTGTATAAATTGTGGTTATTAGTGAATGGTCATGATTACACTGATTCTTCAGAGATGAGGAAATAAACATTGATTATTAATGGTCATAATCCATATATATAAAAAAAAAAAAACCTTTTGTCCTAAAGTTACTTCTTGGAAAATGAAAAATATCAGGAGTGAAAGTAATATTACGTAAAATTTTAGACATGAAATGGAGACCAATGTTTCTTCTTTGTTTCTCGTTTCCATTATTATACAAACCATTCATTTTTCATGAAAATGCGCCAATTTTTCAGTATTTCCTAAAACAACAAAAATGTTGGCTAAATTAATTGCATTGTATACCAGCTCTGCAAGATATTTTGTTTACCCCTTTTAGTGCAAATTTCAAAGTAGAATGAAAATTTTTTGTGCTCTGTGAAAAATTCAACTTCAGTTCACAGCCATCAAAAATATGCAACTTAACTGCTTTGCTCAACAACTGTTTCCTATATTTCTATCGACTGCAATAAGCAATTTACACTCCTTCCAGCAGTCTATTGTGTAAAAAATGTATGCCAAAAATATTTAAATATCTATTTTAGCCAAAACACTGAACTTCATCATATTCTGTCAGTATTATATCAGCCCTCATTATGCATCAATGATTGTTTTAGAATTGGAGAAGTGAAGCCACAGAACAAACAAATATTTTCCCATTATGGGACAATAATAATAATGTGAATGGTAATGTGACTGGATATACAGTTATATTAAAGAAAATGCTATAGCACACTGTTCAAATACCGAGACACTGACTATTCAAATAATGAGACACAGAATGTTCATATGAGCAAGATGCATGACAATATGCTTCTACTGTATGATGTATGCAAAGGAAATGTTACAAATATGGAAGCTGAATATCGTCACTGACTTCCAGTATCAATATACTACCAACACAAACCAGTATGCGCTATCCTTTATCTACTAGAGCCTCAAGGAAATGGAGAAGTAAATGCTGCTTTGGCATCAGTCAAACAGCAAGTTCAGGACTATACTGAACACTGTGTTCATTGACCTATCCATTACAATGCATCAAATCACAAAAATAATGGGAATAAGCCAAAGCCTTGTGTGAAATATGCTGCATATATCTAATTTACACCTGCACCATGTACAATGGGCTTAAGCACTTTAACCTGGAGAAAGACCTTTATGGAGCTTTCTTGGTGGACCTTGCATCACAGACAAACCACCAGGACTTTCTCCTCGATCTACTGTAGAATGATGAGTAAGCTTTTACATGCACAATCATATCACACAAGCCTGATTCCAAAAGCAGCTCACTGTTAGTGTGCCTGAAATTGTGGGGAACTAATAAGGCAGCAAGCTGCCTTGGGTTTGAACACTAAATGAATAGCTGGAGATTCTGTAGAATGCACTTTCCACATTGTTGGAAGGTGTTCCTTTAAATCAGGGATATGAAACACAGAAATGCTAGTGGGATGCACAAATGGTTCGGGCGGAACTTGCAGGTTCCGCTACCATGCACACCAGTAATATTACTGAGAAAAATATGCTTACATGTATTTCTCCTCCTTATACAAAAATATGAGATCTCACAATCATCACGCAGATTAGTATAAATTATGAATTTTACTTCTTATATTAATGTGTCACTTAAGTACCTCCCCACTTTCCCCCTCCCTCATTTCTGGTGATTTTGCAGCACAATCATATCACTCAAGCCTGATTCCAGAAGCAGTTCACTGTTAGTGTACCTGAAATTGTGGGGAACTAATAAGGCAGCAAGCTAACTTAGTGCTTGAACACTGAATGAATAGCTGGAGATTCTGCAGACAGCACTTAATAATAGTAATAGAGGCATGTGAGGCAAGAAAGCAACTATATGAGCTTAGGTAGCATCAGCCAAAAAAAAAAAAAAAAAAAAAATTCACACAACCATTCCCTCTAAAAGTTTGTTCAGTTCCTCCTTGAATTTATTTAAGCTATCAACTTCCACAACAACAAATGGAAGTTTGTTCCAGCAATTAACCACCCGCTGGCTAAAAGCAAATTTCTGCACATCTATTCTATAAACATCTTTCCTCAATTTGAATTTATGTCCCCTTAGATTCATAATCTGAGCAAGTGGAAGAATCCCATTAGAATTCAGCGTGCTCAACCCATTCAAGGCCTTATACACCTCAATAAGATCACCTCGCAGGTGCCTAGTCTCCAGCCACTGCAATTTGCAGAACTTAAGCCTCTCTTCGTAAGAGGATCCCTTCATTCCCCTCACCAATCTTGTTGCCCTTCTCTATACATGCTTAAGCAAATCTACATCCTTCCTAAAATGAGGCCTCCAGACCTGTATGCAGTACTCAAGGCATGGTCTGACCATTGCCTTATACAGAAGGACAATCACCTTTTCGCTGCTGGCAAAATTCCTGTATATCATTGACAAAACCCCATGACTTGCTCTTGCAGCCTGTCTGCACTGCTCAGAAAACTTCTGTGCCACTTCCCACATTGTTAGAAGATGTTCCTTTAAATCAGAGATATGAAACTCAGACGAGCTCGTTGGAAACAAATGGTTCTTGTGCAGCTTGCAGGTTCCACTACTATGCACACCAGTAGTATTATCAAGAAAAATGTTTACATGTATTTCCCCTTGAACAAAAATATGAGATCTCATGGCCATCACACAGATTAGTATAAGTTATGAATTTTACTTCAATCTTATATTAATGTGTCTCTTTTAAGTACCTCCCACCCTCATTTCTGGTGATTTTGCAGCTAGTAATGTGCACTAGTGGCAGATCAAGAACACAGCTGAGTAACACTATCAGCAATGTCAATTAACCATGAAGGCCCTGTCACCCAGCCGAAACCTTACTGATTTTTTTTTGGTCTGGACCCATGAAATAGCTAGCATACAACACAACACTTTAACTTGCCAGGAAGTGCATCAAAATAAATCATGGCTGCAGGCATGCTTATGTACAAACTTCTCATACCACGTTTATTTTTTATCAGGTATTATCAGATCAGATCTGATTGTTTTATCAGATCATGAAGCAAAAATTACAAAATTATGGAAATTTAACACAGGGCAGTAGGGTGGTGCACTTTTATTATTATTATTTTTGTTAATTCCAAAATAAAGCCTTATATAATTTTTCATGGCTGTACTTCTCCAGTTAAAAAATAAGTAATGAAATTCAGAAGCACCATACTTGAGGAATACTAAAATTCACAAATTTGTCTTCTTTTGGTTGGTTATTTTCAACCCGAATGGACTGAATCGACTAAATGCCAGTGGCATCTTTACTCTTTCTCAGATAAGATTAATTTAAGAAATTTAAATAAGAAATAGATGGTTATAGGATTTTTGTAGGAAAATTAGTTTCAGCCAGAAAATTGATTTTCGTAAAAAATTTCCATGTGATGTTGCGGAAGTGGGTACTTTGAATAAATTTAAGGAAGGATTAGACAAGTTATTAGAGGAGAAAAACAAATGATTTTCTTTTTTTTTTTTTTTGGCTGATGCTGAGCTTGCTTCCATTCATCATTTGTCACTAGTAATACTAGACAGGACCAGTTATAGTTAAGATAGCACGGGTTTGTTAAGGGGAAGTCTTGTCTGGCTAATTTGATTGGATACTATGATGTGGTCACAAAGGAACTGGATGCAAAGAATAATTTTGATATCATATACTTGGATCTTAAGGCTTTTGATTCTGTTGCACATAGTAGATTGCTGCACAAATTGGAGCAATGTGGAATCGGAGGCAAATTGCTGCTATGGATAAAGGAATGGTTGAGTGGGAGAAGACAGAGTGGTAATCAATGGTCACTGCTCTTCGTGGACTAATGTTATTAGTGGATTCCCCAAGGTTCAGTGTTGGGTCCATTGTTGTTTTCTGTATTTATTAATGATACTGATGTTCTTTTTTCTTTTTGTTAGTTGTTGGCGCATCGGCTTCTGTGGCCATAATGCACCTCCAAAGGTTTTTGCAGTACTCTGATCCAAGCCCTAGGCGGGATTCAAACCTGCGATCTTTGGGTTGCCAGGCAGGCACTTTACCCACCTGGCTAGCCCGATCGTCCCTGATGATGGAATATCAGGCATAATGTCTAAGTTTTTAGATGACACAAAGGTTAGCTGAGTTGTTGACACTAATGACAGTATGCTACTGCAACAGAATCTAGAAAAGTTGAGCAGATGGGCTGAGAGGTGGCAGCTGAAGCTTAACATTGACAAATGTAAAGTACTGCATATGGGTAGCAGTAATCCCAAAGAAACATTTCAACTGTGTGGCACTACACTGAAGGAGGTAGAGAAAGAAAAGAACCTGAGGGTAATTGTGCACTCAGATATGAAGTTTTCTGAGCAGGGTAGACAGTCTGCAAGAGTAGCTCATGGTGTCTATACAGGTGTCTGTATATATAATGATATACAGGAATTTTTCTAGCAGGGAAAAGGATGCGATATCCCCTTGTATAAGGCAATGGTCAGGCCACATTTTAAGAAGGATGTAGAGTTACTGGAAAGAGTACAGAGAAGGCCAACCAGATTAGTGAATGGAACAAACAGTTGCTCTTATGAAGAAAGGCTTACGTTTTGTGAATTAGTGTCTGGAGGCTAGGCATCTGCGAGGTGATCTGATTGAAGCATATAAGGCTTTGAATGGTTTGAGCATGCTCAATGCTGATGGGATTCTTCCTCTTTCCCAGATTAATCACCTGAGGGAACAAATTCAAATTGAGGAAAGAGTTATGTAATAGATGTGTGGAAATTTGTCTTTAGACAGCGGGTGGTTGATTGCTGCATTGCTCAATACTGATGGAATTCTTCTTCTTGCCCAGATTAATCACCTGAGGGGACATAAATCCAAATTGAGGAAAGACAGTTATGTATAGATGTGTGGAAATTTAAGGGGCTTAGAGGGGAACAGGTATCCTGTGTGTTATAAGACACTCAGTCTAAAACATTGATGGATCCAATATCTTTCTATTACAGAAGATTTAGGAGAAGACCGGTTGGCCTGCCTCCCTAAAATCCACTCATGCACACCTTCTCAATGGTAAGCCCTGTTACGTCACTTAGGTGGCAACGAACATGTAGAGTGGTTCTCTTCAAGATGCCTGGTCAGCGCGAAGAGGAAAAGACCAAACCTCCAGCATATGACAGCACGACAAAACAAATGCCCTCAGTCCCCCTCTTATGGCAGCGAGAGGATCAGAGTGGAAGCAGAGGGTGCTAAGAATCTCTGGGTACGACCAGGCTGTCATGCACGGAAACTGAACTTGGCCTGTTACAACATACGATCACTCATCGGTGAAGACAGGATATTACAGCTGGAAAAGGAATTAGAAAATGTGAATTGGAATATCATCGGTTTGGCTGAAACAAGAAGAAATGAATCACTTATAAGTTTATCAAGTGGAAATCTGCTATACACCAATGGAAACAGTGAAAGGAGTGAAAGTGGAGTTGGGTTTCTGGTCCATAAAGATTTAAAAAACAACATTTTGGAATTCAAAAGTACAGTACATCACCAAGGGTGTCAAGACTAATACTCAAGATTTCTAAGAGGTACAAGCTAAAGGTTATAATGATTTATGCACCAACATCGAGCCATGATGATGAAGAGGTTGAAGAAATGTACACCAAAATTGAGTCTTCTAGATGAACAGACAACCCACTACACTATTATTGTGGGGGACTTCAATGCGAAGGTTGGAAAAAGACAAAACAGCGCAGAAAGGGGAACTATAGGAAATTTTGGAATTGGTGAAAAAAAAAGGAAAGAGGCGAAAGACTTGTGGAATTTGCAGAATCTCAAGGATTGTCAGTAATGAACACTTTTTTCAAGAAAAGGGTGAACAGAAAGTGGACATGGAAGAGTCCAAATGGATTAACAACTAATGAAATTGACTTCATCCTCACTAACAGAAGATATATTGTGAATGATTTTACCGTACTGAATAATGTAAACGTTGGAAGTGATCACAGAATGGTAAGAAGTACACTCGATATAGATGGAGGAAAAGAAAAAACTGACTCGAGTAAATAATACAAATGTCTGAGATAACAGAAGAGGAGAAAAAGCAGTATGTGCTGGAACTTAAGAACAAGTTTGAGCTTCTGTAGACTGCTCAGAACCAAGATATCGACGAGGAATATTACAACTTTCTGAAAGTGATAAAGCCCAAGAAACCTATAGGGAAAAAGAAAGCAAAAGAAGAAAAAATTAGTCAAGAAACACTTGTTATGATGAACCGAAGGTGAAAAATGAAGAGCAAGATAAACACTGACAAGGAGAAAATTGAGTATACTGAGTTATGCAAAGCCATTAGAAAGAGACTCAGAGAGGACATAAGAAGATTTAACACAAGAAAAGTAGAACAAGCATTAAGGGATAACAAATGATTTAAATCAGCAGCCATGAGCAGTAATACAGAAAGACAAATGATACTGAAACTGAAGAATAGCGATGGTGTACTTATAAACAGCAGAGAAGGCATAATTCAAATAGTAGAAGACTACTATAGAGAATTATACAAGGAGCGAGGGAATGATGCCAGCAGTGGGGAAGATGGATTGCAAATTAGCAACACATATGACACACCCAATATTCTTCCTGATGAGGTAGAACATGCATTGAAGAAAATGAAGAATCGGAAATCCCTGGGGGAAGATGAAGTTACTGTAGAGTTGTTAAAATTGCGAGGAAGAGACAACACAAAAACTGGCAAGGCTCTTCACAAAGTGCATTAGAAAAGGTGTGACGCGTAAGCAGTGGAATAATGCAATCATAGTTTTGCTGCATAAGAAAGGAGATAAATCAGAAATTGGAAATTATAGACCAATTAGCTTGTTATCCCACATCTACAAGTTGTTCACAAGGGTCATTACTAACAGATTATAAAGAATACTTGATGATAATCAACCGAAAGAGCAAGCTGGCTTTAGGACAGGATTCACAACTATGGATCACCTTCACGTAATATCACAGCCAATGGAGAAAGCAAATGAATATAAAACACCATTATGCCTGGCATTTGTGGATTATAAAAAGGCATTTGACTCCACACAGCATAAGGCAATGTTTCGGGCACTTGAAAGACAAGGCACAGATACTCCACATATTATGATTTTGAAGAAAATATATGAGAATGCTACCTCCTTTATTAGACTAGACAAAGACAGTAGGAAATTTAAAATCGAGAAAGGAGTTCAACAAGGAGACACAATATCTCTGAAGCTGTTTACTGCTGCCCTTGAGGAAGCTTTCAGAAGATTAGACTGGTTGCAGAAAGGAGTCAATGTGAATGGAGAGTACCTAAACCATTTATGATTTGCAGATGATATTGTGGTCATAAGCCACGATCCCAAAGAATTAGAGGAAAATCTTAATCAATTATGCACACTTAGTAAGGATTTTGGACTAAAGATGAATATGGCTAAAACAAAAGTAATGATGAACAAGTATGCCACGGAAAGGGAAATAATGATTGAAGGAGCAGTAATTGAAAAGGTGGAGTCATATACTTATCTGGGACAAGTTATTAGCTGTAATAATGATAAATGGCTGGAAGTCAAGGGAAGAATAAATTTTGGATGGATAGCATTCAGGAAATATAGTCACATACTGAAGAGCAATATCCCAGTTTGCCTGAAACGTAAAATAATGAACCAATGTATACTCCCCACCATGACTTATGGAAGTGAAACTTGGGCACTCACCAAAAGAATGGAAGAGAAGCTGAGAACTACACAGCAAAGAATGGAATGAATTATATTGGGAATCAGACTGTTAGATAAGAAGAGAAACACATGGATTAGACAGCAATCTCAAGTAAAGGACATTCTTATCAAAACTAAAGAACTAAAATGGTCTTGGGCAGGACACATAGCTCGAAGACGTGACAGATGGACTAAGAAAATAACAGAATGGTACCCAAGAGGAGCTAGAAGAAAACCTGGAAGACAAATATGGAGATGATAGATGAAATTCATGAGTTTGTGGGTAGTAAATGGATGGCCAGTGCTCAAAACAGAAGGAACTGGAAAGTTGCTGGAGAGGCCTTCATCTTGCAGTGGATTGAAAATGGCTGATGATGATGATGTGTGGAAATTTGTCTTTAGACAGTGGGTGGTTGATTGCTGGAACAAACTTCCATCTGGTATAGAAGTTGACAACTTAAATAAATTCAAGGCAGAACTAGACAAACATTTGGTGTTAATGGATGGGTGTTTTTTTTGGCTGATGCTGTATAAGCTTGCTTTCTTGCATCATATGCCTCTTAATGCTAATTAACCCATTCAAAGGTTAAACCACATTCATGTGACTTCTGCAGTTGCCCATTAATTCTTAAACAATTCATCCTGTTATGAGGTTCTTTTGAAAGTCTGATGAAATGCATCAGGCTAATGGTCAGTCACTTAAAACTTCTGTGAATGGCATCGCTTTCCAGATTAGATGTTTGAATTATATAGGATGATACGAATTCATATACTTTATTAAAATTCATATTCCAAAAAATGTTTATCTTGTTCATTTCCAGGACTCGTAATAGATAAGATTGCACTAGAACACTGTTCTGGTTCATCACATGCACTGGCAATATTACATGCATAACTTAATTATTAAAATTATTTTATTAAGAAAAATTATGTTTCATGAAATGTTCTATTTTGACCTCTGTTTAACAGAAATGTCACAAAAGTTTGAGATTGTATAAGTCAAATAATGTTGCTCCCAGAAGAGCAACTTGCATAATGGTGAAAATCATACACCAAAGAGTTAGTTATGTGAAAGTATATTACAACAGATCAAAATTTTTCTACAACTTAAAGCATTTGAGCAGTAAAGGCACTTATTACTTCAGATATCTGCTAAGCCTGAATTAAGCCTAACTTAGGTTTCAAAATACCACTAATTAACAGTTAAGCTTAGAAGCACTTCACACTTGGGCAATGCCTCTTTGCTTAAAAAAAAACAAAAAGGTAAAAAAAAAAAAAAAAAAAACAGGTGACTTCTCAATTTTTTTGTTTGAAAACTGAAAAATTGGCAAGTAAAAAAAAAAAAAAAAAAATTTCTTGAAAGATATTGCAGACGTAGTAATATATATTATTACACTACTAACAATATACAGCTGAATGGATAGCGATTACAGATCACAAAAGGGTTTAAAAAAAAAAAAAATCACTAGCGCTCCAAATGACCCTCCCCCACATCAGGTATGGCAAAAAAGTTAGCAAGACTCATTTTTAATTTATATAACAAGGAAAATTAGCATTAGTTGAGGCATATGATGCAAGAAAGCAAGCTTATACAGCATCAGCCAAAAAAAAAAAAAAAACCATTTCACTTCAAAATGTTTGACTACTTTAGCCTTAAATTTATTTAAGGCTATCAACTTCCACAACAACAGATGGAAATCTGTTCCATCACTCAATTACCAGCTGGCCAAAGGCAAACTTCTACATATCTATTCTGCAACTGTCTTTCCTCAATTTGAATCTATGCCCCTTCAGATTCTTAATCTGAGCAAGCAGAACAACCCCATCAGCATTGATGCCTGCTCAAACCATTCAAGACCTTATAAACCTCAATCAGATTACCTTGCAGGTGCCTAATTTCCAGTGCTGCAACTTGCAGAACTAAACCCTTTCTTGGTAAGAGCACACCTTCTCTCTCTCTCTCTCTCTCTCTCTCTCTCTCTCTCTCTCTCTCTCTCTCTCACAAATCTTTTGCTTTTCTTTGAACCTATTCTAGCAACTCTACATTCTTCCTAAAATGAGGCCTCCAGAACTGTACTCAAGGAAGCCTGACCATTTCCTAATACAAGGGGTTAATCACTTCATTGTCTCTGCTAGCAAAATTCCTATATATCATTGAGAAGACTACATGACTTGCTTTGGCAGCCCATTTGAACTGCTAAGAGAACTTCATATCTGACTGCACAATTACCCCCAGTTCTTTTTCATCCTCCACTTCTCTGAGTGTAGTACATTTCTCTTGAGTTACTGCTACCCATGTGGAGTACTTTGCATTTATCAATGTTAAACTTCAGTTGCCACTTCTCGGCCCATCTGCCTAACTTTTCTAGATCCTGTTGCAGTAGCATACTGTCTTTACCGTCATTAACAACTCTGTCAACCTTTGTATCATCTGCAAATTTGGAAGTTAAGCCTGATATATCTTCATCAATATTATTGATAAATACACAAAACAACAATGGAGGACTCCACTAATAACATTAGTCCACAAAGAGCAGTGTCCATTTATTATCACTCTGTCATCTCACACTCAACCATCCCTTAATGCCATACTGCTCCAATTTGTACAGTAGTCTTCCATGTGCAAATTTATTTTCTGCATCCAGTTCCTTTGTGACCACATCGTAGTATCCAATCAAATTGGTAAGACAAGACCTCCCCTTAACAAACCCATGCTGTGTCTGAACTATTAATGCAGTCTTGTCTTCTGGATGAAAAACCTGACTCCATTATTTTGTCTGGAACAGAAGTTAAACTAACAGGTCTATAATTATTTGTGTCACCCTTTGAAACCACTTTGTGAATTGCAGATACATTTGGACATCTCCAGTCCAGGGGGACCTCCTCTTAATCTAAGGATGCTCTCATAATTATGGCTGAGGGTTTGCTTACTTCCCTTGCTGCCTCCTTTAATATAACTGGTTAGATTCCATCCACCCCAGGTGCCTTTTTTATGTTTAACTTCAATAATTTCTCCTCCACTTTGCTCTGTTATTACAACATCTTTAGCTCCCTGTTAGAGTTCAGTACTCTCCTGTCCTCCCCTTCCTTACAGAATTCCACAAGTGTGAATGTAGATGCAAAATACTCTGAGTTTGTCAGCTATACTCGTTTCATCAAGCAGGTTCATCAACAGTTAAACCATCAATATCAAGTGGACCAATCTGATTCATCCCCTTCTTTCTAGAGGTTACATAAGTAAACAAGTGTTTTTCTTTGCATCCTTTGCCATGGATTCCTAGTAATCACCCTTCGTTTGCTTAACCTCTTTTGTGACTTGATTACAGACTAGCTTATATCTACCATAGGCTTCTGTGTTGACTGATAATTTATATGCATCCCATCCATTTTTCTTCTCTGCCACGAACCACATTAGTTCATCTGACATCAATTTAGGTCTAAATCTTGAACAGTATTTCCTAGTTGGTATGAAAAGCCTAGTAGCTTGCAAGATTGAGTCCCTGAAGGCTTCCCATTTAGAATTCACCATTGGTAACATCATCAGTTGATCCCACTGTATAGAATTTGAAAACTGTCTGAGACCACTGTAGTCACCTTTAGGAAAGCAAAAACGCTTCCCTTTACCCTTGATGGTGGTTATATCTTTAAGTAAATCTCACATCAGTACACTGATCACTATCACCTTTTCATTCCTTTATGTGCAAATTCTTAATGCATAAATAATCACTGCTGATAATCAGATCAAGAGTATTATTCTCTCTGTTTGCACCCTGAACATGCTGATGTAGAAAACAATCATCCAATAAATCCACAAAAGCTTTGCTAGTGGGTGAGTGACCAACCCACAATTTCCAGTCAATATCTGGAAAATTAAAATCCCCATTATAAGACACTGATTTACTGGCCCACTATTTCCCTGTACAGTTTCTTATTATACTCATCAGAGTCATTAGGCCTATAGCACACTCCTACTCTCAATTTTGATCTCCCAATGCTTATGTCACACCAAACTGACTCGACACTGCACTGTCCAGCGATGTCGACTGGCTTCACTTCCTTGGATTTTATGTTTCTTAGCTAATAGCATAACCCCTCCTCCCTTTCTATCCTTCCTGTACACATTTTACTCCCAAATTCTAGTTCTGCATTCCTTATATCTATGTGACACCAAGTCTCTGTTATCCCAACAATATCTGCCTTTTATGTTTTGAGCAATACCACAAATTCATCAAATTTATTTACCAAACTACTAGCATTGGTGTATACGCAAGTATACATGCACCTTTTCCTATTCTTAGCTACCCAAACACAACCCACGTGTTTACTTGTACCACAATTACTCCCAGCAGTCTTTGAAATACCCTGCATTTTGTTTTCCACGCTGCTGCTTATTCCAATAGAAGCAGTGCAAGAATTACTTTTACCTCTGCCAGTGGCTACTGTTTATCTGTTAGTCCTTGTATCCCCCCAAGCTAGCAGTTTTCCGACCCACCTAACACTGCCACGATAGCATCAGCAAATATTCTTGCACCCTTTCTATTTAAGTATATCCCATCCCTGCAGAAGCAGTCTCTCCTGTTAACAAGTACAGACCAGGCTGAAAAAAATTCTACCCCTTGAGTCTTGCACAATCCTTCCAGGGCCAAACTGATCGACAAGGCTCTCATCATATATTCCTTCCTATCATGTCTGGGCAGAATTGCACACTCTTTCAAATTCAACCCTAATTCAAGGCTTTTTTTCCAACAGTGACCTATCCTAGCAGCTTGTCTGCACTGTTTAGAGTACTATATGTCTTAGTGCACAATTACCACCAGGTCTCTTTGTTTTCCACTACCCTCAATGTGGTAATCATGCAGTTGGTATGTTATTGGCAACAAGATTAGTGAATGGATCAAAGGGTTGGTCTTATGAAGAAAGGCTTAAGTTTTGCAAATTACAGCGTCTGGAGACTAGGCACCGGGGAGGTGATCTGATAGAGGTGTACAAAGCCTTGAATTGTTTGACCATGCTCAATGCTGATGGGATACTGCCTCTTGCTCAGAATAATCACCTGAGAGGGCATAAATTCAAATTGAAGAAAGATAGATGTGCAGAAATTTGCTTTTAGCCAGGGGGTAGTTGGTTGAACAGACTTCCATCCCTTGTTGTGGAAGTTGATAGCCTAAATAAATTTAAGGCTCAGCTGGACAGGTATTTCGAACGAACGGAGGGGTGAAATGGAAGTTTTCTTTTTTGGCTGATGCTGCATAAGCTTGCTTTCTTGCATCATATGCCTCTACTAATGCTAATGCTATTGTGCAATTACTAATACCCATATGCAGAACTTTGCATTTGTTAATGTTAAACTTTAACTACCACTTCTCAGTCTATCTGCTTAATTTGTCTAGATCTTGTTGCAAAAGAATACCCTGATTACTGTTATTAAGCACCCTTTTCATAATCTGCAAACTCAGACATTAATCCTAATATGCCTTCATTATTAAATACTGAAAACAACAATGGACATAGCACTGAACCCTGGGCACTAATAATATATTTTACTAATAATATTAGTCCAAGAAGAGCAGAGTGCCATTGATAACCACTGTCTTCTCCCACTCAATCATCCCTTTATTCACAGAAGTAACTTGCCTTTAACGATATACAGTTCCAATCTGTACAGCAGTCTTTTACATAGCACAGTATAAATACTGAAATCAAAATATATGTCAAAATTATTTTTGGCACCCAATTTCATACTTCGTATTGTATCTAATCAGACTGGCCAGAAGAGATTACCCCTTAACAAATCCATGCTGTGACTGCGACATAAGTATAACTGCATTTCTATCTAAATTATCCTTCATTACTGCTTTTAATATTTCATTACTGACTCCATTATTTCGGGATACATTTCACCAACTCAGCATTGTTATGGGCCTATATGAGAGCTTGACGGACAGGGTGGATGCCCTCAAAGGATTTAAATTGAGGGGTTCATCAGGCTCTCAGCTGCCCACATCAATGCCAGAGCTTGCACTTGAACATCACACAACACAGCGGCAACCCCTAAGGTAGAATGCGCTGGTCCCAAAGGAACTAGTTGTCGGTGACTCTATTGTCAGGGAAATGGGGAACATGTTGTGCAAAAATGATAGGTAAAACAGGACTAGGGTATGTCTGCCGGGGCCAAAGGTTGATGACGATGTACAGCAGATATCATCTTTTAAGGGCACAAAAGTTATATTTTTGTACACGTTAGCACTAATGATATTAAGAGTAGGAGACCGGCGGAATTACTTAAGTACAGGTCAATATTGAAAAAAAAAAGCCGTGAGTTAGGGTTGAATTTGAAAGTGTCTACAATTCTGGCCAAATCCGATAGGAGGGAGTATATGATAACCTTGTCGATCAATTCAGCCTTGGAGAGATTGTACAAGGCTCAAGGGGTAGAATTTTTCTCAGCCTGGTCTGTGCTTGTTAACAGAAGATACTGCTTCTACAGGGATGGGATACACTTAAATAGAAAGGGTGCAAGAATATTTGCTGATGCTATCAGGGCAGAGTTAGGTGGGTCGGAAAACTGCTAGCTTGAGGGGATACACGTACTAATAGATTAACAGTAGCCGCTGGCAGAGGTGAAAGTAATTCTTGCACTGCTTCTATTGAAATGAGCAGCAGCCTGGAAAACAAGGTGAAGGGCATTCCAGAGACTGATGGGAGTCATTGTGGAACAAGTAAATACATGGTGGGCTGTGTTAGGGTAGCTCAGAATAGAAACAGGTGCATGTATACTTGTGTATACACCAATGCTAGGAGTTTGGTAAATAAATTTGATGAATTTGAGGTGCTGGTCAAAACTTCAAAAGGCAGATATTGTTGGGATAACAGAGATGTGGTGTCACACAGATATAAGGAATGCAGAACTGGAATTTGGGGAGTACAATGTGTATGAAAAATGCATGGGATGCATATAAATTATCAGGCGACACACAAGCCTATGATATATATAAGCTAGTCTAATCAAGTTACAAAGGAGGTTAGGCAGGCGAAGGCAGATTACAAGAAATCTTTGGCAAAGGATGCTAAGACAAACAGAAAGGATTTCTTTACTTATACAAACTCTAAAAGGAAGGGGATGAATCTGACTGGTGCACTTGATATCGATGGTTCGACTGTTGATGATCCTGCTCAGATAGCAAACAAACTGAATGAGTATTTTGCATCTACATTCACACATGAGGAGTTAAGGTTTGAAAATGTCACAAGGTTATCAAATTGTAACAGGGTGCTTAATGATTTTGTAATAACTGAGAACAAAGTGGAGGAGAAATTGTTGAAGTTAAACATAAGAAAGGCACCTGGGGTGGATGGGATCTATCCAGTTATATTAAAGGAGGTGGTAAAGCAACTAAGCAAACCCTTAGCCATAATTATAAGAGCATCCTTGGACTCAGGATAAGTCCCCACGGACTGGAGATGTGCAAATGTGTCCACAATTCACAAAGGGGGATTGAAGGGTGACACGAGTAATTACAGACCAGTTAGTTTAACTTCTGTTCTGGGTAAAATAATGGAGTCACTGGTTAAAGATGCATTGCAGAATCATCTAGACAAGACTGCAGCAATAATTCAGACACAGCATGGGTTGGTTAAGGGAAAGTCTTGTCTGACAAATTTGATTGGTTATTATGATGTGGTTACAAAGGAACTGGATGCAAAAAATAATTTTGATATCATATACTTGGATTTCAGGAAAGCTTTTGACACTGTTGGGCATACAAGACTACTGTACAAATTGGAGCAGAATGGTATTAAGGGTAAGTTGCTACAATGGATAAAAGGATGCTGGGTGGGAGAAGACAGAGGGTGGTAATCAATGGGTGCTGCTCTTTGTGGACTAAAGTTATTAGTGGAGTCCCACAGGGTTCGGTGTTAGGTCCACTGTTGTTTTGTATATTTATCAATGATATTGATAAAGGTATATCAGGCTTAGTATTGGAGTTTGCAGATGATACAAAGCATGTCAGGGTTGTTAATGACAGTAATGGCAGTGTGTTACTGCAACAGGATCTAAAAAATTTGGGCAGATGGGCTGAGAAGTGGCAACTGAAGTTTAACATTGAAAAATGCAAAGTACTGCATATGGTAGAAGTAACCCCAGAGAAATGTAACAACTGTGTGGTACTACACATAAGGAGGTAGAAATGAAAAAGACCTGAGAGTAATTGTGCAGTCAGATATGAAGTTTTCTGAGCAATGCAGACAGGCTGCCAGGGCAGGTCATGGGGTGTTGTCAATGATATACAGGAATTGTTTTAGCAGAGAAAAGGAGGTGATTGTCCCTCTGTATAAGGCAATGGTCAGGCCACGCCTTGAGTACTGCGTGCAGGTCTGGAGGCCTAATTTTAGGAAGGATGTAGATTTGCTTGAGGTTATACAGAGAAGGGCAACAAGATTGGTGAGGGGAATGAATGGATCCTCTTACCAGGAGAGGCTTAAGTTCTGCAAATTGCAGCACATGGAGACTAGGTACCTGCGAGGTGATCTGATTGAGGTGTATAAGGCCTTGAATGGGTTGAGCAAGCTGAATTCTGATGGGATTCTTCCATTTGTTCAGATTATGAACCTAAGGGGGCATAAATTCAAATTAAGAAAAGACAGATGTAGAATAGATGTGCGGAAATTTGCCTTTAGCCAGCGGATGGTTAATTGCTGGAACAAACTTCCATCTGTCGTTGAGGAACTGGACAAATATTTAGAGGGGATTGTTTTTTTTTTTTTTTTTTTTTTTTTTGGCTGATAATGCATAAGCTCATATGCTTACTTTCTTGCATCACATGCCACTACTACTACATCAAATTTCCGAACAGTATGTAAATATGCATTGTATTTTATCACACTATCGAAAAAGACAGCTAGCAATCACATATCGGCGCTGATGCACTACTGATGTTGAGAATCAGGGGTGCTAAGCTGGAAGTTTGCCTTTATAAGTTCTTTAAAAATCAAAGGGGATATTTTCAAGAGGAAAATAGTGTAGCTCCTCATATATGCAATATATGAGGAGCTACACTGAAAGCAAATAATATATACAACACTTTATGCTAAAATTAAAGTACTACCTAAACATCTAAATCAAGTTTGTTAGTCCAGTTATTACATACCAATTACAAAATATGATGACTTCTTAAGATGTATGTTTATAAACATGTCTCAACATTTTGTACATATCACTTACGTGACTAGAGAAATACAGCTAAATCTCACGATTATGTTTAAATTCTAAGAAATTCTACAGGCGACAAATTATTCTAATGAGAAATTAAATTATTAATAAGAGAACAAACCTCTCAAGAACTTTTAAAACTCTCTCCATTCAACAAATTCTACTTACAAGATAAAAATATTATCGTTAACCAAATAAACACTAAGAATTTATGTCTTTAACTTTTCTTATAACAGCGCCATCTAAACGAAAGGAATTTATTTATGTGCTATCATATAAATTGAAAACTTTTGGTTAAGAGCAATGTTGCAATGAAACAGCACTAGGTTATTTATTGTTCTAAAGTAAAAAAAAAAAAAAAAAAAAACGAACAGCTAAATATAAAGTTTCTATTATTCTTAAAATAAATTAAATTTAAAAAAAAAAAGAAAACTGTACATTAAACAGAGCAATCCAACGGTCAAAAGTTAATTAACAGTGACGAAGTAGTTATTCAGCAGAAGTGTTGAAAACTAGCAGGAAGTCTAGAATTCAGGGTCGGTGTTGGCCGAATTGTTGTTTGTATATTTATCAATGATAAATGATGAAGGTATATCAGGCTTCATGTTGAAGTTTGCAGATGACACAGAGGTTGGCAGAATTATAAATGACAGATGCTACAGCAACAGGATCTAGAAAAGTTGGGCAGTAATTCGAGAAAAAAATGTACCAACTGTGTGGCACTATACTGAGGGTAGTGGAGAATAAAAAAAATTGAGGGTAATTGTGCAGTCAGATATGAAGTTTGCTAAGCAGTATAGACAGGCTGCCAGAGCAGAACATCAGGTCTTGTCAATGAAATACTAAGGAATTTTGCTAGCAGGGATAAGGAGGTGATTATCCCTCTATATAAGGCAGTGCTCAGGCCACACCTTGAGTACTATATACAGGTCTGGAAGCCTCATTTTAGGAAGGATGTAGAGCTGCTACAACGAGTACAGGGAGGGGCAACAAGATTGGTAAAGCGAACGAAGGGAGCTCTTACTAAGAAAGGCTTGTTCAGTACTGCAAATTACAGCGTCTGGAGACTAGGCAACTGCGAGGTTATCTGATTGAGGTGTATGAGGCCTTGAATGGTTTGAAAAGGTTCAGTACTGATGGAATTCTTTCTCTTGCTCATTTTACGAATAAGAGGGGGGAATGAACTCCAGTTGAGGAAAGACATTTGTAGAATATATGTACGGAAATTTGCCTTTAGCCAGCGGGTAGTTTATTGCCGAACCAACTTCCATCTGCTGTTGTGGAAGTTGATAGCTTAAATAAATTCAAGGAAGAACTGGATAAACATTTGGAGTGAATCGATTTGTGAGATGGGAAGTTTTGTTTTTGCTGATGAGGCATAAACTTGCTTTCTTGTATAACATGAACATGCCTCTACTAATGCTAATGCTAACTGGTAAAAACTTAAAGCCTAAAGTATTTTATTAGGATTATCCGAAAACCACCTCAGCCACACATTTGTATTCAGTGTGCCTGTTTTTTTCTGGACGAAAAACTCGGGTTTTCATGGGAGAAAACTTGGCTGTCTTCTCCTGAGACCGACTAACTAAGCCATTAATATTATTATTTATTTATTTTATTTTATTATTTTATTTTTTTTTGACCACCCGAATAATTAAATTCATCTGCCCTGCTATGTGTCTTATGTCTGTTAATGGTTTTTTTTCTATGGTCGATTTGTCTGTTTTGCTTGACGAAAAACCATACTTTCTGGGGTAAAACCTTGCTACTACGCCCAAGACTGACTAACTCAGCCACAGGAGTAAAAAAAGCCCATTAAAGTTCCTCACGTCCATTATTATGAAAATGCCATTATTTATGTATTAAAGTTGCTCGTGCCATTAATGAGATTCTAACAGGCCTTTTCCATCCGGGGTGGAAGGAAGGTCATTATAACCATTGTGCTATGAGCAAATAAAATACATAATTAAAGAAGAAATAATATTTGAGCTCTACTAATTTATGAATCCAGCATGTTGAGTCAAAGACTGGAATGAATTTATAAACTAGGGATTGAGTCGTTAGCTGGGGCCCACAATTCAAAGGATCTGTAGACAAGGTTTCATTTACAAAGAAGTATTTTCCTATCACAGGTACGCTCAGGGACCAACAATAGAAAGGAAGGGGGGACGAGACTTCTATCGATCGTTGAAGGGATCCTTGCTCCCTTAGAAACAAAATCTAACAATAAATAACTTTTGAAGGGTAACAATGAACTTCAATTTTTACCTCAACCCATTTATACTACAACCAGCCTTAGCCAGACAGGACACTTATACTAGGAGCAACAGTTTGGGGCGAAACAATCAGGACTATTTTTAGTTAATTAAACATCCGGTATAAACAGCTCATTCTGTGCCTTTTATAATTTAAAACTTATTTCATTTCTGCATTCCTAGTAGAAATGCATCCGGAGTAAATGGCTAAGTTCATCCCATGACATGGCTCTGGTAACAATTCATACAAAACATGACTAGAGGACTAGAGAAACTTTATAATTGCAGTGGTGTTGCACAATTAGAATTTTAACTCGGCAACGAGCAAAAAATTTACTATCGCTTGCCACATCTCAGTGCTCAGTGTAAGATCACAGTCCGATCTCAATGCTCTTCTACGCAGGGTAGAAGAGCACTGAGATCGAATCCGATCGATGACGCCAGAAACTTTTTTGGGTCTTTTCCAAAAGGTCGCCTAGTTAGTCGTGCATGCGGAGGTTGAATCGTTTCTCTCCCAGAATCTCAGGGTTTTCTCTGGCAGGCAGCAACTGGACCACGGCAGAGGGGTACCAAGGTATTTCCGCGCTCCGGGCAGAAAGATTTTTCGGCGCCCTTTTACTAAGATGTATATATTTCTTGTCTCGTTGTTCTTTTGTTTTTGGCACCCTTTAAAGAATGGAGCCCCGGGCAAGGGCCCTACTAGTCTGTGCCTTACTCCGGCCGTGGACCACAGAATATAAGCAATTCATTGATACAATATATTGACGTGCCTGAGCACAGGAAATGCTCCAACAAAACACGGACGCACCGCATGCGCACACACATACTTCACCTAATTACGGAGCAGCATATAATACAACAGTGACTCCTCACATTATCCAGGTAAAGAAACCAATATGCAGCAGTGATCGTAAGATTCTGGTGCGGGATGAGCATAAAATATAATTACTGTTAGGAGTAAAGGGAAGAGTTTTTGCTTTCATGAAAGTGTTTACAATGGTCTTAGACAGGTTTTAAATCATTTCAGTGGGACAAAATGACAACGACAAATTCTAATTAGGAAGAATTAAGAGAAGTAACAATAGAAAATACATAAGTTTTTACAGATAAGAGATATTGTTCAAGGTTTAGACCAAAATGGACGTCAAATGAACTGATAAGTCCAGCAGCAATTATCACTGGACACAGTTTCTCAAGGGTAGAACGATGCATATAAACACTGCCTTACCCACAGTGAGTGTAAAGGCCGAGATCGAAACTCTTCAATGGCATGAGCAATTTTTATTAGCTCTTTTCACAAAGAATCCCTAAGTCTCAGTCTCAGACGTAGTTTGCAATGTTCTCTGGGAAATTCGGGATTTTCGTCCAGCAAACAGGAAAACTGAACACAAAACACCATAATTTACAGACTTAACATATATGGATCAATATGAGCTGAGTTGCTTAGGTGCCCAAAACCCAAAAACAATAATAATAAAAATGGGAGAGAAAAAAAAATAAAAAATAATTATATATATATATATGTATATATGTATAAACTTATCTGCGATCAAGTCACTAAGGAAGTAGTTAACGCGTGTGCGGCACAGCCTAAAAAACAAACTGGTTTTAGAAATGGCTTCAATACAATGGATCTCATGGAAAAAGTGCAGAAAGTTATAGAGCGGCAGAATGAATGCAACCTTCCATTATGTATAGCCTTAATCGATTATGAAAATGCGTTCGACTCAGTCACAAAACAAGCAATAATCAATGGCCTAAATCAACCAAGATGTAGAGAGAGCTTACGTCAATATTTTCCAATCAATATATGAAAAGGTGAATACATCAATATGCGTGAACAATGATAACATCAGATCAACATAGAAAAGGGTACGATAAGGAGATACAATCTCCACAAAACTATTCTGTCTGTTTAGAAAAAAAAAATTTGCAAGCTAAATTAGGACAATAAAGGACTGAAGATAAATAGAGATTACATGAATCACCTACGATTTGCAGATGTCATTCTCTTTGCCAATAATCCGGAAGAATTCAGGAAAATATTGAAGGACTGCATCATGAAAGCAAGAAGTTCGGTTTAAAGATGAATATCAAGAAATCACACGTTATGTTTAACATATTCTTCAGACCAAAGAAAAACATGGATGACAAAAATTAGTAGAAGTGGAAAGGTACGTTTACCTTGGAAAATAAACTTCAACAGATGGGAACATCATAATGGAAATTGAACAGTACATAAAACTGGGATGGCAAGCATTCGGAAGGCGTAATTTAGTCTTCAAGCGAAATTTGTCACTCTGTCTAAAACGAAAAATTTTTGATCAATATGTCCGTCTACGCCGGTAGTAGAGTGGTGTAGCCACCGTGACGGGATTCGAACCCAGGCCTTTTCCACCCAAACCGGGTGCAAAAGGCCCGGGTTCGAATCTCGTCGATGACGCGAACAACTTTCATGGTGACCATAACGTAATTGTTTGGTTTGATCAATATATCCTTCTGTCCTAACATATAGTTATGAAACTCTGACAGTGAATGCCAAAACCTTACGAAGACTGACGGTCACACAGAGAAGTATTGAGTCCCGAATTTTAAAAATAACCAAAAGAGACCGAAAAACATGTACAAAGATCGCCAACAAATCAAGTTCTGTGACATTATTGAAAGAACAAAGCGCTTAAAAAGAAAGTGGGCAAGTCACATATCAAGAAAAAGGTTTTAGGAGCATCAGCGACTAAGGCTATATTGCTTCGTGTATACTCCCTCTAAACTGCGTGTGTTCTGAAGTCGATTTTCTCTTTACTGGACGAAAAGCCCGAGTTTCAGGGAGAAAAAAACAGGCTACCATACACTGAGACCGAATAACTCAGCCACGTTGTGAAAAAAGGCATATAAGAATTCCTTAATTCATCGACGGGACTGGAACTCAGGTCTTTCCCACCCAGTGTGTGGAGGACGACGATTCTACCAACTATGCTACCCACAAGGGCTCTGATTGAATTGTTTAAGGCCTTGAATGGATTGAGTAAGCTGAGTGTGAACGGCATTCTTCCTCTTTCTTGAACTACTCACTTTAGGGGGCTTAAATTTAAGTTGAAGTAGAATGGTTGTAGGATGCAGGATAGTTCTGCAGAAGTTTTCTTTCAGCCAGCAGTTGGTTTATTGTTGGAAAAGGCTTCCAGGAACGTTTTGAATGAATTCAAGGAAGAACTAGACAATTTCTTGCTGGTGTTTTTTTTTTTTTTTGTCGATTCTATATGAACTTGCTTTCTTGCATCATTTGTCACTGCTACTATTCTTCCTAAGTATTTACCAAGTTATATCTGAGTGCTAAATGATTTTGGAATAACTAGGAAAGTCAGAGCGAGAAGTAAATTAAAAAAAAAAAAAAAAAAAAAAAAGGTGCGTGTGCGGTAGATGGTATGATGCAAAACATCCTTCGCGTTTCTTTTAGATATTTTCATTTGTATATGTTTATCAGGAAATAAAACAGCTGTTGTATTTTAAACATTTTATTGATCATTCACAAATTTCCAAAATTTCAGCCAGAAGACAAGGTACAATGGATGGAACAAATGTATTTGTTACAAACAAATTGTAACAAACATTTGTAACAAAAGTTACAAATGTATACTTGTGATTGCAACAAACATGAACAGCGGCCTTCTTAAGGACAATTCCAAACTTGACTTTAGGGCCGTGCAAATGGGGGGTACATTAGATGCGCCATACCAGGGCCCCCGATCTAGGGGACCACCAACCAAGGGAGCCATCAAAGTCTCAACATAAATAAAGGTGGCCCCTTAACCCCTTTTGCATCCAGACGCGAAGTACCTTTGCACGGCCCTGCTCGACCTACTGCTGGACTCAACATAAGTACGAACTATTCGCTATGATTCGACAACTCCGTAAACCTAGAGTGTTTTTCAGTCTGAGTGCCAATGAAATCGGTTCGGTGCGTGTTCTTATGTAAATAGTAGTCGGTGTCAGGACAAGGAGATTGATCATTTAAATTCATATTCTCGGAATTTGGAGAAATGTACCATAGTATATAATTAATAGTCACTTCGGGTACATCTTCGTTAGTGGAGTGGCATTGCTGGTTGAAGGCACTAAATCCGTCACTTGATATTATTTTTGTCTTTTTCGTTTTCTTACACACATCAAGAAGAATATGCAGCGCCACAAATCATTCATATGCAGTGCTACAAACGACTGGAAGAATCAATGGAAGAGGAAGAGAGGAAGAAGAAGAATATCATGGCTGGATAATTTGAAGGAACGGACAGGCTAAACTGTGGAACAATTGTTTCGTGATGTTTACAACAGATGCTGATCGCCAACCCCAGATAGAAACCTATGATGACGAGATACTCTCGAGAACACTTTGCATTTGACTTCCGCACGTTCAGCACTCAAATTTTATTTTCGAAAATAATTTGTTTTATTGTGTTTTTCTAATGCAGTTCGACGAAATCAAACGAATGACGTTTGGATTTTGGAAATCGGTTCAGTAGAACTTCAGATATGTGTTCCACAGGCTTTCCTTTATAGTGTACTTGCTAGATGACCTTCTTCCATGACAATTATGGCAATCATCTCTTACTATACTATGAGGTTTCCGGGCAAGTTTAAACACTAATATTAATGTTCCAGAAAGCTCTTGTGTTTTATATGATCAACTAGTGGTTTATTTAAGGACTACATCTCGTGTTCTCTAGATCTATTCTGAGATGTGGAGAATAGATTCGCAACAACAAGAAGGCACTGTGTTCTCACACTGAAATTCTTCCTGAAGTTAGACCGCAGAGTGCTGCAAGATATGGTTCTTTATTATACTTGTGCTATGGTTAGTGTGTGGCAAGAGAATGGCTAAGAGGCAAGGATGAGTAAACAAAACATGATTTATTAACATAAACATATCGTACAGGATAAACGCATACCTTACAGAATAATTAGAAGTGATAATTTAGCTAATAATAAAAAAAGTAAAACTCAATACTCTTCTACAATGGGGCTAATCCTACAGCTGTTTTTCCTCAATTTGAATTTATGCGCCCTTAGGTTCATAAGGGGACATAAATTCAACAAGCGGAAGAATCCCATAAGAATTCAGCGGCCTCAACCCATTCAAGATCTTATACACCTCAATCAGATCACCTCGCAGGTGCCTAGTCTCCAGCCGCTGCAATTTGTAGAAATTAAGCCTCTCTTGGTAAGAGGATCCTTTCATTCCGCTCACCAATCTTGTTGCCCTTCTCTGTACACGCTCAAGCAAATCTACATCCTTCCTAAAATTAGGCCTCCAGACATGTACGCAGTACTCAAGACGTAGCCTGACAATTGCCTTATACAGAGGGACAATCACCTCCTTTTCCCTGCTGGCAAAATTCTTATATATCATTGACAAAATCCCATTACCTACCCTGGCAGCCTGGCTGCATTGCTCAGAACACTTCATTTCTGATTGCACAGTTACTCCCAGGTCTTTTTCATTTTCTACCACCTTAAGTGTAGTATCACACAGTTGGTACGTTTCTCTGGAGTTACTTCTACCCATATGCAGTACTTTGCATTTGTCAATGTTAAACTTCAGTTGCCACTTCTCAGCCCATCTCCCCAAATTTTCTAGATCCTGTTGCAATAGCACACTGCCATTACTGTCATTGGCAACCCTGCCAACCTTTGTATCATCTGCAAATTTTTACACTAAGCCTGATATAGCTTCATCAATATCATTGATAAATATACAAAACTAGAGTGGACTCAACACCGAACCCTGTGGGACTCCAATAATAACGTTAGTCCACGAAGAACAGCACCCGTTGATTACCACCCCAGTCTTTTCCCACTCACCATCATTTTATCCATTGTAGCAACTTTCCCTTAATACCATTCTGCTTCACTTTGTACAGTAGTCTTTCATGCGCAACAGTGTCACAAGCTTTCCTGAAATCCAACAATATAATATTAAAATTATTTTTTGCATCCAGTTCCTTTTAAGAAACTGAATGCAAATTTTTTCCAGGTAATTCCTGAATTTCTTTCCTTTCCTCATGCCTTTCTATTTTCCTTTTCTTTCTTTTCTATTGTATTTCTTCAATTTGAATAAATTCAAATTGAGAAAGACAGTTATAGAATTGATGTGCCGAAATTTGTCTTTAGCCATCGAGTGGTTGATTGCAGGAACAAACTTCCATCTGTCGTTGTGGAAGTTGATAGCTTAAATAAATTCAAGGTGGAACTGGACAAACTGGGGTAGAATTTTTTTCAGCCTGGACTGTACTTGTTAACAGGAGAGATTGCTTCTACAGGGATGGGATACACTTAAATAGAAAGGGTGCAAGAATATTTGCTGATACTATCGAGGCAGTGTTAGGTGGGTCGGAAAACTGCTAGCTTGGGGGGAGACAAAGACCAATAGATTGACAGTAGCCACTGGCAGAGGTGAAAGAGATTCTTGCACTGCTTCTATTAGAATGAGCAGAAGCCTGAAAAACAAGATGCATGGTATTTCAGAGACTGCTGGGAGCCATTGTGGTACAAGTAAACACATGGGTTGTGTTAGGGTAGCTAAGAATAGAAACAGGTGCAGGTATACTTGCGTGTACACCAATGCTAGGAGTTTAGTAAATAAATTTGATGAATTTGAGGTATTGCTCAAAACATCGAAGGCAGATATTGTTGGGATATCAGAGACGTGGTGTCACACAGATATAAGGGATGCGGAACTGCAATTTGGGGAGTACAACGTCTACAGAAAGGATAGACAGGATAGGAAGGGGGGAGGTGTTATGCTATTAGTTAAGAAACACATAAAAACCAAGGAAGTGAAGCCAGTCGACATCGCTGGACAGTGCAGTGTGGAGTCAGTTTGGTGTGACATAAGCATTGGGAGATCAAAATTGAGAGTAGGAGTGTGCTATAGGCCTAATGACTCTGATGAGTATAATAAGGAACTGTACAGGGAAATAGAGTGGGCCAGTAAATCAGAGTGTCTTATAATGGGAGATTTTAATTTCCCAGATATTGACTGGAATTTGGGGCTGGATACTCACACACTAGCAGGGCTTTTGTGGATTTATTGGATGATTGTTTTCTACATCAGCATGTTCGGGAGGCAACTAGAGGGAGTAATACTCTTGATTTGATTATCAGCAGTGATTCTTCATGCATTAAGAATCTGCAGATAAACGAACCACTAGGTCGCAGTGATCACAGTGTGCTGAAGTGGGATTTACTCAAAGATGTAACTACCATTAGGGGTAAAGGGAAGGGTTATTGCTTCCGTAAAGGCGACTACGATGGACTGAGACAGTATTTAAATTCTATACAGTGGGACCAACTGATGATGTTACCAACAGCAAATTCAAAATGGGAAGCATTCAAAGAACTTATCTTGGAAGCTACTAGGCTTTACATACCAACTAAGAAATATTGTTCAAGGTTTAGGCCAAAATGGATGTCAGATGAACTAATGAGGCATATGGCAGAGAAGAAAAATGCATGGGATACTTACAAATTAACACATGACACAGAAGCCTATGATAGATACAAGTTGATATGCAACCAAGTTACAAAGGAGGTTAGGCAGGCGAAGGCAGATTACGAGAAATCCTTGGCAAGGGATGCAAAGAAAAACAGCAAAGAGTTCTTTACTTATGTAAACTCTAGAAGGAAAGGGATGAATCAGATTGGTCCACTTGATATTGATGGGTCAAGTGTTGATGATCCTGCTCAGGTGGCTAACAAACTAAATGAATATTTTGCATCGACATTCACACATGAGGAGTTATTCAGCGAGGGGAATGCCAGAGGTGTATTCAACTCTAGCAGTAAGTTACAGAATCTTGAAATAACTGGGAGTAAAGTGGAGGAGAAACTGTTGAAGATAAACACAAGAAAGGCACCCGGGGTGGATGGGATCTATCCAGTTATATTAAAGGAGGCAGCAAATGAAGTAAGCAAACCCTTAGCCATAATTATGAGAGCTTCCTTGGACTCAGGGGAGGTACCCATAGACTGGAAATGTGCAAATGTGACCCCAATTCACAAAGGAGGATCAAAGGCTGACACAAGTAATTATAGACCTGTGAGCTTAACTTCTGTTCCAGGAAAATTAATGGAGGCACTGGTTAAAGAAGCACTGCAGGATCATTTAGACAAGACTTCAGTTATAGCTCAGACACAGCATGGTTTTGTTAAGGGGAAGTCTTGCCTGACCAACTTGATTGGATACTATGATGCAGTCACAAAAGAACTGGATGCAGGGAATAACTTTGATATTATATACTTGGATCTTAGAAAGGCTTTTGATACTGTTGCACATGGAAGACTGCTACACAAATTGGAGCAGTGTGACATTGGAGGCAAATTGCTGCTATAGATAAGGTGATGGTTGAGTGGCAGAAGACAGAGAGTGGTAATCAATGGACACTGCTCATCGTGGACTGATGTTATTAGTGGAGTCCCTCAGGGCTCAGTGTTGGGTCCATTATTGTTTTCTGTATTTATAAATGATATTGATGATGGTATATCGGGATTAATGTCCAAGTTTGCAGACGATACAAAGGTTGGCAGGGTTGTCAAGGACACTACTGACACTATGCTTCTGCAACAGGATCTGGAAAGGTTGAGCAGATGGGCTGAGAGGTGGCAAATGAAGTTTAACATTGACAAATGTAAAGTACTACACATGGGAAACAGCAACCCCAGAGCAACGTATCAACTCTATGGTACAACACTGACAGTGGTAGAGAATGAAAGGGACTTGGGGGTGGTTGTGCAGGCAGATATGAAGTTCCCTGAGCAGTGCAGACGGGCTGCAAGAGTAGCTCATGGAGTATTGTCAATGATATACAGGAATTTTTCCAGCAGGGATAAGGAGGTGATTATTCCATTGTATAAGGCGATGGTCAGGCCACACCTAGAGTACTGTATACAGGTCTGGAGGCCTTATTTCAAGAAGGATGTAGAGCTGCTGGAACGAGTACAGAGAAGGGCAACAAGATTAGTGAATGGAACAAAAGGGTGCTCTTACGAAGAAAGGCTTAAGTTTTGCAAATTACAGTGTCTGGAGACTAGGCACCAGCGAGGTGATCTGATAGAGGTGTATAAAGCCTTGAATGGTTTAAGCATGCTCAATGCTGATGGGATTCTTCCTCTAGCTCAGAATAATCACCTGAGAGGGCATAAATTCAAATTGAGGAAAGACAGATGTAGGATAGACGTGCGGAAATTTGCCTTTAGCCAGCGAGTGGTTGGTTGGTGGAACAGACTTCCATCCCTTGTGGTGGAGGTTGATAGCCTAAATAAGTTTAAGGCTCAGCTGGACAGGTATTTTGAACGAACAGAGGGGTGAAGTGGAAGTGGTTTTTTTTTTTTTTTTTTTTTTTGGCTGATGCTGCATAAGCTTGCTTTCTTGCATCAAATGCCTCTACTAATGCTAATGCGAATGCTAAAACGTTTAGAGAGAATTGATGTGTGAAATTTTTTTCATTTGATGTGTGAAATAAGTTGTTAATGACAGTAATGGCAGTGTGCTACTGCAACAGGATCTAGATAATTTGGGCAGATGGACTAAGCAGTGGCAACTGAAATTTAACCTTGACAAATGCAAAGTACTGCATATGGGTAGAAGTAACCCCAGAGAAACGTACCAACTCTGTGGTACTATATTTAAGGTGGTAGAAAATGAAAAAGGCCTGGAAGTAATTGTGCAGTCAGATATGTAGTTTTCTGAGCCATGCAGACAGGCTGCCAGGGCAGGTCATGGGGTTTTGTCAATGATATATAGGAATTTTGCTAGCAGGGAAAAGGAGGTGATTGTCACTCTGTATAAGGCAATGGTCAGGCCACGACTTGAGTACTGCGAACATGTCGGGAGGCCTCATTTTAGGAAGGATGTAGATTTGCTTGAGCGTGTGCAGAGAAGGGCAACAAGATTGGTGAGGTGGAATGAAGGGATCCTCTTACCAAGAGAGGCTTAAGTTTTGCAAATTGCAGTGGCTGGAGACTAGGCGGAATCAGAGCACCTGCGCGGTGATCTGATTAAAGTATATAAGGACTTGAATGGATTGAGCGCGCTGAATTCTGATGGGATTCTTCCACTTGTTCAGATTACGAACCTAAGGGAGCATAAATTAAAATTAAGAAAAGACAGATGTAGAACAGATGTGCGGAAATTTTGCCTTTAGGCAGCGAGTGGTTAAATGCTGGAACAAACTTCCATTTTCGTTATGGAAGTTGATAGGTTAAATAAATTTAAGAAGGAACTGGACAGGAATTTGGCGGGAATGGTGTGATTTTTTTTTTTTTTTTTTTTTTTGGCTGATGCTGCATAAGCTCATTTACTTGCTTTCTTGCATCACATGGCACTACTACTACTACTACGTAGCATAGATAAGGTGTCTGTGGTTCAATTGGTAGTAAAATTCTCAGCGTGATGGGTAAAAGGAAGGATTTATCTGACTAAAGTGTAAAGTGGTCGATGTCTAACGGCCCCAGGGGTTTCCCCCCCCATCACCGCGTTGTGTATTCTGTTTGTATATCACACAGCTCTGTGAAGGCTAGAGGTTTAAAAAGTGTAGTGTTTTCGTTAGCGTTGTGTAGTGTCGTAGTATGTTATTCTTCTTACCGTTTTGCCGTTGGCCCCCTAGTTGTACCCCCTCGTTGCCCGCACTTCCCCCCCCCGAGGAGGCAGGTCAGGCAGTAGAGGGATCGGGAGTTTCTTGGGTCTTCCTTGCCTTATAAATGGCCATTGTCTGGAGAGGTCAGGTACATTTTAATTGCCTCTAATAGGACTAAGTCACAGTTATGAGTTAATGGTCTAAGTTTCCATTTCTCAAGGACAACCATGGTGCGTATTTCCAGTGGCTGTGCTGGCTCCCGATCGAAGTACGACACATCTGATCATGCAAGATTGCTCCTGGTTAACAAAGGTAGGTCGTCAGCGCACAGTTTGATTTCACTCTCAATGTTTCGTCAGTTATTGGTAGTAGTATATGTTAATTCTCAGTGGGTCCTGAGGGTATTGATCCATCTGGTAGGTTTTGTTATTCTCAGGATGCAATTTGAATTCCAGTGGTTTCAATTTCCTGTGTGTCTCATTGGATGCATCATTATTTAGTTAGTTCGTCCAAATGGTTTGTCAATTTGTGGTCAGTGGATTTATCGAACTTTGATAAAGGACACATTGTGGGAGCTCGACAAGCTGGTGCCTCGATTTCCCAAACGGCTGAACTGGTGGAGTGTTCCACAGCCGCCGTAGTTAAAGTGTACCAGGATGGCGTCAAACTTGTCAAACAACGACCCGATTGCAAATCTGCAAAGGTCAGCGAAAGGTTGAAATTAGCGGTGAGCACCGGATCCGACGACTCGTACAGGCGAACAGGTGCAGCACTGTTCAAGAGTTGACTACCCAGTACAACATGGGCCAACCCGGAACAATATCTGGCATGAGCTGCGTCGCAAACCCGCACGTATGGGCTACACCAGCAGACGACCCCTGTGGCATCCTCTCCTAACCAAGTTCATCGATGTAAAATACTCGCCTGGTGCAAAGAGCATGCAAGTTGGACGTTAGAAGAGTGGAAGAAGGTGCGCTTGTCGGATGAATCACGTTATTTACTCCATCCTGTGGATGGTCGTGTACGGATATGGCGTCAACAACATGGGGCTCTTGATCCATCATGCATGGTATCCAAAATGCAGGCCGGTGGAGGTGGTTGTATGGTGTGGTGCATGTTACGCTGGCATGAACTTGAACCCCTGGTGCGTCTGGAACAACGTATCAGTGGTCTCCGCTATCGTCAACTGCTTGCTCACTGTGTACATCCCGCTATATTACACTTTTTTAATGGTGTCTTTCGAGATGACAATGCGCCATCGGGCACTTGGTGTGCAGGAATGGTTTGAAGAATACAGTTCTGACTTCCAGCATATCGATTGGCCTCTTAACTTCCCCCGATATCAATCCCGTAGAGCACTTTTAGGACACTATGGAAAGGCATATCAGGCATCTGGATACACCAATCACCTCCATACCTGCATTCCTGGCCGCATTACACACAGCTTGGTTGGTCATACCTTCCGAATGCTTCCGACATGTCGGATAGCTGCTGTACTGAGGGCAAAAGGAGGACCTACGAAGTATTAGGTGGATGGTCATAATTCTGTGATCATTCAGTGTATATTCTATATTGTCTTTGATGATGCGCCTAAATCTCACCACAGTTGGTAGAATCGCCGTCGTCACTACACCGGGTAGAAAAGACCTGAGTTCGAGTTCCGTTGATGACGTGAGTAATATCTATGGACCCTTGTCGCAACTTGGCTGAGTTAGCCGGTCTCAGCGAGTGACATGTTTTTTTCTCCCGGAAACTTTCGGTTTTCGTGCAATACACAGAAAATCGAGCTCAGAACACACGCAATTTACAGACAGTATACGCTAAGCAATATGGCCTTAGTCGCTTAAGCTCCTAAAACCTTACTACAATAAGAATTAAGTTTCGTTTTTCTTTTAAATATGCGAATGTATATCTTTCTTGTATTCTTTTTTTAATTTGTTAATGATGTTTTTCAGTTATCTCGTGACATTTTATTTATTTTTGTTAGTTCGAAAGTGTAAATAATAATATTGTAATATTGTTAGATAAGATAATGTAGTGTAGCTGGTATAAACGACGCTGCGTATTTATATTTGTGGACGTTGTGTTTTTTTTTTCCTCCCCTGTCTTACAGTTGGTTTTGGTTTCGACTTGCTCAGTTTAACTTTCGGTGCATGTTATCTGCAAGAATAATTAAGTTTTGAAAGATGCTTTGAGTATTCACTGAAATTGTATTAAGTATGCCAAAGGGTAAAGGAAGGGGTAGAGGAAGAGGACGAGGTAATTTTTTTGTTTCTTGTGTTGTTTTGCTTGTTTCGAAGAAATTTGTTGATCATGTTGATATTCGCGACACTCGTACTGAATTTTTAGCCTGTTGAATGATTTTAAGAAGTGATCTGGTACGAAAATAATTTTACTCTTGCTTCTTTCTTTTGTGCAAATGTAAAAGTTCTCACTGATTACCATTTTATTTATTAGTTGTATCCATCTAGATTTTAATTATTAGTTATCCATTTATTTATGGGATGTGTGCTTCTTCCACCCAGTTTCGGTATTGATATTCTGCATGTCAGTAAATTTCCTTTAAAAAAATATATATAAAAATAAACATTTAAAAGTCTCGAATTGACATGCTATAAAACGCGATTGTTAAAATCGTCGAATATTTTATGAATATAGTATTTAAAAAAAAAAATCTGTCACTGGGTTCACTGTTGTAACTGTTGGTTATGAATATCCCCATGAAAAACTGCTGTACAAATTGGAGCAATGTGGCAGTAGGGCCAGGTTACTGCTATGCACAAAGGGATGGTTGAGTTGCAAAGAACCGAGGGCAGTTATAAATGCACTGTCCAGTTCTTGGGCAAATATTATATAATGGCATAGCTCATGTGCAAGGGGTGCACTGCACACGGGCGGCAACGTTCCAGAAGCACCTGAAACTTACACATGCTCATTGTTCCCACATTAGCATTAGCATTAGTAGAGGCATTTGATGCAAGAAAGCAAGCTTATGCAGCATCAGCCAAAAAAAAAAAAAAAAACCACTTCCACTTCACCCCTCTGTTCGTTCAAAATACCTGTCCAGCTGAGCCTTAAACTTATTTAGGCTATCAACCTCCACCACAAGGGATGGCAGTCTGTTCCACCAACCAACCACCTGCTGGCTAAAGGCAAATTTCCGCACGTCTATCCTACATCTGTCTTTCCTCAATTTGAATTTATGCCCTCTTAGGTGATTTTTCTGAGCTAGAGGAAGAATCCCATCAGCATTGAGCATGCTTAAACCATTCAAGGCTTTATACACCTCTATCAGATCACCTCGCTGGTGCCTAGTCTCCAGACACTGTAATTTGCAAAACTTAAGCCTTTCTTCGTAAGAGCACCCCTTTGTTCCATTCACTAATCTTGTTGCCCTTCTCTGTACTCGTTCCAGCAGCTCTACATCCTTCTTGAAATGAGGCCTCCAGACCTGTATACAGTACTCTAGGTGTGGCCTGACCAAATATTAGGCAAATATCTTGGGCAAATATTATATAATGGGGTGGTGCACCCACATCTGGGGTGGTGCCCCCAAAATCTCTCTGTGTTCTAGATTCCATTCAGAAGAGGACAGTTAGGTTTATTAATGACTCCTCTAACAGAGTCTCTCCACTCGCTGTCTCATAGATGTGCTGTTTCTGCTGCATGCCTTTTCTATAGATACTTCCATGGGCACTCTTCTTCTGAATTCGCTTCTATAATTCCCGCTCTCTCTTTCAAAACAGTTCGAACATGTGTCCCGACCAGCCAATATCCGTATACTGTCCAACTTCAAACTCACAGAACCAACTTTTCATCTTCCTCATTTATTCATTCAACTGCCGGTTTCTGGAACAACCTTCCTTCATACATATTTTCTGAAAAATTACAGTTTACAGAAGTTCAAGTCTAATGTCAACAAAAATCTTTCATCTTCTCAACCTCCAACCCAAGCACGGTACTAAGTACTATAGGTTCTAATACCTCTCGTGTTTGGGGTTTTCATAAAAAAAAAAAAAAAAAAAAACACATGATGAAAATTTTAAAGGGGTTTGCCAAATTTCAGTTGGCACCCAGGTGCCGAATTTCGATTGGCACCCGGACACTACATACCCTAGGAATGCCCCTGGATGTGCCACCCAAGATGGTGGAGAACATAGTAATTGTATAGTGCAAAATGAAATGCTCCGAGTAGGGCATGCAGGTCGCTAGGACAGCTCATGGGGTTGGGTGAAGGATATAGAGGAATTTTGCTATCAGGGACAACCCAAGTGATACCAAGGTTGGCAAGGTGCTTAACAATAGTAATGGCAGTATGCTGCTGCAACAAGATCTTGAAAAATTAGGTCAGTGAGCTGATCAAGAAAAGGCATGCTAATCCCAGATTAACTTAGCTGTGTGTGTTATTACACTCAGGGTAGTAGAAAATGAAAAAGACTGGGGGGGGTTAATTGTGCAGTCAGATATGAAATTCTCTAAGCAGTACAGACACGCTGCCCGGATGGCTCATGGGGTTTTGTCGGTGATATACAGAAACTTCGGAGGCCTCATATATAGTGGTTTGCTATTTTCATTTTCAATCCCAAAAGACATTCATAATTCTAGTGCTGGAAAAATCACATGCATGTATTCACCAGAGCTGATTTTAAGGAAATACAGGATGTGGCTATTAAATAACGAGACTGTACACAGCCACTACACACCATGTGCCACCTGTGAAAAAAAAAAAGCACAGCAGTTAATCTTGAACCTTTCTGTAGTTGTCTGCCAAGTCACATTCAAACATGCTTGTTCACTTGGCAGTGAGACCAGTTTTCCCTACCTTGTGTTTTTGCAGTTGGCTGTAAAAATGACAAAGGAATTGAACAATGAGTGAAGCTCAGATTTTTTACAAAACTAAAAAAAAAAAAAAAAAAAAAATCCAGCTGATAGTTAAGAGTTGTTAAGTTTATGGGGAAGATGCTATTAAAGAGCTTGTGTGTTTGAATGGCATAAAAAATTTTTAGAAGAAAGAATGTGGAAGACAATGAATGATGAAGCCATCCAGCAGGGCCAGCCATTCTGAGGATGCAAGGGGTGCACTGCACCTGGGCGGCAACTTTCAAGGGGTGCCTGAAAACCTGAAACTTACATACACATATGAAGAAAATTTTAAAGGGTGATGCCAAATTTCAGTTCGCACCCGAGCACCACATACCCTAGTAATGCTGCCAACATCCAGTATCCATGAAAACTGATGAAAGTGTGGATTGGATGAGGACATGGGCAGGGGCTACCACAAGTGGGTAGGTGAGGTAAGTGTCACTTACAGGCGGCAGTTCAGGAGAGCACCAAAAAAAAATTTTTTTTTAATTTCCCTTGGTAATTATGTACATTTAAAATAGTTTTGTAGAACAAAGAAAATTTCCACATAACTAACAGATTACGAGAGACAAGTGGGAATGCATTGTTCGCACCTCTGGCCTTCAGGCAATTAGTGCTGCTACCAAAGGGATTACTAGTCAGTCTGCAACATAGCGGTACTCGTAAAACCTATCCAACTGCCTGTCCCACATACCCAGAAGTTGCGCTGGTCATCTGATTGGTTAACATATACCAGCATTCAATGCGATAGAAAAATAATTTGAAATAAATACAGTACATGAAATTGCAGACTTGTTAATTTGCTTAATATTTGAATCCATGTTTCATATTTATATTTTGCAGGGTTATATCCAGAACATGGATATAACCCAGTACTTCAGTGAGAAAGAGGAAGAAGGCAGTGATAGGATGTGAAGGCACCCCCACTCATTGCTTTCCCCCTCTCTTCTTTGCCTGCATGTTACTGGGGGATGACACGTTACATCTCAATATGTCAGAGCCGAAATGACAAAAGAAATGGCAATTTTTTTTAAACTGCTAACAAAAATTAACATACAACCACTGATTCTTCCTCCCCCGTATATTACTAGGCGATTTCACGTGCGTCAACAGAAATGCTTTTTTTTCTGGAGGCTGCTGTCCCCACGTGTAGGACAAAATTCACTTGGACAAAACCCCCATGGACAAATAATAACACGAAGTGTTTAAACCATAATTTTTATTCTTATTACAGTATTTCTAGTTCTTTAAGAATGAACACTTAAAGAACACTTCTCTGAGAACATTTTGTTATAATTTGTCCGAGGGGGTTTTGTCCTACTTTGCACTTTAATCGAGGGAGGGTTTTGTCCAAATTGGTCTTGTCCTATGGGGATTTTGTCTGGGCCCAGTTGCCCCCACACCCCCGCTAGTATAAAGAGAACCTGATACTAACAACTCATACAATTACTCTGAAAACACCAAATCATCAAGAAACAACTTGGGGAGAAAAAAAAACCCTCGCCTAAGCAGTCCTTGCATGCCTGCTGGTAAAAAAAAAAAAAAAAAAAAAAAAAGGTAAACTGCAGCCATTTTGAGGGAAGTAGTAGTAGTGGCATGTGATGCAAGAAAGCAAATGTATGAGCTTATGCAGCATCAGCCAAAAAAAAAAAATCACACCATTCCCTCCAAATGCCTGTCCAGTTCCTCCTTAAATTTATTCAATCTATCAACTTACACAACGACAGATTGAAGTTTGTTCCAGCAATTAACCACCCGCTGGCTAAAGGCAAATTTCCGCACATCTATTCTACAGCTGTCTTTTCTTAATTTGAATTTACGCCCCCTTAGGTTCGTAATCTGAACAAGTGGAAGGATCCCATCAGAATTCAGCGTGCTGAACCCATTCAAGGCCTTATACACCTCAATCAGATCACCGCGCAGGTGCCTAGTCTCCAGCCACTGCAATTTGCAGAACTTAAGCCTCTCTTGATAAGAGGATCCCTTCATTCCCCTCACCAATCTTGTTGCCCTTCTCTGTACACGCTCAAGTAAATCTACATCCTTCCTAAAATGAGGCCTCCAGACCTGTACGCAGTACTCAAGGTGTGGCCTGACCATTGCCTTATACAGAGGGATAATCACCTCCTTTTTCCCTGCTAGCAAAATTCCTATATATCATTGACAAAACCCCATGACCTGCCCTGGCAGCTTGTCTGCCTTGCTCAGAAAACTTCATATCTGCCTGCACAATTACTCTCAGGTCTTCTTCATTTTCTACCACCTTAAGTGTAGTACCACACAGTTGGTACATTTCTCTGGGGTTACTTCTACCCATATGCAGTACTTTGCATTTGTCAAGGTTAAACTTCAGTTGCCACTTCTTAGCCCATCTGCTCAAATTATCTAGATCCTGTTGCAGTAGCACACTGCCATTACTGTCATTAACAACCCTGCCAACCTTTGTATCATCTGCAAACTTCGACATTAAGCCTGATATACCTTCATCAATATCATTGATAAATATACAAAACAACAGTGGACTTAACACCGAACCCTATGGGACTCCACTAATAACATTAGTCCAAGAAGAGTAGCACCCATTGATTACCACCCTCTGTCTTCTCGCACTTAACCATCCTTTTATCCATTGTAGCAACTTACCCTTAATACTATTCTGCTCCAATTTGTACCATAATCTGCCACGCTTGTCCAGTGCAGGTTGGCAGATCGGCCATATTTAGCAGTCAGGGGCTTAAACCCTGGTCTACTCCAGGAGCATGTGCTACTGCACTCCCGCCCCTGACTACGGAGGGGCGGGAGTCAAACATCCACACTGAAAACATTTGCATTCCAAAGGTATAAAATTCACACTCGTACACCATTCAATTACAGCCTTACATCCATCCTTCTGCATATGGAATAACAGCATGATAATTTTGCATTTCCTGCTAAAATCAGAAGTGAATCAGAAATCCAATCAAACAATCAGAAACGCAAAATGAAGTAAATTACTCATTCCCAAAAATCCAATCATAGAACTCAACTGGAAAATCACTCCCTTCTTTGACCACACCTGCAACAGAGATACCCATGTTCTGGAGTTCAGCTAGAATAATATATACGATACTATTTTTAGCAAGGCAATGTATAGCATTTAGGAGATCTTCAAAAGATTTATATGAAAATGATAATGGTAACTTTTTAGAACTTAGTGAAACAATTGCTGAATTTGATTCAATTATGGCAGAAAATATTCTCTGTATTCTGAAATCTGAATTGAAAAATATCGTGCATTATTTGGGTGATCAAATACAAAATGAAATTATTGAAATAATTTAACAAAATATTACAGATAAAATACTAGAAATGACTAGAGAAGCTACATATTTTGGTATAATCACTGAAGACGAAAATAAAGATATAGATACAACAAGGAAATGTGCTAAATCGATAGCCTTAAAAATAACATCTTATAAGTTTTTGTTCAATTATAATTTGGCATGATATTTTAAATAAAATTAATCTGGTAAGTAAAATGCTCCCAAAAAAAAGAATTCTGATATACACGAAGCTCTTGAATGTGTACAAAATATCACAGAATTTTTAAAATAAATAGAACAGAGGAAGCAGCCCAAAAAATATGGCTACTATCATTGGCATTGAAGTGTCATTTCCAGAATTAAGCGCTGTAAGGAAATGATGAAAAAAATCATTTCGATTATGAAAATAGAGATGAAGCTATTCAGGATCCGCAACAAAATTTCAACATTAATTTTTTCTTTCAAATTACAACAATTTTCTCCTTAACTGAAAGGTTTACAAAAATGAAAGAACATGGAGAAATGTTTTATATTTCTGAATTAAAAAATGGTCAGATGACAATTCATTAAATCATTGCAAAGATTTACTGTTTAAGTTAAGTGACATTGATTGTAATGAGTCTGATATTGATGGTTTAACATTATCTGAAGAACTTAGAGTACAGTACTTCAAATTTATATTAAAGACAATATTACTCCATTGGAAGTTTTACAATATATTTTTAGAAACGATTTTACAGATACTTTTCCAAATGTAGCAGTTGCTTTAAGAATTTTTGTAACTTTTCCAGTTTTAGTTGCCTGAGGTGAATGGAGTTTTTCAAAATTAAAATGAATCAAATTATTTACACTCGACAATATCTTAATAATGACTCTAATTTGGCAATAATTTCAATAGGAAATGATCCTTTGGAAAACAAAATAAACAAATGAAATAATTAATAAATTTGCACATTTTAAAACAAGGTAACAAATTTTTTTAACATTATAATTTTCCTTTTTTATTTTATTATTGTGAACAGGATTACCGTGATTTAGAATTTAAAGTTTATTTCCAGAATTTCAGAATGATTTTGTTATTTTTGTTTGTTGTTTCATCATATTATATGTAAGATATGTTGTAATTCTTTTCTTTTTAAATAAATTAATAATTATTTATGCCTTATTTTATTTTTTAATCCAAATATTTTGGGACGGCAAATTTGATTTCACTTACTGGCAGCACATAGGGTTTCAGCTGGCCTGGACATGGGTTAGAAGTGATGCTCGTTTAAGCATTAGAATGGTTGTGTCAGAACTCGATATAGACAAAGAAACAGTTAGACAAATTATAACTGAAAATTTAGGCACGAGAAAACTAAAAATTTAGGCACAAGAAAAACAAGATGGTGCCAAAAATTTTGTTGAATGAAGATCAGAGAATGAGGAGGCTTCAAGTTTGCGAAGATGTTTTGAAAAAAATTGAAGATTTGGACTTTCTGAGTACTGTAATTACTTGCAATGAAATTTTACTGTTCCAAATATAATCCAGAAACTAAACAACAGTATGCAGTGGAATACAAAACGATTCCTCAGACCAAAAAAAGCAAAGAAATCAAAAATGAAAACCATGCTTCTTATTTTCTTCGATATTAAAGGAATTATTACGTCCCGCCAAATCAGACTGTCAGTCGAATATACTACATTGAAGTTCTGATAAGTCTCTCTGAAACAATATGAAGAAAGATACCTGAATTGTGGCAAGATGGTTCGATACTCCATGAAACAGTGCTCCAGCACGCAAAGTGCTTTCTGTTTGCTAGTTTCTGGCCAAAGAATAAATCACCATATGTGTGTGTTTGTGATGAGTGAACGTGCACCCTACTCAGTAGATCTAGCCACTTGCAACTTTTTCTCCTCCCTAAGCCGAAAAGTGTACTTAAGGAAACCTGTTTTCAGTCCACTGAAGACAAAGACTGAAATGTTAAAAGGGCTTACAGAAGATGATTTCCAGATATGTTTGGAATAAATGTATGGAACAGGGGGCACAGCCCAAGTCGATTATTTTGAATGGGATAACTTGTAAGATATGAAATATTTCAGTATATTTGTGTGATTGCATTAATAGCCACATCTTATAAGGATGACAGCTAAGTATATATTTCTTCTTCCTTCTATCCATAAAAGTTATTAGTGATGCATATTTTGATTGTACTTACTGTGCTAATCTGCATAGCACCCTCATGTGAGATAAAAGTGAAAATTTCATGTGGGCATATAATGTTTTGTGCAGTTAGACAATCTGCCTTACAGTCTCCATTAATCTTGCTCAAGGATGCAACGTTGTTTTTATTACTAGTTCATTAAACTTCTTAATTTTGTGAATTTTTCTTTAGATGTAACATATAACCAGTTAACATACTTAAAAACTAGCTGATCAAATTTATACCAAGCAATTGATCAAGTGTTAAAAATTTATTACCAAGAAAGGCTTAAGTTTTGCAAATTGCAGCATCTGGAGACTAGGCTCCTGTGAGGTGATCTGATTGAGGTGTCTATGGTTTTGAATGGATTGAGCACTCAATGCTGATGGGATTCTTCCTGTTAATCAGATTACGCACTTGAGGGGCCTAAATTCAAGTTTGCAGAATAGATGTGTGACATCTATTCTGCAATTGTAGAATAGATGTCACACATCTATTCTACAATTTGTAGACAGTTGCAGAATAGATGTGTGAAATTTGCCTTTAGCCAGCGAGTGGTTGATTGCTGGAACAAGCCTCCATCTGTTGTTGTACAAGTTGATAGCTTAAATAAATTCAAGGAAGAAGTGGACAAACTTTTGGAGTGAATAGAATGGAAAGTTTTTTTTTTTTTTTGTTTGCTTGATGCTTTATAATCTTGCTTTCTTGCATCATATGCCAGTACTAATGCTAATTTTTGAAGTGCAAAGGCATTTTTTCCTTGTAGAAGAAAAGCTGCTGAAATTTATTGTAAATATATATTTTTTAAATCATTTAAATGAAGCTTACTTCCATTTTATGTATAATATGCTTGGATCATATTCAATAAGCTGTTACTTAAAATTGAATGTTCTGAAAATTGCATAAAAGAGGTCATGAGTTACATGCATTAGACAACCAAAATGGAAATGGATTCACCATATGGAATCGCCTCCTTTTTCAAGAGTTTGGCCTCAGTTAAGCAGATCCTAAAACAAGAGCCAGATAACACCAACAACCCTAGAGAACCTATTTATAAAATAGACTGCAAGTGTGGGGTACATACATAGGAGAATTGTATAGAAGACTCAGCTGCAAAATCAAAGAACATAAAAAAGATGTACAGTATGGAAGAATCCTAAAATCCGACACAGTCCCACATGCATTCTAGTGTGGTGACACATGGGATTTCAACAATACTAGAATCCTCTCTATGGACAACCAGTACAACAGAAGAAAATTTAAAGAAGCCTTCTTCATAAAAATGTTGGGAGCCTCATCAATTAACAAAAAGACAAGTACAGGTGGGCCTCGATTAATGCAATTAATTCGTCCAGCAAAACGGAAACGCATTAATCGAATATCATAACCAATAGGAAAAATTATAATTGGTCCTTGACCTTCTGGAATGTCCATAAAGAATTTTAAAAATATCTTTTAAATAACTTTTTAACTGTTTATAATGTAAAAGATAATGAAAATATTATGGAATTAAATGTTTATTGTATAAAACAGCGGTTCTTAAACTGTGCACCGCGGAATATTTTAAATTTTTGAGGGAAACAGCTATACTCGACATCTGTCGGACACCGTGCGAACTACTAGCTCGAGGTAGTTTATAGTTTCAGCATTTCTTATTAAGTTGTTTGGACCTAACTACTAAACGAAACTGTTAGGTATTTCTTTTGGTCTGGGTGCACCTTGAAAAAATTACTGAGACATTAAAGGTGCCGTGAACCGAGAAACTTTGGGAACCTCTGACATAAAATACACAATGAAGAAATTACTGTTGCGGAAATATTTGAACAGTGTTGACTTTCTCTTTTCATCAGTCAATTTCCAATAGCCAACAACAATCTTCTCTGGGCCCTGGCGAAATAAATATCACAGAGAACATCAAACCTTTTGTTTGAGGTTCTATGCGATACGAAAGATTTCATCTAATTCTTTTACCGTTATCTCCTTCGCGGTAACATTTTCATCTGGCTTATTTAAAAATTTGAATTTTTATACAAGTGTGCATTGACTTTATTAGCAGGAGACAAACACATATTCTTCCAATGGTTGATGGAACACACCGAGGCAGGCAGCATAAAAAAAAATCGCGTTAACTGGAAATTTGTATTGTGTAAAGTGAAAAGTGGTATCATTTTTCAAATAGCGTTAACTGAATATCGCGTTAATCGAACTCGCGTTATGCGTGGCCTAGCTGTAATTGAATTCAACCCTCAGTATTTCCATCGATTCAACAAGGAAATAGAAGTGTAAAAATAGGAAAAAACAAAGAAAATATCCAGATATCTGGACAAGCAGCTCACATACAACCCCCTCCAGACCCCCAGAACCAGCCTGCACAACAACCACAGATGATCGGAGTATGAGGGTAAAGTTTGCCCTAGGCTTCCACTCCAACAAGAACTACTGGATCCAGGATGGGAAAACTTGGTATCTCACTATTGGTCAATAGATTTAATCCCTCACCCGTAAATTAACTGTTGGCAGCGCCTCTTGCCAGTATGGACATTAGGTTTTGGAAGCATCGGCAAACATGAGTCTGACAGCAGGTAAGAATTAGGGTAAAATGGGAAGTTTCTTTTTTTTTTATTTGGCTGATGCTGTATAAGCTTGCTTTCTTGCATTATATGTTCCTGCTAATGCTAATTTTATTTGTATGTATGTTTATCCGTATTTATTTACTTCAGACTTAAATCCTTTAGATTGCATCAGCCACAATTAATATTTATTGGAATATAATTAATTACAAACGTTCCCCAAATTGTAACCCTTTCTATTTTCTACCCCTAACAGCATAGTCTGATGATGGGTATTGGTAAGATATCTGAAACGTCACCTTAAATGTATAGTGGTTTGTGCTATGAACTTAATAAACTGTATTATTAATTTCACATGGTATAAGAGTGATTATAATAATAATTAATTTTCATGAAATGCTTAAATTACACATCGACAAAAAATTTGTTCCCTTAGGTGCTTGCAAAATTTTAACTGATCACAAATTTAGAGTAAAGAAATATTTTAAAGGCAAAATATTTGATGCTTAATAAAAGACTTGTAAATACTAGTACTTTAAAAAAAAAATGAATTCGATAACTTCAAGTTTTGAATAGGTGGCCAATTTGGGAGGGCATACCAAATATGTGTAAAAATATTGGTATGGAATTACACATCGATGAAAACTTATTATTTAGTCAGTTTTCTTTGCATAAAAATTCCATTTTTGAAGTTGAGAAAGTGGAGTGATGGATTAATGCCTCACACATTCAGTATTACTGTCAGTATTTTGAATACTGACAGCAACCCCAGGGGCTTACATCTGGGGAGTATGGGCTTGGCACACCCAGGGTCCTGAGCTGGATATTATCGTTCTTCTCTTTCTTGGTGATTCCCTTCTACTCTCTCTCTCTCAGGGTAACTCAAGAATTTTTTATTTGGCTGGTGATGCATAAGCCTCAGGCTTTCTTGCACCACGTGGCTAATAATAATAATAATAATAATATTCAGTGTGAGCCTCATACTGATGAACTGATAGTAGGAAAACTTTATGCTGAAGACTGAAAATTTCAGATATCACGTGTCACTATTTGCAAGTGGTGGGATACTGATGGCAGCACTGACTGTGAGGGGCATACTTGATAGTACAGGAAGTTCTCGACTTTACAAGTTAATTCATTCCTAGCGCGCACTCGTAAAGCGGGAATTTATTTCCCATAGACATAAGGTTAAAAATAGGGGTTACATTCTCAACAGTGAAATTAGTTTATGTTTAAACAATAATTGATTTATCGAAAGAAATGAAAACGTAGCCTGTAAAATCAAGCAAATTATAATAATAGAGAAATTATTTACAACTTACAAATGTTAAGGAATGTTTATTCTTCATCATCATCGACTAAATGCACACTCGTTGATCACTCGTTATTGGCTCGTCACTCGTTGGTTTGTTGCACAAGGAGTCGTCGTCTTCTTCAGAAATGCTTCAAGAGGTGTTTGTTTCCAAGATAATCTTCTCTTATAAATTTCACAATTGCATGCATAAGCATTTTTTAATGGCGCACACAAATTACAACTAACACGATTCGCATGGAGTAACAAGTTTACGAAGCTTTAAAAAAAAGGAATGAAGAGAAGATTCTGAAAATTTGTTTTTTATATGATTGAAGATTTGAGTAAAGGGGAAACACATTTCACCGTAATAACGTAAAAAATCACACAATTCCAGCTATCATTATTTTCGCAAATGCAAGAAGATCAAGTTTACTACCCGTTTATGATTGCTTGCAGTAACAGAAAAGCCCAATAAACCAGAAAATGCAAATTGTTTTTATTGTTTTATGGTAGTGACCTCCAGAAATGTGCTTTAGAAAAATATCACAAAGGTGTTTAAAATTGATTCTTATAACGGAACATATGATAACGATGAAAGTGTAATGCATTTTAATGATTTGAATTGGTAACTAATACAATATACAAACCATGCCCACGACCTTTTATATGGCCTTAAGGTCATGCTCGTGACCTTAAAAAATGACGTTTTAGAGAAATAAATAGCTTAGTTATACAGCGAAATTTTGAAATTCCAAGATCTTGAAACGAATTACCAAAAAAACAATGTGTGATTAGGTTCACATTACGATATTTTAACGATACGATGGTGTCTCTGGAACTGATTAATATTGTAAAGTGGGGTAACACTGTGTTGTATAGCTACACACGTGGTTTTTAATGCAGTATTTATGAATGTTTGACATTCATTTTTTGCAATTAATGTTCATATTTTCGATTTTGTTGATACTTGATACTTGGGGGAAAAAAACTTGTAAAGTGAGAACTGCCTGTATCATGTCAGTATTGCTTTTGGAATCATGGAAGGTGTTCATCAGTGCAAGTGTGAAAATTTGAAATACTTAATTTCTGTTTATCTCGGGTTACCAGAACTATGGGATATCCATAGCAAGGGGTATTCACACAAGGATAAGTGTAATATTGCTTACGAGAAGCTACTAGAAACTTTTAAGGCCATAAAGCAGGCTGCTGCTATGGAAGATGTGAAAAAGAAAATAAATGACCTGAGAAGAAATTTCTTCAAAGAATTTTAAAAATTCAGGATTCAAAGCAAAGTGGTACAGGGGCAGAGGATATGTATACGTGCCATCATCTTGGATATTCAATGAGCTTGTTTTTCTCAGACCTGGAAAAAATTGTGGAGGGATGATCATCAATGAACGAAGACCTAGATATAAAGTATTCTCTTTATTTTCAACTTTATTACCAACAACGTAGAAACAATACAATCAAATACATAATTATACAAACAATAATTATACAGGTCCATGAAACTAGAGTCAGTCCAATTTTAGTTCAGTTTGTACCTATCAACTTTTTTTTTTTTGTCATGGAACCTGTCCTCCTTTATACAAGTAAGAGCAATATTTGTCCCTACAAACAGTATAGACTGAATTTTTTTTAATGGCATTAATAAATTTTCTGTTTTCTCGCTAACTTGAATAATTTCAGCAGTCTCCAGATTTTCTTCTAGTAACACACTTTTAGAACAATAAACATGAGATCTTGTTTGAATTAGAACGTTATATAAATAGCAGCATGCTAAAGTTATAGCTGTCGCCTTTTGTGGACTAAGGTTTATTGGCTTTTGAGATATTGTAAACCTACCAGCAAGAATCCCAAAAGCGTTTTCTACAATGTGTGCATGCAATAAATGGTAGTTAAAAATACTCTGGTTGTTTGTTAAGTCTTGTTGACTGTATGTAGTAGTAGTAATGGCGAATGATGCAAGAAACAGGTTTATACAGTATCATCCAAAAAAAGACAGTTCACCCATCCGTACCCTCCAAGAATTTGTCTAGTTCTTTGAATTTCCTAAAGTGAGGCCTCCAGACAGACCTGTATACAGTACTCAAGATGTGGCTGGACCATTGCTTTATATAAAGGGATAATCATCTCCCTATCCCTGCTAGTAAAGTTTCTCCATATCATTGACAAAACCCATGAGTGTCCTGGCAGCATGTCTGCACTTCTCAGAGAATTTCTTTTCTGACTGCACAATTGCTGCCAGGTCTTTTTCATTCTTCACTACTCTGAGTGTAGTACCACACAGTTGATAAATCACTCTGGGGTTACTTCTACCTGTGTGCAGTCCCTTGCATTTGTTAATGTTAAACTTCAACTGCCATTTCTTAGCTCACCAACCCAATTTTTCCAAAATGCAGTAGCTCACCCTGATGATTGCCGTTAGCCATCCTGCCAATCTTTTTATCATCTGCAAACATTACAATGGACCCGGCACTGAACCCTGGGGAACTCCATTGATAACTTTAGGCCACAAAGAGCAGTGTCCATTGATAACCACTGTCTCCTTTCACTTAACCATCCCTTTATCCATAGCAGTAACTAGCCCTTAATGCCACATTGCTCCAGTTTGTACAGCAGTCTTTTATGTGCAATAGTATCAGAAGCTTTCTCAAACTTTCAATACTATTTTTAGTTCCTAAACTAAGTATATTATGTCAAAATTATTTTTACATCCAGTTCCTTAGTCACTGCATCACAGTAACCTATCAGATCAGTTAGACAAGGCTGCCCCAGCTGGATATCATCATTCTTCTCCTTGGTGATTCCCTTCTACTTCTGACTCTCTCTCTCTCTCTCTCTCTCTCTCTCTCTCTCAGGGTAACTCGGGGAATTTTTTTTTTTTTTTGGCTGGTGCAGCATAAGCCTCAGGCTTTCTTGCACCATGTGCCTGGTAATAATAATAATTACTTCATTGACCTGTGATTCCATTATTTTCCCTGGAACAGATGTTAAGCTAACAGGTCTGTGATTACTCATGTTGCCTTTTGATCCCCCTACTATCCCACTCACAGAGAAAGCAACGATACTTAGTGTAACCCTTTTGTATTCCTAATAAAATATCGATTATCTTTAAATCACCACATATCTGCCACTCATGCTTCTGATAGTGTACATCTAGGAGGATGTTTGCATGTGTTTCTTTTTTGTGGACTGCATATGCAAGAGGTATTGAAGGTAGCATATTTCCGTTGTGTAATCACACGACCTTAAGACTAACCTTAGAAGCGTCTATAAATAGTCTCGGGAATGTGCCTCGTGTTCATTGCTGCCATTAGACCCTCAACATCCGTACAAACAGTGAGTTCATCTTCTGTTTGATAGAATTTATCATGGTCTTTATCTTGAGTACGAAATGTTGTCACTTTTACAGAATGATCTAGAAGATTCCACTGTTGTAGCCTTGAGGCCAAAAGTTCTGCTTTATTCTTCGTCAGTTCAAGATCCCTGATGGATCATTCAGGTCATTCAGCTCACTTTCTGTGATCTTATGTGGGTCAGAAGGATAAAAGTTTGGACAAAATGGTGGATCCCTTGATGTAGACGGCTGCTGTACTTCTTTGTGTCGGGTAGTTCAGGAATAGGTAGTACTTCACTGTGAGGCATGGGACGAATTGCAGATAGTATATTTGGGTGGTGATACTGAAACTGCGGTGTTGCCATTCATTTTGCCGAGAGCTGTAGTTGATAATGTACAGTAATTTGCTAATAATGAGACCTCAACTAATTCGAAAACAAGAGACCAATTGATAAATTTTAATGTGATTTTCATGTTCATCGTCATAAAATTAGTCAAGATTGGGTATTTTCGTTTTCGTAACATTTTTATGTGTTGACCAGTGTAATCTACCTTAGCTTGCCTAACCTCCTTTGTGACTTGATTACAGACTAATTTATATGTACCCATAGGCTTCTTTATCACCTGATAATTTATATGCATCCCGTGCACTTTTCTTCTCTGCCACTTGCCTCACTAGTTCATCCATTTCGGTCTAAGCCTTGAACAGTATTTCTTTGTTGGTATGATAAGCCTAGTAGCTTCTTTTGTTACTTCCCATTTAGAATTTGATGTTGGTAACATCATAAGTTGGTCCCACTTCACACAATTTAAAAACTGAGACCTCTTTAGTTACTCTTATGAAAGCAAAAGCCTTTCCCTTTACCCTTTATATTCTGATTTTCTGGTCCACTGTTTCCCTGTATAGTTGTTTGGATACTCATCACAGTCATTCGGTCTATAACTCTCCTACTCAATTTTGTTTTCCTAGTGCTTTTATCACACCAAACTGACTCAACATTGCACTCGTCACCCAAGTCAACTGGATGCTCTGCATTAGATTTAATATTTTTCTAATCTAAGAGCATAACCTCTCCACCCCTTGTGTCCTGTCTGTCCTTCCTGTATACATTATACTCCCCATATTCTAATTCAACATGACTTATTTATACTTTTCATATTCAAATTCAACATGACTTGCCGGCGGGTGGTTGATTTCTGGAACAAACTTCCCTCTGTCGTTGATAGCTTAAGTAGAAGTTGATAGCTTAAATAGATTCAAGGCAGTAAGCTTGCTTTCTTGCATCGTATGCCTTTACTAATGCTAATGCGCGAGTGACACCACATATCCACTATTCCTACGATGTCTGCATTCGATGACTTAATAAGTACTTCAAATTCATCCAAATTTATTTATGCTGCTCCTAGCATTAGTGTATGTGCAAGTATACATGCACGCTTTCTTGCTCTTATTTATCTTAACAACCCATGTATTCAATCGTTCCGTGATAAACCACAGCAGGGCTTGGGGGATACACAGAGTAATAGTTTAACTAGAGCTGCAGGCAGAGATGAAAGTGATTCTTTCATTACTACTGTTGGTACATGCAGCAGCCTGGAAAGCAAAGTGTCTGGGATTTCAGGTGTGATACACTTCTATTCGAGCGTATCCCATCACTGTAAAAACAGTCTCTCCTGTTAACAAGCACAGACCACGTTGTGAAAAATATGACACCTTGAGCCTTGCACATTCTCTCCATGGCTGAATTTATTGATAAGGCTCTCAACATATACTCCCTCCTATCATGTCTGGGCAAAATTGTAGTCACTTTCAAATGCAATTCTAACTCTTGACTTTTTGCCAACATTGCCTTGTACTTGTTTAGTAAGTCCTCACATCTTACTCTTAATATCATTAGTGCAAAAATGTACAACAATATCACCTTTAGTGCCCTTAAAAGATATCTGCTCTACAATTGTCAGCTACTTTTGCCCCTGGCAGACATACCCTGGTGCTATTCCACTTATCCTTGCCCAACATATTTCCCGTTTTCCTGACAATAGAGTTGCCAACAATAACTAGCTCCTGTGGGACTAGTGCATTCTGTAGTGAAGATTGCTGCTATGTTGTACAAGATTGAGCTCTGTTGTTTTGAGTTGGGCAGCTGACAGCTTGATGGACCTCCCCGTTTTAATTGTGGTTTCATGAGATTTGATTTAATGAGTATGGGTTCATGAGATTTGCATTCATAAAAAGCTTCATCAGCAACAAATAAAAACGGATTCATGGGTATTTGGCAAACAAGGCGGAGATGGAATTTTTAATGGACTATTCTGTAACACTTCCCAAAACCTGTATAGTAAATATCTCCTCTGTCTGGTACACATCCATTTGCTCCGACATCAGCTATGATGAATTCATAATTTGTTTACTACATCCATCAGTGCTATGCTGAATGATCCCTTGTAATTGTAGTGCACAGAACTGGAATTTGGTGGCTTCTTAATGCTAGCATGCTTTCCGTCAATAACAGCAGTGTAGTCCCAAAAGTTCCATTTCGATCCAAAATCATTAGCAATATCCTGCCACTGTTGAAAAGTTGTTGGAAACTCTAGAAGAAACTAAACAAAACTGGAGCACTATTTTAAAAAATCATAAATTAATTTTTAAATATGAACTAAAATTATACACAATTATTTTGTTTATTTATTATTTATTTATTTATTTTCTGATAAACAATGATGGTTCTTAGCGAACAGAACCAATGACATTGGTTCTTTTTGCTAAGCAAAGAGCAAAATAAAGATGAAATGCTGGTTTTTGTTACCCCATTGCCAAGAAAACTAAATCAACTGGAAATTCCAAAAGATTTACTCTCCCTTGCCTCTGGTTATCTCTCAAAACAGGATAAAAATCTAGATATAGCAAATATTTTGGGCTACAAAATTGAAAACTGTGGCACCAGATAAAAAACTGTTTGCCAAAAAGGCAAATGTTTTATTCTTATCTCAGCTTGGAAGTCTGAACAGATATTCATTAAAAGTTAATGAACCCATCAGTCATGTATCAACCCCATCATCTCAAAGCTAGGATCAGCAGCGCTGCTTTCCCATGTGCCCACCAGTAAGCAAAATAAAATTTTCCGCCCTAAATGTTGAATACTGATAAGCGTTAATAAATCAGAAAACAATATTGAAAAAAATTTCGGCACTCTCTTGAACTGCTGTCTGTAAGCGACGCTTACCTCGCCTACCCACTTGCGGCGGCCCTGGTTAGGATGCACCTAGTTGATCTGTATCATTAGACCAAATTGGACAAACTAGAACTTCAACTGCACGGACATTACAAAATTATTTTACTGATTATCGTGCAGATGACTTGGAACATATTTAAAGCTTTTGTAATACCTATTTTAAAAAACCAAACATTGTTCTACAGTACCATGTATGTACAATATATTTGAATTAATTAAATATTTTTCTTACCTGAATATGGTCTTTATACATTCTTAGTGCAGGTATTATAGCTTTACATAGTAGAAAATTTCGGATCTTTGAAGGGTGATGGCTAGTCTTTTGCTTTCTGAAATACACTCATGTTTGTTTGTCTTCCTACTCATCTTCAAAAGTGTCTGGTAAACATCTTCATTAATTCATTCAGAAATAATTCTTGAAATTCTTCATGCCAGTCAATCTTATTTCATTTAAAAGATTTAAATGAGTATATTGATTACATTTGTCTATCCATTCTTTAAGCCATCACTTCTTTTTGACTTGCTTTTTTAGTGTTAAAGATAAAATAATAGCAACATGAGCTTTTTGTTTATTATCCATTTGTACTACACTATATGTGCTTTTCCTGAGGAGAGCACAACTCATACTGAAAGAAGACCCTCAATGTGTGAGGGCAATACTGTCAGTAATGAAAAATACTAACAGTAATATCGATCATATGAGGCCTGCATAAGAGATCTTGTTACAGTCGGTGAGCATTGTTTTTTCGAAGTTTGTACTTATTTCATTAATGAACTTTGGAAAGTGAAAAATTATCTGTTTTTTTGTTGGTTATTCCAGCACTTAATGAAAATGTTAAAAGAGTATTTTTGGAAATTCATAAATCAGTATTCAAAATTAGTATTGGCCACACTGGTATTGAGTTCTCAAATTTATATTTGAACAAAAATCTAAACAGTAATTAATCTGAAAGATTTTGTAATTTATAATCTACTATCAATCACACTAAAAACTTTATTTTCTTGGAAGTTTTATTTTTTCTGGAATGTTGTTTTAACAAGCCACATTAAAGTATGTGTTTAGAATGCTACCTTGTCCTTTCAGTATTCATTGGTCAGGTGGACAAAATTGTGAGTGTAAAAAACCATTCATGCAATAATTTTATGCAAATTTAACATAAATACACATAAAGGATGGGATACACTTAAATAGAAAGGGTGCAAGAATATTTGCACCTGATGCTATCGAGGCAGTGTTAGGTGGGTCGGAAAACTGCTAGATTGGGGGATTCACAGACTAAAAGATTAACGGTAGCCGCAGGCAGAGGCGAAAGTGATTCTTGCACTGCTTCTATTGTGATGAGCAGCAGCCTAGAGAGCAAGTTCCTGGGGACTTCAAGAGCTGCTGGGAGTAATCATGGAACAAGTAAATACATGGGTTGTGTTAGGGTAACTAAGAGTAAGAACAGGTGCATGTATACTTGTATGTACACTAATGCTAGAAGTACAGGAACTCCCCGACTTATGGGAATTCGAATTTACGTAAGCTTTTGCCGGCCAGTGCAAACTAAAAAAAACGTGGAAACGTATTTTGTATCCCGTAGGAATAAATGGAGGTATCATGAAAATATAGTAATGTGAACCCAATAATACATTGTGGTTTTTTTGTAATTCGCTCCAAGTCCTTGGAAGTCAAAAATTTCGCTATATTACTAAGCTATTTATCTCTCTAAAAGGTCATATTTATAATGGAAATTGCACTACCCTTTCATTGTTATCATTTGTTCCCGTTATAAGAATCTATTTTGAACACCTTTGTGATATTTTTCTAAAGCACATTTCTGGAGGTCATGGCCATAAAACAATTTGCACTTATTGGACTTTTCTTAGTGCATCTAATTATAAGCAGATAGTAATCTCTTATTGCATTTGCATGGGTTTTAACACTATGGTGAACTGTGTTCCTATTTACGTATTACAATGATGAAGGGAAAGAGACCGACGAAAAGTGCAAGTGGTGGTAATGCCAGGAAACGAAACAAAATTGATTTAGAAATGAAGATGAAAATGATTAAAAAGTATGAAGCAGTACAAAGTTTGTCATCTATTGCAAGATAATTAGGTCTAGCTGCTTCAACAGTGAATACTATTTTAAAGGACATTGCGTGTATAAAAGAACATGTCAAAGGACCAATACTCTTAAGGTCAATAGTGATCACAAAACAGCGTTTGGGTGCTATATTGAAGATGGAACAGCTGTTAATAATATGGATGAAAAATCAGATTCAGAAGCAAGTGCCCCTGAGTTTAATGACCATTCAAGCAAAAGCAAGAAGTATTTATAAAAAATATTAAGGATAAGTACGGCGAACCCCAACCCAAGTTTGTGGCAAGCAACGGGTGGTTTAATAGGTTGAAACATAGCGCTGGTTTTCACAACGTTAACGTATGCAGTGAAGTCACCAGTGCCGATTCTGCAGCTGCAGAAAAATTTTGTGATGTGTTGGAAAAAATTATTGATGAATGCGGCTATTCAACGCAGCAAATTTTTAATGTTGATGAGACTGCTCTGTATTGGAAAAAAAATTCCGGATCGAACATTGCCAAAGAGGAAAATACAATGCCACGTTTCAAGGCATCAAAAGATAGGATCATACCCTTGCTTGAGGCTAATGCAGCAGGATATTACAGATTAAAACCACTGCTTGTGTACCATTCTGAAAATCCTCGTGCATTTAAGGACATCAATAAAGCCACCCATCTGTGCATTTCCGATCGAAACAGAGCGCAGGCATAACAATATCTCTCTCTTTGAGGATTGGTTTAAATGCTGCTTCATTCCCGAGGTTGAAAAATATTGGAAAGACAACGACATTCCTTTCAAGATTTTGCTTTTATTAGATAATGCTCCCTGACATCCTACGTCTAGATAATTTCAATTTGAATGTGAGAATTATATTTCTACCACCAAACATGACTTCACTCATCCAACCTATGGATCAGGGTGTTATTTCGAATTTAAAAGCATACTATTTACACACAACATTTGCTCAGGCATTGTCTGCAGTAGACGAGAAAAATTTTACGTTAAGAGAATTTTGGAAATCTTACAATACAGGCAGTTCTTGCTTTACAAGTTACCGGGTTTACGAGTTTTTTTTTTTTTTTTCCCCCAAGTATCAACAAAAATTGAAAATATGAACATTAATTTCAAAAAATAAATGTTAAACATTTATAAATACTGCATTCCAAACCACGTGTGTAGCTATACAATACAGTGTACCCTGCTTTATGATATTAATCAGTTCCAGAGACACCATCGTATCGTTAAAATATCATAATGTGAACCCAATGACACTCGTTTTTGGTAATTCATTTCAAGATCTTGGAAGTTGAAATTTTAGTTGTATAACTAAGCTATTTATCTTTGAAATGTCATTTTTAAGGTCACAAGTATGACCTTAAGGCCATATAAAAGGTCGTGAATGTGGTTTGTAAATTGTATTAGTTACCAATTCAAATCATTAAAATGCACTACACTTTCATCGTTATCATATGTTCCGTTATAAGAATCAATTTTAAACACCTTTGTGATATTTTTCTAAAGCACATTTCTGGAGGTCATTACCATAAAACAATAAAAACAATTTGCGCTTTCCAGTTTATTGGGTTAGTGCAATCAATTATAAACGGGTGGTAAACTATGTTATTGCATTTGCAAAAATACCAATAGCTGGAATTGTGTGGTTTTTTACGTTATTATGGTGAAATGTGTTTCTCCTTTACTGAAATCTTCAATCGTATAAAAAACATAAATAAATTTTCAGAATCTTCTCTTCATTCTCTTCATTTTTTTTTTTTTTTTTTTTAAGCTTCGTAAACTTGTTAATCCACGCGAATTTTGTTAGTTGCAATTTGTGTGTGTGCCATTAAAAAATGCTTTTGCATGCAATCATGAAATTTATAATTGAAAGAGAAGATTATCTTGGAAACAAACGCCTCTTGAAACATTTCTGAAAAAGACGACTCCTTGTGTTACAAATCAATGAGTGCCGTGCCAGTAATGAGCGATCAACAAGTGTGCATTTAGTCGATAATGATGATGAAGAATAAACATTCTTTAACATTTGTAAGTTATAAATAATTTCTCTATTATAATTTGCTTGATTTTACAGGCTACGCTTTCATTTCTTTCGATAAATCAATCGTTTAAACAAACTAATTAGCTAACTAATTTCATTGTTGACAATGTAACCCCTATGGGATTTAATTCCCACTTTACAAGTGCGTGCTAGGAACGAATTAACTCGTAAAGTTTAGAACTACCTGTATTTACCAAACCATCTTTAAACATTAATAAGGCCTGGCAGAAATTACTAAAAGTTGTTTAAATGGCATATGGAAGAAAATATGCCCATGGCATGTAGAAGGCTTCGAAGGATTTGAAAAAGACAAATCATATGAAATGGTTACAGATAAGATAGTAAAGGTTGCAGAGCTACTTCAGTTGGCGGTTAATGCCGAAGACGTGGAGGAATTAATAGAGAAAGAAGAGAAGGAATTATCTAACGAACAAAGCATTCTCTTGCAGTCAGCGATAGTGAAAAAAGAAAATGCTTACAAAACTACGAGATGGCAATGGCATTTTGTGAAATTGCATAAGCAATGGTGAGGTTTGAGGAGATGGATCCTGACAGCGAATGATTCTTAAAAGTTAACAGAGGGGTGAATGATATGCTTGCTTGCAACAAAGAATGCTATGATGAAAAGAAAAAAGCCACCGTCCAGTCATCCATTAATATGTTCTTTCGTAAGGTTGAGCGGCTTCTAAATCTCCACAGCCATCAACCTCCACTGTGGCTTACTTATCATCTGAAGACATCGATTCTGACAATGATGCTCGAGAGGTAAAACTTACTGATGTTATGCCTGTCTCCTCTCTTTTTTTTTGTAATTTTATAATTTTGAAATTTTTTTGAATTGCAAGCTTTTGTAATTTTTCCTGTGCATGAGATAAAAAAAAACTGAATAAGCACAATAATTAATTCTTTTTACATGTTCGTGGAACATTTTCTTTTTTGATGCAATCAGTTCAGCGAGTGCTGCACAATCATGGGGGGAAATTCTGAATTACGTAGCTTTCTGCTTAATGTAACCCTTACATAAGTCGGAGTTCCTGTATGGTAAATAAAATTGATGAATTTGAAGTGCTGATCAAGACATCAAAGGCTGATATTGTTGAGATATCAGAGACATTGTGTCATACAGATATAAGCAGTGCAGATTTAGAATTTCGGAGTACAATGTGTTCAGAAAAAGACAGACAATGTAGGAAGGGAGGAGGTGTTATGCTGTTAGTTAAGAAACATAAAATCTAAGTGCATCCAGTTCATATGGTTGGACAGTGCAATGTTGAGTTTGTTTGGTGTGACATAGACACTGGGAAAAGGAAAATGAAAGTAGGAGTATATTATAGGCCTAATGACTCTGATGAGTACAATGAACAGTTGTGCAGAGAAATAAATGGGCCAGTAAATCAGAATGTCTTGTAAAGTGGGATTTTTACTTTCCAGATATTGACTGGAACTGGTTGTTCACTTGCACGCTAGGAAGTCTTTTTTAGATTTATTGGAGAATTGTTTTCTACAGCAGTGTGTTCAAGGGGCAACCAGACGGAGTAATACCCTTGATCTGATTATCAGCAGTGATTATTCATGCATTTTTCATGCAATTTGCACATAAAGGAATGAAAAGGTGACAGTGATCACAATGTACTGATGTGGGATTTACTTAAAGATGTAACTACCATCAAATGTAAAGGGAAGGGTTTTTGTTTTCGTAAAGGTGACTGCAGTGGGATCAACTGATGATGTTACCAACAGTGAATTCTAAATCGGAAGCCTTCAAGGACTTAATCTTGGAGGCTACTAGGCGTTTCATACCAACTAAGAAATACTGTTCAAGGTTCAGGCCTAAATGGATGTTGGATGAATTAATGAGGCTCTTGGCAGAGAAGAAAAATGCATCGGATGCATATAAATTATCGGGCAACACAGAAGCCTTTGGCAGATATAAGCTAGTCTGTAATCTAGTCACACAGTAGGTTAGGCAGGCGAAGGCAGTTTACGAGAAATCTTTGGCAAAGGATGCAAAGAAAAACAACAGAGTTCTTTACTAATGTAAACTCTAGAAGGAAGGGGATGAATAAGATTGGTCCACTTAACATAGACTGTTCGACTATTGATGATCCTGCTCGAGTAGCTGACAAACTAAATGAATATTTTTGCATCTACATTCACACATAAGGAGTTATTCAAGGAGGTAAATGCCAGAAGTGTATCAAACTCTAACAGGGAGCTAAGTAATTTTGTAATAAAGAGCAAAGTGGAGAAGAAATTGTTGAAATTAAACATAAAAAAGGCACCGGCGCAGATAGAATCTATCCAGTTATAATGGAGGCAGCAAGGGAAGTAAGCAAACCTTAGCCATAATTATGAGAGCATCCTTAGAGTCAGGGGAGGTCCCTATGGACTAATTGATGATACATTTGATGTACAAATGTATCATCAATTCACAAAGGGGGTGACAAATAATTATAGACCTGTTAGTTTAACTTCTGTTCTGGGGAAAATAATGATTAAAGATATGATACGGGATCACCTAGACAAGACAGCAGCAATAGTTCAGACAGCATGGGTTTGTTAAGGGGAAGCCTTTTCTGACCAATTTGATGGATACTACAATGTGGTCACAAAGGAACTGGATGCAAAAAATAAATTTGATATCATATACTTGGATTTCGGGAAAGCTTTTGATACTGTTGCATGTCGAAGACTGCTGTATAAATTGGAGCAGTATGGCATTAAGGGCAAGTTACTGCAGTGGATAAAGGGATGGTTTGGTGGGAGACGGCAGAGAGTGGTAATAAATGGACACTGCTCTATGTGGACTAATGTTATTAGCGGTGTCCCCCAGGGTTCAGTGCTGAGCCCATTGTTGTTTTGAGTATTGATCAACGATATCAATGAAGGTATATCAGGCTTAATGTCCAAGTTTGCAGATGATACAAAGGTTGACAGGGTTGTGAATGACAGTAAAGACAGTATGCTACTGCAACAGGATCTAGAAAAGTTAGGCAGATGGGCTGAGAAGTGGCAACTGAAGTTTAACATTAACAAATGCAAAGTACTCTGTATGGGTAGCAGTAACTAGCACTCACAATACTGGTCAAAATCTTAATACCAGTATTCCAAAAAAAAAAAAAAAAAAAAAAACATCTTTCGCCATAAATTTTGATGGCAATTAGAATGTGCAATAAAGTAAGGAAAAATCAAGCAATTACATGAATTCATGCTTTAAATCAAACTTTTATTACAATAATAAATATTCTAACAAAAAATTATTAAACATAGTTATTCTAAAAACAAAAAAATATACATATTGAAACTGCAAATTTGGTTATGTCTAAGCATCCACACTACCTGTCCGAATAAAGTGAGCTCTTAAGAAACATAAGCAGTCAATAGTGATATTTTTAAACTGGATCTAATTTTGGTACATATTTAATTAGCAGCAGAAAACGTCTTTTTGGATTCTATGCAGGTTGGTGCTATTGTACTGAAATAGTTATAGACGAGTTGCAGTTTACCCCCCCCCCCCCCATTCCCTCATCTTCAAAAAATCTTATTTCCTCTTTATCAAATTTAAAAAATATTTCCTTTTTGACTTATGGCACTATATCCATATTAACGAAAGAACAAGACTGACGTTTAAGCTTGGTGAGGAAACCAAATCTAAGTTGGGGGAGATATTTATTTATTAATTTTTATTTCTTTGTACCTTACGTAGTATTGCTGTCAGTGGCCATTGTTATGATTTTTGTACAGCAGCGCCGCTTAAGCACTAAGGCCCACAAGCTACCTGACTGCATTAAAAAATGAGAATTTCCAGGAGCTGAGGGATTTCCCATATAATGCACACATGAGTATATATATTATGTGAGCTGTCAGTTTTTCAAGATCAGTGATACAAATATAAAACAAAAGTCATTTATCATACAAAACTACTTAAAAGTAAACACATAACTGGTATTCATTTACATATAATCTATTAATTTTTCTCATTTTATCTGTTAATACATGCTACCATTTCCATAAAATTTTTCTCAGTTAACAATATCAACACTCTCTATACCTGCAAACACCAAACTAATTCAATCTTAATCACTTCCTCATATTTCTCTTAATCAGCAATATCAATTCTCTTCACAACAGCAATCCATAAATCGCTAACTTAATACTAACAATTCCATGTAATTTCTCTTAATTTAGCAATATCAATTTTCTTTACAACTACAACCAATAAGCCAACTCAATACTAAAACATTTTCTTATTTCTCGTAATTTCTTCAACTACCTTACTCTTAAATAATCTACCACTTTAAGTACCATTTCCAATGCAATACAGTTCAGACTTGCAGTGGCGTCTCCAGGTATCATCATAAGCGAGGGCATGGCGACCATCCAGATATCATTGTAGGGGGGTGCGCGGCGACCAAGTTTGAGTTGTTTTTTTTTTTTTTTTAGAATGCCTTTGCATTAATTTTCTTTAATTTAAAATTTTTGGTTAAGGGGGGGAGGGAATATGCCCTCTCTGACCATTAGCATTAGTAGAGGCATATGATGCAAGAAAGCAAGCTTATTCAGCATCAGCCAAAAAAAAAAAACACACACCACTCCCATTTCACCCCTCCGTTCATTCGAAATACCTGTCCAGTTGAGCTTTAAATTTGTTTAGGCTATCAACTTCAACAACAAGTGATGGAAGTCGGTTCCACCAACCAACCACCCGCTGGCCAAAGGCAAATTTCCGCACATCTATCCAACATCCGTCCTTCCTCAATTTGAATTTATGCCCTCTGAGGTGATTATTCTGATCAAGATGAAGAATCCCATTGGCATTGAGCATGCTCAAACCATTCAAAGCCTTATACACCTCTATCAGATCACCTCGCCGGTGCCTAGTCTCCAGACTCTGTAATTTGCAAAACTTAAGCCTTTCTTCGTAAGAGCAACCTTTTGTTCCATTCACTAATCTTGTTGCCCTTCTCTGTACCCGTTCCAGCAGCTCTACATCCTTCTTGAAATGAGGCCTCCAGACCTGTATACAGTACTCAAGATGTGGCCTAACCATTGCCTTATACAAGGGAATAATCACCTCCTTATCCCTGCTAGAAAAATTCCTGTATATCATTGACAAGACACCATGAGCTACTCTTGCAGCTCGTCTGCACTGCTCAGAGAACTTCATATCTGCCTGCACAATTACCCCCAGGTCCTTTTCATTCTCCACCACTGTCAGTGTAGTACCGCAGAGTTGATACGTTGCTCTGGGGTTACTGTTTCCCATATGTAGTACTTTACATTTGTCAATGTTAAACTTCATTTGCCACCTCTCAGCCCATCTGCTCAACCTTTCCAGATCCTGTTGCAGCAGCATAGTGTCAGTAGTGTCCTTGACAACCCTGCCAACCTTTGTATCATCTGCAAACTTGAACATTAAACTTGATATCCCATCATCAATATCATTCATAAACACCGAAAACAACAACGGACCCAACACTGAATCCTGAGGAACTCCATTAATAACATTAGTCCACGTTGAGCAGTGTCCATTGATTACCACTCTCTGTCTTCTGCCACTCAACCATCCCCTTATCCATAGCAGCAATTTGCCTCCAATGCCACACTGCTCCAATTTGTGCAGCAGTCTTCCATGTGCAACAGTATCAAAAGCCTCTCTAAGATCCAAATATATAATATCAAACTTATTCCCTGCATCCAGTCTTTTGTGACTACATCATAATATCCAATCAGATTGGTCAGGCAAGACCTGCCCTTAACAAAACCATGCTGCGTCTGAGCTATAACTGAATTCTTGTCTGGATGATCCTGCAGTGCTTCTTTAACCAGTGCCTCCATTAAGTTACCTGGAACAGAAGTTAAACTAACAGGTCTATAATTACTTGTGTCAGCCTTTGATCCTCCTTTGTGAATTGGGGTTACATTTGCACATCTCCAGTCTATGGGTACCTCCCCTGAGTCCAAAGAAGCTCTCATAATTATGGCTAGGGGTTTGCTTACTTCCTTTGCTGCCTCCTTTAATATAACTGGATAGATCCCATCCACCCCAGGTGCCTTTTTTATGTTTATCCTCAACAATCTCTCCTCCACTTTCCTCTCAGTTATTACAAAATCATCCAGCTCACTGCCAATGTTTACTTTACCTACATCATTCTCCTTCCTGAATAACTCCTCATGCGTGAATTTAGATGCAAAATACTCGTTTAGATTGTTAGCCACCTGAGCAGGATCCTCAACTGTTGAACCATCAATATCCAGTGGACCAATCTGATTCATCCCTTTCCTTCTTGAGTTTAAATAGGTAAAGAACTCTTTTCTGTTTTTCTTTGCATCCTTTGCCAAGGATTTTTCGTAGTCTGCCTTTGCCTGCCTAATCTCCTTTGTGACTTGGTTACAGACCAACTTATATCTATCATAGGCTTCCATGTCACCCATTAATTTGTATGTATCCCATGCATTTTTCTTCTCTGCCACATGTCTCATTAGTTCATCTGACAACCATTTAGGCCTAAACCTTGAACAATATTTCTTAGTTGGTATGTAAAGCCTGGTAGCCTCCAAGATTAGTTCCTTGAATGCTTCCCATTTTGAGTTTGCTGTTGGTAACATCATCAGTTGATCCCACTGTATAGAATTTAAATACTGTCTCAGACCATCATAGTTGCCTTTACGAAAACAAAACCCTTCCCTTTACCTCTGATGGTAGTTACCTCCTTGAGTAAATCCCACTTCAACACGCTGTGATCACTGCCACCTAGTGGTTCATTTATCTGCAGATTCTTAATGCATGAAGAATCACTACTGATAATCAGATCAAGAGTATTGCTCCCTCTTGTTGCCTCACGAACATGCTGATGTAGAAAACAATCATCCAATAAATCCCCAAAAGCCTTGCTAGTGTGCGAGTGACCAACCCACAAATTCCAGTCAATATCTGGGAAATTAAAATCCCCCATTATAAGACTCTCTGATTTACTGGCCCACTCTATTTCCCTGTACAATATCTTATTATACTCATCAGAGTCATTAGGCCTATAGCACACTCCTACTCTCAATTTTGATTTCCCTATGCTTATGTCACACCAAACTGACTCAACACTGCCCTGTCCATCGATGTCGACTGGCTTCACTTCCTTGGACTTTGTGTTTCTTAACTAATAGCATAACCCCTCCTGTCCTGTCTATCCTTTCTATACACATTGTATTCCCCAAATTCCAGTTCTGCATTCCTTATATCTGTGTGACACCACGTCTCTGATATCCCAACAATATCTGTCTTTGATGTTTTGAGCAATACCTCAAATTCATCAAATTTATTTACCAAACTCCTAGCATTGGTGTACACGCAGGTATACATGCACCTGTTTCTATTCTTAGCTACCCTAACACAACCCATGTGTTTACTTGTACCGCAATGACTCCCAGTAGTCTCTGAAATATCCTGCATCTTGTTTTTCAGACTTCTGCTCATTTCAATAGAAGCAGTGCAAGAATCACTTCCACCTCTGCCAGTGGCTACTGTTAATCTATTAGTCCTTGTATCCCCCCCATAATATATATTTATGTAATAATTTTATTCTTTATATAGAGGTACTAAATAAAGATCAATTATAGATCACCACAAAATTAAAAAGATACAGTATGATGGATATTGTACTGTACCCTTTTTTATAATGAAATAAATATATAAATTTCAAAAAAATAATAATAATAACTTTAAGTAACTTAAACCCAAATTATACAGCATCCCAAATATGTTGCGGCACCACGGTTGAAAACCACTGGATTAAACTATTGTTCAAAAGCTTTTAATTTTAATCCTTCTTCACCTGCCATGCCATTGTTCACCATATTCCTTGATTGCCCTACCAAGCCTACTCCCACTATTGGAAATATTTCCGTAATGATGTTTTCGTTATTCCTTAAGTACGTTACTTTCACAAGCACTATATTTGTAAAATTTTTGTCTTACAGTTTCATGATGTTTTCAGGTTTCCGTCGCATTTGTATTGTGTATAACAATCCCTGCATAACAAATTCTGTGATATTAATAATTTATTGTTGTCGATTTTATAACCTTTATGTAAATAAATCATAAACAATTATTTTTTAAATTAGTACCGAAAAACCGGTATTTTTGAATCAATACCAGGATTTCAAATCCTAAATAAAATTACCGTGATCCCCGTATTCGGGATCCTGGAATCTTGATATTGTAAGCCCTAGCAGTAACCAAAGAGAAACGTACCAACTGTGTGTTACTACACTCAGGGAGATGGAGAATGAAAAAGACCTGGAGCTAATTGTGCAGTCAGATATGAAGTTCTCTGAGTAGTGCAGACGGGCTGCCAGATCGGGTAATGGAGTTTTGTCAAAGATATATAGGAATTTTGCTGGCAGAGACAAAGAGGTGATTATCCCTTTGTATAAGGCAATGGTCAGGCCACACCTTGAGTACTGTATACAGGTCTGGAGGCCTCATTTTAGGAAGGATGTAGAGTTTCTAGAACGAGTACAGAGAAGGGCAACAAGATTGGTGAGAGAGGGACAAAGGGGTACGCTTATGAAGAAAAGCTTAAGGTCTGCAAGTTGCAGCATCTGGAGACTAGCCACCTGCGAGGTGACCTAATCGAGGTGTATAAGGTCTTTGAATGGTTTGAGTTGGCTCAATGCTGATCGTATACTTCCGCTTTCTCGCTCTGATTAAGAACCTGAGGGGGTGTAGATTCAAATTGAGGAAAGACAGTTGTAGAATAGATGTGCGGAAGTTTGCCTTTGGCCAGCGGGTAGTTAATTGCTGGAACAGACTTCCATCTGTTGTTGTGGAAGTTGTTAGCCTTAAATAAATTTAAGGCAGAACTAGACAAACATTTGGAGTGATCAGATTGGTGAAATGGGAAGTGTTGTTTTTTTTTTTTTTTTTTGGCTGTATAAGCTTGCTTTCTTGTGTCTTATGCCACAACTAATTTTAATGCATAAAAAATTTTTTTTGATCAAAATATTTTTATGTAAAGCCTTTGGCACTTGATTTATTGAAATACTACCTAATTATTCCTTAAATGTATTAATGTAATTATTTTATGTTATATTAAACCTTATTTTCTCTTTTATGAATATTTCTGTTTCAGTTATAGAGCATGTAAACATAAACCTAAATTTAACCTAAAATGCATTATCTAAACATAATATGGAAAAATTCTTGTTGTTTTTCTTTTTGTTTTAACTGTCCACTGATTTTAAGCTTTGAAACTCATTTTGTTCCAGTTGTGACTGTCATAATCTGGCCCTCATTCAGCTGGTACTCTGGTATATTTTGTACACCAAAAACAGAAAATCTTATAAATTTAAATATCTGTTACAATTGCATCATTGTGAATTTTAGTATTTTTCAAGTATGGCATTCACTTTTAAAAAAAATGCATTATCAATTTATCTTTTAATTGGAAAAATATAGCAGTAAAAAAATTCTTTACAGCTCCATTTTTGTGCAAAATGCGAGTCAAGCATCCATTCCTCTGTTTAATTGTCAATAGAGCTTAAAAGTTTTTGAAACTTTTTTTTTTTTTTTTTTTTTCATAATGAGACTGATTTACAAAAGTTACAAAAGACTATTTGTTCACATTATTCCATATTCGGCATGAAGACTCTTGCCTTTTTTCTCCAAAAAAACCTCATCGGTGAAAAGAATACACCAGCACAGGAATGAAGAATTTGAATTTGGCATGCCCATAAAGTAGTTAATGTTCATTATTTTAAAAAAAATTAATAGTAAATTTTGTAGGCAATCAGGGTTGGCCTTAGGCCGATTGGGCCTAATCGGGCCCCGTGCTTGGCAGAAAAATTAAAACTAAAAGGAAAAAAGAATAGATGAAAAAAAAAGAGAGATAAAGAGAAAATTTTTTTTTTTTAAGTTAAAGGGCTCCTGCAAAACCTGAAACAATGACTTTTTTTCCATATGTTTAGAAAATGATTAGCATTTTATTAAAGAGAACAAAGAATGCAGACAAAAATAATGTTTTTATTATTATTTATTTATTTATTTTTATATTTTTTAAATTCATATGTGAACAGCAAATTCTGTATAATTTATAAAGGTGTGGAAATTTTGGCCATTGTCTAGGACTCTAGGTATTTATCTGAAGGCCAGTTTTTACACATCCCTTAAAATATCAAAAGTAATTACTTTTCACACATGACCCCACTTTAGGTATGGGCCAGACATAAGGTGGGGTATACATGTATGAAAATTAATTACTTTCGTTTGACTCCCACTGTATGGCTGAGCAACCCCTCTTTCCCTGCTGAACACAGTATGCATTGCTATAAAGTTGTATTGTAATTTTGGTGTGTTTTTATTTGAATAATTGTGCTCCTTATTGTGTAAGTAAGTAAAATTTATATTATTCTTCATTTTATTTATTGAGTTGGAGCTCGAACTTGACACAAACCCAGTGGCACAACTATTCCAATGCAGCTGCATTGGAGCCCAGCTTGTTGTTTGTTTGTTATTTGGTTTTTAGGAGCATTAGCAACTAAAGCCATATTGCTCTGGGGATATGCGGTGGTCATTCCCTGACCTTTCCGCATCTTCCGTATTTGGTGGGCATGGCCTTGAACCCTGGTATAATCAAGAAGCGTGTGCTATGCACTGCTGCTCCTGCCCATCTGGCTGCGGAGGTGCCGAGCCCAGCTTGAAAGGGGCCCTGTGAAATTTTGGAAGACAGATTCATTTCTCAAGACAATTCACGATTTTAATTCATAAACGAGCAAGTTTTTTAAATTAAATGTAACACATTCTTATCGACCCAGCGACTGGCCACCACCCGAATATTGTTTAGACTGATTCCAATCTTATAGAAATATTAGTAAATAAAAGATAGTCGTGAAATATTCAGCAATACCAGTGTCAAATATTAAATATACATCAGTCTGATTTTATTTTAGTGTTGGTGAATTTACATTTTTTGTGTGTGCATACTCAGATTGTTGTCAGAGGGAAATATGTTTTATTTTACAGTACACAAATTTGTTGCATAACATTCTGGTTATGGACAGTGTTGTCGTTTTTAATGCCTATCGCGCTAGATTTGGCTTTCTTTTTCTTTTTTTTTTTTCATCTGAAACGAAATACTGCAAGGACTAGGAATGAGTTATTACTCTGCTAACAAGAGACACATTTCAATCATGGTTCGTCTGATCCTCGCGTATGGTGTTCTGAACCTGATCAGTGTATTGGGAGGGATCCTTCCTGTAATTAGTGTTTATTCTGTGGTGTTGAGAGAGGGAATAAGCAATAACCAGGCAGAGTAAAGCGTCTACTTTGGTCACTACAAAGCATTGTTTCATTAAGTTTATGGTTTGAGGTCCATTTGCCATTTTCACAACAACATTCTATCCGTGTCTATTGGTCTGTTTCTATAGTCAACGAGACCCAGACTTTGTTACTGACCATGAATAATACATTTTATAACCATTTTATGTGTACTGTATCTGTTCTGTTTTCGTTTGTGGTGGGAAAATTTGTGGCAGAGTTAATTGAACTTGGGAAAAGAGAGTGGGAAATGAAACAAAAAAATTCAGCTAATCACAGAGATTTTCATTTGCTTTATTGGCAGAAAAAGTTCTGCAGCTCTTATCAAGTATCATGTACCATTCTGTGATTCCACATTTTCAAGTTTCTCAAAAAATGAAAACATTTACTCATTACCACCATTTTTTTTTTTTTTTTTTCAAACATGTGATAGAAAGGCTGAAGATATTTATTATTCCAGTTTTCATTAGTTTCCAATTTTTGTTCACAAATTGTGGATTCATAATTTGTGAATGTGGACCATTTACAAATTATGAATGATTCGTGACATTATCCAGTTTTGATACTAATATATGTTACTCATTGCTGTAGATATATTTGTTTAAATATTTTACTATTCTTTGCATTCTGTTGCAATTTGACAGAACAATTCGTAATTTTATTACTCTGGTGTCCGTAATTTTTTTTTTTATTGAAAATTTGTTGAAGGATCATTTACAGATCAGAGAAGGATTATAATGCAAAAAAATTATAATATGAATTTGCACCAATCATTCAGAACTCTTCAACTTTCTTTCTCTGAAACTTTTGTGATCAATGGCTCAGAGATGCTAAATATAAGAACTGAATCTGCAAATTAGATGGCGATTATTTAAAATGTTTTTTTGTAAATATTGTACGTGCATGCTAACAGCCAAATTAATTGAAAGGCATCGTAATTATAAATTAATCACAAGAAAGACGAAGCGCCCTTTAGTTTTCAGCATCAGGGAGTACAGGAGTTCCCCGACTTACGTAAAGGTTGTGTTCAGTGGAATGCTATGTAAGTTGAGAAATTTCCCCATGCTTGTTCAGCACTCGCAACTGTGCTCGCCAAATTGATTAAATCAAAAGAATTGTGTGATGAACATGTACATAGAATTATTTATTGTATTAAATTTTTTTTTATCTCATGCGCAGGAAAAATTACAAAAGTGTGCAATTTTAAAAAATTTCAAAAAAAGAGAAGACAGACATAATGTCAGTACGTTTTGCCCCCCCGAGCATCATTGCCAGAATCAACGTCTTCAGATGATAAGTAAGCCATGCGGAGGTTGAGGGCTGTGGAGATTTAGAAGCCACTCAACCTTATGAAAGAACATTAATGGATGACTGGACTGTGGCTTTTTTCTTTTCATCATAGGTTACTTTGTTGCAAGCAAGCATATCATTCACCCCTCTGTTAACTTTTAAGAATCGTTTGCTGTCAGGATCCATCTTCTCAAACCTCGCCATTGCCGATGTAATTTCACGAAATGCCACTGCCATTTCTCTGGCGATGAAGTGTCTCGGCTCCCCATTTGTTTCATCTTGAGCTTCGTTAGCATTTTTTTCTTTCGCTATTGCTGCCCTACAAGTCAATAAGTTCTTCATTAAATAATTCCTTCTCTTCTTCCTCTACTAACTCCTCCACGTCTTTAGCATCAACCTCCAACTCAAGTAGCTCTGCAACCTTTACAATCTTATCTGTAACTATTTCATATGGTTTGTCTTTTACAAATCTTTCTAAGCCTTTTACGTGCCGTGGACATATTTTCTTCCAAGCACCATTTAAACAACTTTTAGTAATTTCTGCCCAGGTCTTATTAATGTTTAAGATGGCATGGTAAATATTGTAAGATTTCCAAAAGTCTCTTAACATAAAATTTTTCTCACTGTCTACTGCAGACAGTGCCTGAGCAAATGTTATGCATAAATAGTATGCTTTTAAATTTAAAATAACATTCTGATCCATAGGTTGGATGAGTGAAGTTGTTTGGCGGTAAAAATATGACTCTCACATTCAAATTGAAATCATCTGGATGCCTAAGATGTCCAGGAGTATTATCTAATAGAAGCAAAATCATAAAAGGAATGTCGTTGTCTTTACAATATTTTTCAACCTCTGGAATGAAGCAACATTTAAACCAATCCTCAAAGAGAGATATTGTTATCCCTGCGCTCTGTTTTTATCATAAATGCACGGATAGGGTGGCTTTATTGATGTCCTTAATGCACGAGGATTTTCAGGATGGTACACAAGCAGTGGTTTTAATCTGTAATATCCCGCTGCATTAGCCTCAAGCAAGAGCATGGTCCTATCTTTTGACGCCTTGAAACCTGGCATTGTACTCTCCTCTTTGTCAATGTATGTTCGATCCGGCATTTTTTTCCAATACAGAGGAGTCTTGTCAACGTTAAAAATTTGCTGCATTGAATAGCCGCATTCATCAATTTTTTTCCAACACATCACAAAATTTCTCTGCAGCTGCAGAATCAGCACTGATGACTTCACTGCATACTTTAACATTATGGAAACCAGCGCTATGCTTCAACCTATTAAACCACCCATTGCTTGCCACGAACTTGGGTTGGAGTTTGTTGTACTTATCCTTAATATCTTTATAAATACTTCTTGCTTTTGCTTGAATGATCATTTGGCTCAGGGGCACTCGCTTCTGAATCTGATTTTCCATCCATATTATTAACAGCCGTTCCATCTTCGATATAAACCTGAACACTGTTTTGTGATGATCACTGTTCATCTTATATGCGTTGTTCCTTTAACATTTTCTTTTATACGTGCACTGTCCCTTAAAATAATATTCACTGTTGAAGCAGCGAGACCTAATTCCCTTGCAATAGATGACAAACTTTGTCCTGCTTTGTACTTCTTAATCATTTTCATCTTCATTTCTAAATCAATTTTGTTTCGTTTCCTGGCACTACCACCACTTGAACTTTTCGTTGGTCGCTTTCCCTTAATCATTGTAATATGTAAATAGGAATGGAGAAGTTTCTGAAAATTTGTATTTTATATTAAGAGTAGGAAACTGGCAGAATTACTTAACAAGTACAGGTCACTGTTGGAAAAAAAGCCGTGAATTAGGGTTGAATTTGAAAGTGTCTGCAATTCTGCCCAGACACGATAGGAGGGAGTATATGATGAGAGCTCTGTCGACCAATTCGGCCCTGGAAAGATTGTGCAAGGCTCAAGGGGTAGAATTTTTTTCAGCCTGTTCTGTGCTTGTTAACAGGAGAGACTGATTCTACAGGGATGGGATACACTTAAATAGAATGGGTGCAAGAATGTTTGCTGATGCTATCGAGGCAGTGTTAGGTGGGTCGGAAAACTGCTAGATTGGAGGGATACAAGGACTAATAGATTAACAGTAGCCACTGGCAGAGGTGAAAGTGATTCTTGCACTGCTTCTATTGGAATGAGCAGCAGCCTGGAAAATAAGATGCAGGATATTTCAGAGACTGCTGGGAGTCATTGGGGTACAAGTAAACACATGGGTTGTGTTAGGGTAGCTAAGAAAAAGAACAGGTGCATGTATACTTGCGTATACACCAATGCTAGGAGTTTGGTAAATAAATTTGATGAATTTGAGGTATTGTTCAAAGCATCAAAGGCAGATATTGTTGGGATATCAGAGACATGGTGTCACACAGATATAAGTAATGCAGAACTGGAATTTGGGGAGTACAACGTTTACAGAAAGGAGGCGGGGTTATGCTATTAGTTAAGAAACACATAAAATCCAAGGAAGTGAAGTCAGTCAACATTGCTGGACAGTGCAGTGTCGAGTCAGTTTGGTGTGACATAAGCATTGGGAGATCAAAATTGAGAGTAGGAGTGTGCTATAGGCCTAATGACTCTGATGAGTATAATAAGAAACTGTACAGGGAAATAGAGTGGGCCAGTAAATCAGAGAGTCTTATAATGGGGGATTTTAATTTCATAGATATTGACTGGAATTTGTGGCTTGGTCACTCACACACTAGCAATGCTTTTGTGGATTTATTGGATGATTGTTTTCTAAATCAGCATGTTCGGGAGGCAACTAGAGGCCCTACTGATAATCAAATCAAGAGCAATACTCTTGATTTAATTATCAGTAGTGATCCTTCATGCATCAAGAATCTGCAGATACAGGAACCACTAGGTGGCAGTGATCACAGTGTGCTGAAGTGGGATTTACTCAAGGAGGTAACTACCATCAGGGGTAAAGGGAAGGGTTATTGCTTTTGTAAAGGTGACTACGATGGTCTGAGACAGTATTTAAATTCTATACAGTGGGACCAACTGATGATGTTACCAACAGCAAACTCAAAATGGGAAGCATTCAAAGAACTTATCTTGGAAGCTACTAGGCTTTACATACCAACTAAGAAATATTGTTCAAGGTTCAGGCCTAAATGGATGTCAGATGAACTAATGAGACATATGGCAGAGAAGAAAAATGCATGGGATACATATAAATTAACATGTGACACAGAAGCCTATGATAGATATAAGTTGATCTGTAACCAAGTTACAAAGGAGGTTAGGCAGACGATTACGAGAAATCTTTGCAAGGGATGCAACGAAAAACAGCAAGGAGTTCTTTACTTATGTAAACTCTAGAAGGTAGGGGATGAATCAGATTGGTCCACTTGATATTGATGGTTCAACTGTTCATGATCCTGCTCAGGTAGCTAACAAACCAAATCAATATCTTGCATCTACATTCACACATGAGGAGTTATTCAGGAAGGGGAATGCCATAGATGAAGTAAACACTGGCAGTGAGCTAGATGATCTTGTAATAATTGAGAGTAAAGTGGAGGAGAAATTGTTGAAGATAAATTCAAGAAAGGCAGCAAAGGAAGTAAGCAGTCCATTAGCCATAATTATGAGAGCTTCCTTGGACTCAGGGGAGATACCCACAGACTGGAGATGTGCAAATGTAACCCCAATTCACAAAGGAGGATCAAAGGCTGACACAAGTAATTATAGACCTGTGAGTTTAACTTCTGTTCCAGGAAATTTAATGGAAGCACTGCAGGATCATCTTGACAAGAATTCAGTTATAGCTCAGACACAGCATGGTTTTGTTAAGGGAAGGTCTTGCCTGACCAATTTGATTGGATACTATGATGTAGTCACAAAAGAATTGGATGCAGGGAATAACTTTGATATTATATATTTGGATCTTATAAAAGCTTTTGATACTGTTGCACATGGAAGACTGCTGCACAAATTGGAGCAGTGTGGCATTGGGTGCAAATTGTTGCTATGGATAAAGGGATGGTTGAGTGGCAGAAGACAGAGAGTGGTAATTAATGGACACTGCTCATTGTGGACTAATGTTATTAGTGGAGTCCCTCGGGGTTCAGTGTTGGGTCCATTGTTGTTTTCTGTATTTATAAATAATATTGATGATGGTATATCAAGTTTAATGTCCAAGTTTGCAGATGATACAAAGGTTGGCTGGATTGTTAAGGAAGCTACTGATGCTATGCTGCTGCAACAGGATCTGGAAAGGTTGGGCAGATGGGCTGAGAGGTGGCAAATGAAGTTTAACATTGACAAATGTAAAGAGTACTACATATGGAAAACAGCAACCCCAGAGCAACATATCAACTCTGTGGTACTACACTGACAGTGGTAAAGAGTGAAAAGGACCTGGGGGTAATTGTGCAGGCAGATATGAAGTTCTCTGAGCAGTGCAGACGGGCTGCAAGAATAGCCCATGGTGTCTTATCAATGATATACAGGAATTTTTCTAGCAGGGATAGGGAGGTGATTATTCCCTTGTATAAGGCGATGGTCAGGCCGCACCTTGAGTACAGTCGGTCCTCGTATAACACGTGTTTGCATTACACGAATTCGATCATACACGATTTATAAATAGGGGAACGTTATCTTATATAACACGAACCGAATTCGCTTATACACGATTCGCCTTTGTGTTTACAAGAAATGGCAGTCGAATGCGGAATCACCCCAACTGAATGCAACACGATAGGAACGAAGAAGATTCTGAAAATGTATTTATGTGTTTTATATCAGTGAAGGGGAAACACATTTCACCATAATAACGTAAAAACCAACACAATTCCAGCTATCGGTATAATCGCAAATGCAATTAGATGGAGTTTACTACCAGTTTATAACAGATTCCACTAGCAGAAACGCAACTGGAAATTGTTTTTATTGTTTTATGGTAGTAACCCCCAGAAATGTGCTTTAGTAAAATGTGGGGTGTTAATAGTGTATCTCGGCCTTTACGGTGTTGTTTATTCAGTTGCTATACGCGCGCAGCTTTGTTTATGTGTATCAAGCATGCCTCCTCGTTTTGTAATTGTGCTTTATTCCCTAAAAATGAGTAAAATACTTAAAAGGTGTGAAAAGGAAGTGTTCTGGTGAAGACACTGCAGATTCAGAGAGAAAAAGAAAAGCAATATCGATAAACAGAGGCGAACTGGGTCAAAAATTCTTACCCGGGAAAATTTGTAGTGGCCTCATACTACGGTTTATGGCCAAAATCACACCGGCCTCCAGCCCACCGTGGTTTCCCCCGTAAGGCTTATGGCCAGTCCGCTTCTGTCGATAGAGAAAAAATATGAAATTGTGAAACGCTTTGAGCGAAATGAAAGACCATGTGATATTGCACATGCTACAGGCCTAAATGAGGCAACGCCGAGAATTAAAGAATGCTGAGAAAATAAAAACAACTTTCATAGCGGGAACAACTCAAAGTGTAATTAAAATCCATTAGATTAAGACACAAAGAATTGGAAGAGATGGAACGGCTGTCATCTCTTTGGAAAGAAAATCAAACAAAAAACAAGTTTGCTTACGATAGAAGCAAAAGCATTAGCAATATTTTATTACGACTTACGTATTATAATTTATACTTACGTATTATAAAATACGTAAGTATTTTATTACGACTATTTTATTTAATATAATAATTTTTTTACGAATAAAATACGTATTTTATCCGTAAAAATACGTTTTTAGTATTAAAAAATACTAAAAATACTTTATTATAATATAATATTATTTTTATTACGTATTTTAATCGTTATAAAATACGTAAGTATTTTATAACGATTAAAATTACCCGATTATTTATTGTTTGGTAATGTTTTGGTTCCAAATGTGTGTTCAATCTTGGGTGGTCGGTACCTAACCCTACTTTTCCCATAGGGGCTGTTGTTTATATTGCACGATTTTGCATTGCACGAGGGTTTCCAGGAACGCAACTATCGTGCTATACGAGGACAGACTGTACTGTATACAGGTCTGGAGGCCTCATTTCAAGAAGGATGTAGAGCTGCTGGAACGAGTACAGAGAGGGGCAACAAGGTTAGTGAACGGAACGAAGGGTTGCTCTTACGAAGAAAGGCTTAAGTTTTGCGAATTACAATGTCTGGAGTCTAGGCACCGGCGAGGTGATCTGATAGAGGTGTACAAAGCCTTGAATGGTTTGAGCATGCTCAATGCTGATGGGATACTGCCTCTTGCTCAGAATAATCACCTGAGAGGGCATAAATTCAAATTGAGGAAAGACAGTTGTAGGATAGATGTGCGGAAATTTGCCTTGAGCCAGCGGGTAGTTGGTTGGTGGAACAGACTTCCATCCCTTGTTGTGGAAGTTGATAGTCTAAATAAATTTAAGGCTCAGCTGGACAGGTATTTCAAACGAACAGAGGGGTGAAGTGGAAGGGTTTTTTTTTTTTTTTTTTTTTTTTTTTTTGGCTGATGCTGAATAAGCTTGCTTTCTTGCATCATATGCCTCTACTAATGCTAATATGATTGAAGATTTCATTGAAGGGGAACAGATTTCACCTTAATAGAGTGTGCTTTGTAAAAACCCACACAATTCCAGTTATCGGGATTATCGCAAATGCAATAAATCGTGTTTACTAATTTATAATTAGATGCAAGAACAGAAAAGCCCAATAAACCAGAAAGTGCAAATTTTTTTTATTGTTTTTTGGTCGTGACCCTCAGAAACATGCTTTAGAAAAATATCACAAAGGGGTTCAAAATTGATTCTTATAAGGAACATATGATAACGATGAAAGGGTAGTGCAATTTCCATTATAAATATGACCTTTTAGAGAGATTAATAACTTAGTAATATAGCGAAATTTTCAACTTCCAAGGACTTAGGGGCGCCTCCATAGCCAGGTGGGCAGGAGCAGCAGTGCATAGCACATGCTTCTTGATTAGACCGAGGTTCGAGCCCGTGAGCCACCAAATACGGAGGATGCGGAAAGGTCGGGGAGTGACCACCGCATATCCCTGGAGCAATATGGCCTTAGTTGCTAATGCTCCTAAAAACCAAATAACAACAACCAAGGACTTAGAACGAATTATTAAAAAAAAAAAAAAAAAAGTTATTGTGTTCACATTACGATATTTTCACGATACCTCCATTTATTCCTACGAGATGCAAAATATGTTTCTACAATTTTTTTAAATTTGCACGGGCCAGAAAAAACTTGCGTAAAGTCGAATTTCCGTAAGTCGAGTATTACGTAAGTCGGGGAGTTCCTGTATTGCCATGCAAGAAAATTGTGATACAGAAGGTGCAAAGGCAGAAAGCAGCATAGCATTTTTCATAGCTATGCATTGGGTAATTGGTCATAGTTGATCATTGGGTAATTGATCACGGCATATACTGTGCGTTGGGTAAGTGATCATTTGACTGACATTTGTGAATTTCGTTTTTCAGACAGTAGGGTAAGTAAGGATTTCAAACTGTGAAGAACAAAATGTACTGCAATAATATGCAGTGCTATAGCACCACATTTTGCGGATAATTTAAAACCTGATTTAGGAAATATAAACTTCAGTTTAAATATCGATGAAAGTAAAGAATGACATTAGTGTTATAAAAATGTTGGGAATTGTAATGCGGTACCATTCCAATTTCAAGAATTGATTTGTGGTAACTTTTCTTGACAAAATCGAACTCAATGAATGCATTGCAGAAGAAATATATGAATCTTCTTTGAAATCATCGCTAAGAAATAATGGATTAAAGTTGCATCAACTTATTGCACTTGTACTGACAATGCATTCGTAATGGTTTAAATTAACAATGATGTATAAGAAATTAAAGGCTGAGATTCTGTCTGCTTCTTATCAAGTGTGTATATCATTCACTCCAACTAGCAGTGTAGTAGTAGTAGTGGCATGTGATGCAAGAAAGCAAGTATATGAGCTTATGCAGCATCAGCCAAAAAAAAAAAAAAAAATCACACCATTCCCTCCAAATGCCTGTCCAGTTCCTCCTTAAATTTATTCAACCTATCAACTTCCACAACGACAGATGGAAGTTTGTTCCAGCTGTTAACCACCCGCTGGCTAAACGCAAATTTCCACACATCTATTCTACATCTGTCCTTTCTTAATTTGAATTTATGCCCCCTTAGGTTCGTAATCTGAACAAGTGGAAGGATCCCATCAGAATTCAGCGTGCTCAACCCATTCAAGGCCTTATACACCTCAATCAGATCACCGCGCAGGTGCCTAGTCTCCAGCCACTGCAATTTGCAGAACTTAAGCCTCTCTTGGTAAGAGGATCCCTTCATTCCCCTCACCAATCTTGTTGCCCATTGATAGACACTCATTGTGTCAATGAGTGTCTATCACCAAACAGATTTTCTTATTGTTCTCACACCCACCTGTTAAACAGGCTAAATATAAGAAGCTTTATAGTTTGTAACGAATGATGGAGTTCCACATTTGATCACTGATAAATCACAAAGTGTAGTTATTTTATAAATTTTGTCATTCTACAAGTAAATTAAAACAAAACTTGCAATAAATTTTTTTCTAATCATCTGTTGCCTTATTTCTTTTAAGAATGTAAAAAACGAAAAGCACACAAATGACCACGCTAAAAGGAATAGGAAAAGAGTTCACAGAAGCACTAAAAAAAAAGTTTTTATAGTGCAATAACGTCTGCCAAGTATTTGGCTGTTATTCTTGATTGTACAACTGATGTCGGCCATCAGGAACAGGGCCAGATTAAGCTATTCCTGCACCCCGGGCAGAAACATTATTTCGTCGTCCTTTGCATATCCTGTAAATTTGGGTAAGGGTGCCGACTCAGAGCTATAATCAGCTTCTAAAAAACAAACTATTATTTTTAGGCTACCCGAATAATTAAATTCATCTGATTTGCATGTGTTCTATGGTCGATTTGTCTGTTTTACTGGACAAAAAATCCCCAGATTTGGGGGGAAACCTTGCTATCTATGTCTGAGACCAACTAACTCGGCCACGGTGTGAAAAAAGCCCAGTAAAGTTCCTCATGTCATCTGCGGGATTCAAACCCGGGCCTTTTCCACCCAGTGTGGGGAAAGGATGGTGACGTGATACCCGCGCAGACTATAATCTGCTTCTGGAGCCCCTGTGTCTCGCGGGTAGCACAGTCGTATCATCACTGTCCTCCCTACACCAGGTGGAAAAGGCCCAGGTTTGAATCCCACCAATGACGCGAGCAATTTTAATGGGGTTTTTCCACTCCATGGCTGAGTTAGTCAGTCTCAGGTGTAGATTGCAAGCATGCCCTCCAGAAACTGGGTTTTTTCGTCCAGCAACAACAGGCAAATCGACCAGAGAACACATGCAATTTACATATACAAAAACACATGGGTAGATGTAATCAATTACAGGAGACCTTAATAAAAAATTTTTTTTTCCTGGTGCCCTTGTAAGAATGACACCCCAGGTGACTGCCCTGTTAGCTCATGCCTTAATCCAGCACTGATCAGGAACAAACATCCCATATAATTAGATAAGTCTCCAATGGAATGTTTTGGGTCCCATTAGGGGCCCAGCGGCTAAATGACCAGAGGAACAATGGTACACGACACTACACATATACAAAATCCATATACCTTTAAACCTCTGGCATTGACAGTGTTCTGTTTCAACCCACGATGCATACTATGCGGAGATGGGGGGAAACTCCTGGTGCTGTTTGACACTAAACAGACTCTACACTCTACTCCCCAATACGCCAGTCGGTGTGTATGAACAGTTCATAAAATTTATCAATGTAAAGAGCAGTACCGGAGAAAATTTGTACAATGTACTGAAACAGAAATTTGAAATATTAGGATTAGACCTAACTAATATCCGAGGGCAAGGTTATGACAATGGAGCTAATATGAAAGGAAAAGTTTCAGGTGTTTAGGCAGGACTTTTACAGGAAAATTCGAGGACATCATGTGCTTGTCGCAGTTACAATCTAGGGGATATGGCCAAATCTTTACAATCTTTTTCCTGGGGGATATGGCCAAAACCTGTCCTGATACAATGACCTTTTTTGGGACACGTCAACGTCTGTACATGCTTTTTTCAGCATCAACAAAGAAATGGTCATTTTTCCAAAAATATGTGAAGGTTCTTTCTTTAATGCCTCTCTGTGGAACAAGGTGGAAGTGTCGAATGCAGTGTAAGGTATCAAGTTCACTTTGATTTTGCACTTTTGAGAATAGCATCAAAAGATGCCCAAGTAAGAAGTGAAGCTGAATCACTAACCAGATCAAGGCATACAAGTTTCTTGTTTCTTTAGTATTTTGGCATGATTTTTTTTGTTTCACGTAAGTAAATAACTGCAAAGTGATTCTACAGATCTTGCTATAGCTCTTTCTTCTTCATTCAAAAACCTTCTGCACTGGATGTGAAAGTATAGAGAGACTGGCTTTAAGCAAATCTTAGATGGTGCCACAAAAAAAAAAATTATTATTATTACCCATAATTGATTACATAAACCCATATTTGTATCTGTAAATTGTGTGTTCTCTGGTCGATTTGCCTGTTTTGCTGGACGAAAATATCCCAGTTACTGGGAAGAAAAACTTGCTATCTACGCCTGAGACCGACTAACTCAGCCGTGGAGCGAAAAAATCCCATTAAAGTTCCTCACATCATCAGCAGGATTCGAACCCGGGCCTTTTCCACCAGGTGTGGGGAGGATGGTGATGATATCACTATGCTACCCACACAGACTAGTTGGTGCCACCAAACTTGTGACAGAATTGGAAGTATCTCCAGAATTTCACACAATAAGATTACAAAAAAGAGAGTCACTTCAATTACCAGCCTGCTGATGAACCTATAACAGATACTAAGGAAGCTTACAAGGTAAACTGCTTTAATAAAATCGTAGACAAGGCTTTGCAGTCTCTAGAGTTATGTTTTTAGCAGTTAATAAAACATACTAATCTTTTTGGTTTCTTGGGTAAATTTCTAAGAATTCCAAAGGATGAGTTAAGAAAACACACTGCAGATTTAGAAATTGCACTTTCAGATGCTAAAATCATTGAGGGCAAAGAATTTGTCAATTCTATGAAGGTGGCAGATATTGATGGCCATACACTAGTGGAGGAAATGGAAGCATTGAAACCAGTTCTTTTTATTTATTATTTTTTTTTTATGTGAACCCCAAACACGAGAGATATTAGAACCTATAGTACTTAGTACCGTGCTTGGGTTGGAGGTTGAGAAGACGAAAGAAGATATTTGTTGACATTGGACTAGAACTTCTGTAGATTGTAATTTTCAGGAAATACGTATGAAGGAAGGTTGTTCCAGAAAACGGCAGTTGAAGGAATAAATGAGGAAGATGAAAAGTTGGTTCTGTGTGTTTGAAGTTGGACAGTAAATGGATGTTGGCTGGTGGCGGCACGTGTTCGGACAGTTTTGAAAGACAGAGCAGGAATTATAGAAGCCAATTCAGAAGAACAGTGCCCGTGGAAGTATCTGTAGAAGAGGCTTGCAGCAGAAACAGTGCTGTCTATGAGACAGCGAGTGGAGAGACTCTGTTAGAGATGAATCATTAATTAACCTAACTGCCCTCTTCTGAATGGAATCAAGAAGCCTGAGAGAGGTTTTGGGGGCACCACCCCAGATGTGGGAACAATATTCCATGGCAGGGCGGATTTGCGATTTATACAGAGTGAGCAGCTGTTTGGAAGAAAAGTAACGCCGAGAGCGAAAGAAAACCAAGTTTTTTAGATGCAGAGGAAGCAATATTTGTAATGTGCTTGTGCCAAGAGAGATTAGAAGTCAGGGTAATCCCCAAAAGGGGATTACCCTGACTTCTTTTGCCTAGAAATCGGAGTGTCACTAAAGTTAAGCGTAGGAGCAGAAGAATCCTTTTTGCGAGATATAAGACAAGACTGAGTTTTAGAAGGGTTGAAATCAACTAAGTTGTCTTTGCCCCACTGGAGGATTACCTGAAGATCGGCATTTAAGGAATTGGTAGCAGATTTTCGAGAAGTTGAAGCTGATTGAGCAGGACAAGGTTTCTCAAAATGGAAAGTTGAATGCAATGTGCTATCATCTGCAAAACTATGGATAGGATTTCCAGTCAATGGAAGAAGGTCATTGATATACAAAAGGGAAAGAACTGAACCTTGGGGGACATCGGCATTAGTGGAGAAGTTAGAAGACAGAGAGCCATCTACCATCACCCTCAGTGAGCGATCAGAGAGAAAACTGGATAACCAATTACTAAAAACAGTTGGCAAACCATAAGATGGAAGCTTGTTTAGAAGACCTTTATTCCAAACACGATCAAAAGCCTTTGAGATGTCAAGAGCAACTACTTGTGTTTCACCGAACCTTTCCATTGAATTAGTCCACAAATGGGCAACATAAGCCAGAATATCACCAGTGGATCGACACTGACGGAATCCATACTGGTGACCATTGATCAGACGTAAGAATTCTAGGTAGTTTAAGAGTTGGCGGTTAATTGATTTCTCCATTACTTTAGAAAGAGTAGGAGTAATTGCAATGGGACGATAATTGGATGGGAGGGATTTGTCACCCTTTTTAGGAACTGGCTGGATATGAGCAAATTTCCAAGCAGAAGGAAAAACACCTTTGGAATAAGAAAGTGAAAAAAGGCGGCAAAGAATAGGAGTAAGTTCAGGAGCACAGGTTTTGAGAACAAGCGGAGAAATACCATCAGGACCTGGTGCTTTCTTAGCATCAAGTTTCATCAAAATCCTTCTGATATCCTTTTGACGGAAGACCACAGGAGGCATTGAATGGAGCGTGTTGGGAATGGTGGGAGGTGTTTTACCAAGATCATTAATACATGAACTGGAAGAAAAATGGGATGCTAGCAGGTCAGCTTTATCCTTGGCTGAAGTGACAACAGAACCATCTGGTTTGGACAGAGGTGGGAGCAGAGATGGGCAAAAGTTGCGGCCAATAGCTTTGGCAAGAGACCAGAATGCTTGGCTACCATTAGGGCAAGAAGCAAGTTTTCTACTCTTAGCCTGTTCAAACTCTAGTTTGGACTGATTAATAACTGCTTTACAATTGTTGTGAGCTTTGGTGTAGGCAGAAAATGAAACTGAATAATTAGAAACAAGCCAATTATGATATGCAACATTCTTCTCTTGGACAGCCTTAGCACATTTATTGGAAAACCAAGGTTTAGATAAAGGACGAGATTTTAAAGTGGAGTGTGGGATAAAAGGATTCCATTCCTGTAAGAATAATTTCACTGACACGATATGAGCAAACGTTGACATCAGAAGTTTTGAAACAGTAATCTGAGCAAGGAAAAGAAGTCTTGCAGGTTATCCCATTTTGCATTCTTGTAATGCCAAACAACACGAGGTTGGGAATAGCCATGAGATAAAGGTTCCATTGGAGAAGAGACAATAACCAAGTTGTGATCTGAAGTGCCTAAAGGACCTCTCACTTCGACCGTGTACTTAGAAGGGTTGTTTGTGAGAAAAAGATCAAGCGTATTGGCTGTATGATTAGGCTTGTCCGGTATTCTTGTAGGTAAATGAACAATCTGTGCTAGGTCATTAGTAATTGCAAAAGCCTCAGCATCTCGACCTGCTGGGTCAGTGTGACTAGAAAACGGAAGCCAGCTGGAGTTGTGAATGTTAAAATCACCAAGGAAAATTACCTCACTGTTAGGAAAGTTGGACTGGAGAAAGTCAAGTTGCAACGAGAGGAAGTCAAAGAGCTCCAAGTGATTGGTGGAATTGGGAGAACAGTTGAGACAACAGATGAATTTGACACAATGAGGTAGAGAGATTTTAAGCCAGAGAAGATCAAAGAGAGGAGATTCCAAATTGCCAAGTCTCTGACAGGGAATATCAGAACGGAATATCAAGTACCACCTTTGAGGCGAAAGGAATCATACAGCGAATAATTTGGGCATCTGAGATGAGTAGTAGTTGAATCAACCGATAACTGAGATTCTGTCAGAAAAAGTACATGGGGTTTGGCAGACTGCAGGTGGAAATGGACATCGTTGAGACCACGTATATTTGAGAAATGAATTAGGAAGTCCTTGGGAGGTTTAGATCTTTTCGCAGATAAGCTTGCTCTATTAGTTTGACAATTCATGGTGTATTCAATAGTAAGAAAAAGTGGGTGGGACATGCTGTATGAAGTAATGAAATTTTTGGATATGGCGTACATGTGGTAAGAATATACCCAGATCCTTGACATAACGTGGCCTCGACAATGCTCCCCGTATACACACTACTCGGACTCCCTCCAGTCACTATCTGGCAGAGTAGAGGTAGCAAGATTATACACTAGCTGATCCGGAAGCCTCCTAGAGAGTTACCAATTGGTTCGGTCCGGTGTACTAACTAGCGGCCGGCCTGCGAACACCGTTTTAGAGCTGTACCCTTGAAATGTAAGGAATATTGGATCTCGCCACGACGTTCATCATAACCTCAAAAGTCATCAATCATACTGCATGATGGAAGAGATAGGGAAGGGTTGGCCGGAACTTAGCTCTAGAGACTAAACATGGGTTCCAGCACTTCAAGCCTCCAATAAGCAAATTGGTGGTATTTCACCAGTCCTACCATCGTGAAGGTGCAAGCAGAGGATTTGGCTGTCACAGACCGTCCGGACTTCGCCGAAATTGGGTCCACTTGACTTGAGTGTCACCCGAATATCAGTTCCATCAGCGTTTTAGACTCCCAGGTAGCAAGAACAGCTTGTCTGGCATATCTGAGAGAATGTCTGTGACAACCTCAAGGACCAAAGACCTCTTCCAGAATCATGCTTCGAAAATCCTTTAAATATTTTACAATTTCTCGCAACTAATGACAGAGCCACTGGATTTTCGAATTTTTTGATATTGCTAAGAATGTTTTTAACGATTCCAGTGACTGTAGGGTCTGGGGAAAGAAGCTTTTTCTGATTAAAGTTTATTAAAACTTCATTAATTAAATAAATATTTAAATTATAAATTATACAAATTATTTAATTAAAACATATCTAAGGTCGACAATGCTTCAAGAGAAACTCACCAGCCTTGCTATTGTACCATTGAAAGAGAAGCAAGGAATTTAAATTTTGAGAAAATCTTCAAATATTTTACCAATAAATGGGCAAGAAACATGTCCTTCTGATTAGTTTTGTTTATATTAGCGACATTTCTGGTCAGTTGTTAACAAATTGTAATAATATAAAAATAATGAACAATTATAGTTTTAGTTTTTCAGTTTTTCATTATTTCAAAATATTGAATTTTTCAAGGGACTCCGCTGGCATGCTCCAATTGGGCCCCGCATTCGCTAAGGCCGGCACTGTAGGCAATAAATACATATGAGACTGTACAACTTTTTTCAGATATCCCTATATTTTTCTTGCACACAGAATAAGTATCTTTATTTGTTAAAGGAACAATAGTGTTAAAGAATAACTGCTATTTGTTGTCTTACCCTATATTTTTCCCAAATGATTTTTATAGTTCACAGATCATCCAGATGGACAGTTGTAAAAATTTATCTTTATATATATATATTAGTATAAGACATGGCTAATTTTTTTTTTTTTTTTTCTTATTATTAGGTAGAGGTGGTCCTCCAGGTGATGATGAAGCAAGAACTCCAGGTTTCCAGCCTAGAGCACCTTTCCCAGCTCAAGTTGAACAAAGCCAAGTTTCATCAGGGTACAGTGAAGGAAGTCATGGAATATCTAGACATGAGCCTCAGCAAAGAGTTGAAAGGCAAAGAGCTGAGCAAACAAGACAGCCTGAGAGTGAGAGACGAGCACCTCCTGCTAAACAAGCTTCTGTCTCAACAAAATTGCCAAGTGTTAGAGAATCTAAAGAGCAGCCAGTCTTATCTCCTGAATCTCTGGCCGCATCAATTAAAGAAACACTTTTTGTATCAGCACCACCAGTATCATCAGGAAACTTTCCACAGAAACCAGGATTTGGAACTGTAGGAAGGAAGATTAGATTGATTGCCAATTATTTTGAAATAGAATTGCCACATGGTGATGTCTACCATTATGATGTTGATGTTATTTCTAAGAGGGGTCAGGAAACTGCACAAGTTTCTGATAAAAAATATAGATGTCTTAACACCAGGCTCAACAGAGAAGTGGTTAACAAAATGGTGAAAGAATTTGATGCATTTCAAAATCATTATCCAGCTTATGATGGGCGGAAGAATCTTATTACTCGCAGGCCACTTCCATCAAAGGCTGTTTTAAAATTTCCTGTAGAAATAAAGGAGCCTGGTAATGAAAGAGGAGATCTGTTTGAAGTTACTATTAAACCTGTCCAGAAACAGGATGGAAATACTTGTGCTATTAGTTTGGAACCCCTTCATGAATTATTTCGTGGACGCACATCAGCTGCTTCCCAGGAAGCAGTAATGGCACTGGAAATTATACTAAGACATGGGCCAACTCTCAAATACGTTCCAGTTGGAAGGTCTTTTTTCAGTCGTCCTCATACACAAGAATTGCACTCTTTGGGAGGTGGCCGTGAAATCTGGTTCGGATACCACCAGAGCGTGCAACTTGCGCAGTGGAAACCCATGTTAAATATTGATATGTCTGCTACCACTTTCTATGAAAGTGGACCAGTGTTGAATTTTATATGTGAAATTCTTAGAATCGATATAAATAGGCTGGAACAGATAAAACAGTTACGGGATTCAGATAGGGTGCTGCTTACCAAAGAATTGAAAGGGTTGAGAATTGTTGTCACACATATGAAATATCCTAGAAAATATCGTGTTCTAAAAGTAACACAAGAGCCTGCTAACAGATTGAGATTTAGAATGAAGGAAGATGGGAAAGAAATTGAAAAGAAGGTGTCAGACTATTTTTTAGAAACTTACAAATGTAGACTTCGGTATCCAAATTTACCTTGTCTACAAGTTGGCACTGAACAAAAAAATATCTATTTACCATTGGAAGTCTGTAAACTTGTTGAGGGTCAACACTGTAGGAAAAAATTGACTGAAAATCAGACAGCTGAAATGATCAGATACACAGCTCGTCCACCAGAAGAACGATTTAGAAATATTGAAGAAACAGTACGTAATGCATCATTCCACAATGATCCCTTTATTAAAGAATTCAATTTGAGAATAAATACAAAACCTTTGCAGCTTGAAGGAAGAATCATTGATCCACCACATGTATGCTATAGTGAAAACAAACAAATAAAGCCTAGAGAAGGAGCCTGGGACATGAGAGAGAAGATGTTTTTCATGGGTGCGCACATTGATAAGTGGGTTTTGTTAAGTTTTAGTGACCAGAGATTCTGTGGTATGCAGCAGTTAAGGAAGTTTGCCAACATGTTGTCTGATATTGGATGTTCCTCTGGTATGGATATTGGTCAGCCTATTGACATTCGTTTTTGTGATAATAGACCCATTGGTGATATTTTGAAAAACGTACAACAGAAATATGCACCTGATTTAGTTGTAATTGTTCTTTCAAGTAGAATGTCATGTTACGCTGAAATTAAGCAAGCTGCTGAGACTCAGTTAGGTCTTGTAACCCAGTGTGTGAAAGATATTAATGTAGTGAAGAAGTGTAATCCTCCTTTAATAAGTAATATCTGTCAAAAAATAAATGCAAAAACAGGTGGGATTAATAATGCTTTATTAAGAGCTGAAAAACCACAGATATTCAATAAACCAATTATAATTATTGGTGCAGATGTTAGTCATCCTGCTCCTGGTGACAAAATTAAGCCATCCATTGCAGCTGTTGTAGGTAGTCTTGATTCACACCCCTCAAGGTATGCTGTTTCTGTCCGAGTTCAGGCAGACAAGAATGAAATGAAAGAAAAAGAAGAAATTATTGTGGAATTTAAAGATATGATTAAAGAATTATTGAAAGCATTTTATAGAAACACCAGAGGTATGAAACCGGAAAAAATAATTCTTTATCGTGATGGAGTCAGTGAAGGGCAATTTGAAATCGTTCAGCGAAGAGAGATACGGCAGCTGAGACAAGCATGTGATGAACTAAGTGGAGGAGGGGATTATAAACCAGGTATTTCCTTTATTGTGGTACAGAAAAGACATCATACTCGTTTTAAGCCATTTGATGGCAGAGACGGTGTTGGAAGGATGAGGAATATTCCTCCAGGGACCACAGTTGATAAATTCGTAACCCACCCAGTTAACTTTGATTTTTTTCTCTGTAGTCATTTTGGCATTCAGGGAACAAGTAGACCATCCCATTATACAGTTTTATGGGATGATAATAATTTTACTGCAGACGAACTGCAAAAGATGACATATTACTTGTGTCACATATATGCTCGTTGTACCCGTAGCATATCAATACCGGCTCCTGTTCAGTATGCCCATCTGGCTGCTTTTCGGGCAAGGCAGCATCTTTTGAATCAAGTTGAATCAAGTGCGAGTAGCACTGTATCTTCTGAGGCGCCTGTTTCCCTGCCACCAAATTTAATCGAGGCTGTGAGAGTTTTAGAAAGTTTGAAAAGCACAATGTATTTTGTTTAAAATTTGATTGGTGAGTATTTATACAGTGGTATCAGAATATTAGATATTTAAACTTTGCCAAGTTTTAGCCTTCTTGCTAGAAAGTGTCACTTTATTTTGTAATTGTTTAATTTTTTTAAATTGCAGCTATTATAAATAAAAAGTTGATTTTATATTCATTTGAATTTCAACCACCTGCCCCCCCCCCCCTCAAAGTGTTACACTCAGCATGATTGCTGAATACAGCTGAGCATTTCTCTGCCAGATCTAATGTTTTCGGTTGATTTTTGTATCTTGTATTGCCTGCCTCCATTGCCCTAGACATGATCTAAATATTGTCCTGCTGTCTAGTTTTGTTGAGGTATAATTCATTCTGTTGATTAGCTAGAACAGTAACAGTCAGTAATCTTTAGGAAATTTGCATGTAAATTTGGTTTGTCAAAATATGAAACTATAAAGTCTGGGATATTTAGCAACATTGGGAGCTATGACTAATGGTTTTTGAACTGCTCATTCATCTGTTGATGCCTGAATTGTAAGATAAGAATGATGGAAAATATGTGTACTTCCAAATGGGGTGGGAGAAATCACTTGTTATTACAGCATTGCATAATCTTGTTTTCTTAGCATTAGCTGAACAAATTTTATTGTTGAGAGGAGGCACATGTTAGAATTTCCACTGTAAAACATGGGCACTAAGAAGTTGGCAATTTTGATGGCTACTAATTCACATAGGAAATTTTGAAAATCTAGCACTATAATCGAGAATTATAAATTTTGCACATTTTACAAAAAATAAAAATAATTATTTTATAATCTGTAAATATTAAGAAAGCAATCTGGCACTCATATCAGTGATCGCATTTATCTTTAAGAATACACATAAAAAAGGGTGACATTTTTTTCATTTATTGAGTAAACTTTGTAACTTAATGTGAGCTTGTGACCAGTTTGACATCACTTGTTTGTTATTTGGTTTTTAGGAGCATTAGCAACTAAGACATATTGCTCCAGGAATATGCGGTGGTCATTCCCTGACCTTTTCACATCCTCCGTATTTGGTGGTCACTGGCTCGAATCACGGTCTAATCAAGAAGCGTGTGCTATGCACTGCTGCTCCTGCCCACCTGGCTACGGAGGCGCCTGACATCACTTTAGAGCAGCTGAGAATGAAGAGAAAAAATCCCCAATATGAATACAGCTGGAGGAATGTTTTCTTCCTTATATTTTTGGTTAATATCTTCCATAAACAATGTATTGACACACAAACAATAGATTTAAAGCCTATAACCAGTATAACTAACTAGTTGTACAGCTCATTATCTTCATGAGTACACAATGAAGAGATAGGAAACCTAAAATACCAGAACTTGCCTCCCAACTGCTTATGTGTTAATGAATGTGGTTAATTTAAAAGGTGTGGTTATTGAAAATTGTTTAAAGTTAAATTGCATCTTACTCAATGCTTGCCATTTGGTTTTAATTACATAAAATCAGTGTTAAACCAAGAATCTGAACAGGGAACTTTTGAATCAGTTGATTCATAATGGTAAGGAAGGAAGGAAGGAAGGAAGGGGAGTTTTGGGTTTGAACTAGTCTAGTCTAGTTATTACTTGAACTATTATCACCAAGTCAGTTTACAGAAGTGCAGTTCAAGTAATAACTAGAACTTAATAAGTAATAACTAGAACTAATAATAACTTGAACTGCACCTATGGTGCAGTTCATGTAATAACTAGACAAACTATTAGAGGGTTAGAGGGGATGGACAGATGAAATGGGAAGGGGTTTCTTTTCTTTTTTTTTGCTGTAAAAGTTTCATATGCTACTACCATTACTAATATTGTGCAATAAAATATTGATATTATAAGAATGACTTACACTTCTGTTTGTAAGTCATTCTTATAATATCAATATTTTATTGCATTTTTGATTTGTGTAAATACTGTGGTTTTGAGAATGACTTACAAACAGAATTGCAATACTTAACTAATGCTTTCTTAAAAAGGAAATATCCACATAGTCTCATTCAAAATACCATATACAAAACAAGTTGTAGATTACAAAATCACCTAGCAATAAAAAGGGGAGGCCGTCATGGACTGGAGATGTGCAAATGTGACCCCAATTCACAAAGGGGATCAAAGGGTGACAAGTAATTTCAGAGATGTTAGTTTACCTTCTGTTCCAGGGAAAATACTGGAGGCACTTGTAAAAGAAGTAATGCAGGATCATCTAGACGAGGCTGCAATTATACTTCAGACACAGCATGGGTTAGTTAAGGGAAAATCTTGTCAGACCAATTTGATTGGATACTATGATGTGGTTACAAAGGAACTGGATGCAAAAAATAATTTTGATATCATATATTTGGATTTCAGGAAAGCTTTTAATACTTTTAATACATAAGGTTGCTGTACAAATTGGAGCAGTATGGCATTAAGGGCAAGTTGCTGTAATGGATAAAGGGATGGTTGAGGGAGAAGACAGAGTGGTAATCAATGGACACTGCTCTTTGTGGACTAATATTATTTGTGGTATCCCCCAAGATCTGTGTTGGGCCCATTGTTGTTTTCTGTATTTATCAATGATATTGATGAATGTATATCAGGCTTAATGTCCAAGTTTGTAGACGATACAAGAGTTGGCAGGGTTGTTAATGACAGTAATAGCAGTGTGCTACTGCAACAGGATCTAGAAAATTTGAGCAGACTGCTGAGAGATGGCAACTGAAGTTTAACATTGACAAATGTAAAGTACTGCATGTGGGTAGCAGTAACCCCAGAGTAACATATCAACTGTGTGGTACTACACTCAGGGTGGTAGAGAATGAAAAAGACCTGGGATAATTGTGCAGTCAGATATGAAGTTTTCTGAGCAGTACAGATAGTCTGTAAGAGTTATTTATTATTTTGTTAGTTATTTGTTGTTTTTTTTTTTTTTTTTTTTTAGGAGCATTAGCAACTAAGGCCATATTGCTCCGGGGACATACGGTGGTCATTCCCTAACTTTTCCGCATCCTCTGTATTTGGTGGGGACGGGCTCGAACCCTGGTCTAATCAAGAAGCGTGTGCGTCTGCAAGAGTAGCTCATGGTGTCTTGTCAATGATATACAGGAATTTTTCTAGCAGGGATAAGGAGGTGATTCTCCCTTTGTATAAAGCAGTGGCCGGGCCACACCTTGAGTACTGTATACAGGTTTGAAGGCCTCATTTTAGGAATGATGTAGAGCTGCTTGAACAAGTACAGAGAAGGGCAACGAGATTGGTGAATGGAACGAAGGGTTGCTCGTACAAAGAAAGACAAGTACTGCAAATTGCAGTGTCTGGAGACTAGGCACTTGCAAGGTGATCTGATTGAGGTGTATAAAGCCTTGAATGGTTTGAGCAAATTCACTGCTGATGGGATTCTTCCTCTTGCCCAGATTAGTCACCTGAGGGGACATAAATTCAAATTGAGAAGAGACAATTGTAGAATTGATGTGCAGAAATTGGCCTTTAGCCAGTGGGTGGTTGATTGCTTGAACAAACTTCCATATGTCATAAAAGTTGACAGCTTAAATAAATTCAGAGCAGTACTAGACAAACGGTTGGAGTTAATGGAAAGGTGAAATGGGAAGGAGTTTTTTTTTTTTTTTTGCTATATAAGTTTGCTTTCGTGCATCATATGCCTCTACTAGTGCTAAAAAAAAAAAGTCTCTTTATTTTATAAACACAAAAAATAATCCTTTCATATTATATTCATTCATTTTTTGTTTTTCATTCTTGACAACTCAAAAACATATTCTCAGGTTAACTCACTTTACTATTTTCATCTTATAATAAAATCAGTATGTACTTTAGCAATTTTAAAGACACTTTTATGTACAATATTTCAGACATCGGTAACATAGCATATTTAATTCACTGTTAACAAGAATGTAAAGCATGTTACATTGGCATCACTACAGTTAAATATGGAGTCTAATACCAGAGCCTATTATCACCAAGTCAGTTTACAAATGCAATACTATACAACTGAACTCGGCCAACACATGCAGTCCACTAATCATCAACTGAAAATTTATTCAGCAATAACACCAACCAAATTATTCTTCCACTTACAAATTAACCACAAACAAATTATCTATAATGACCCAAAAATTTCCACTACTATCTTGTTTTTTACCCTTTTTTTATTACAGTATTTGTATTTCAAAACGAAAAAGCACTAACTTATTGAAGCTAATGATGAAATGAAAGTTGACCGTGAAAAATTGCTTGCTGTTGATATGCTACACTCATTGAAATTTCTTGTTGGCATAATGAAATTAACTTAGACTAGAAGTTAATTTCATCATATGGTTCTTATAGACTGTATATTTATTGTCATGCCAATTTCAACAAAATTAAGATTTTACAAGATGTAAATAATGCAGAGTGTTCTAAAAATGACAGCATCACTTAACTGTTCAGCATTCCTTAAAGTAATCTGTTCACCATTCAAAAAAATCAAAATGATCAAAAGCGTAGAGAAACCTGTTGCACCAGGTAAGGTCAGGCCACAAAAGTTGAAGTATCTGAATCTTGAAAAGGTGCTCTTCGAATGGCTAATGATGATGTGTGCAAAAAAAAAACACAAAAAAAAATATCTTTTACAAACTGAGGGTAATCATTTCCGCATTGGATGAATACTGAAGATTTCAAGTTTTCTGGTGGAGGGTTCCAGAAATTTAAGACTTGCTGTCTTCAACAAAGTGTGTGGGGAAAAGTGCAGCAGTTTACAGTGAAGCCGTGAAAGAAGGTCGTTTAAAAAATGTTTTGTTGACATGACCAGAATGACATTTCCAGCATTGATAAAACAATTTTTTTTTTCCAAGTTGCTACTGGATAAAATGATTACATTTAAAGGTAAGAAATGTAGTAGCAGAAAAGAAGAAGAAGAAGAAGAAAAAAAGATTACCATTCTCCAAGTAGGAAACATGTTTGGCACAGAGAAGCTCTCTCACTAATCATTGTGGAAGCCTCAATGCTTTATTTAAAGGTTTGAAGATGTTGCCTACTACATAACAAGCAAACCAAAAGCATCTTAGATGTGGCGCCTCCGTGGCCAGGAGCAGCAGTGCGTAGCACATGCTTCTTGATTAGACCGGGGTTCGAGCCCGTGACCACCAAATACGGAGGATGTGGAAAGGTCAGGGAATGACCACCGCATATCCCCAGAGCAATATGACCTTAGTTGCTAATGCTCCTAAAAACCAAATAACAACAACAGCATCTTAGATGCCATCCAAAATCTTCAAAGAATGGATGATTTAGATTGCAAGATGAGCAGCAAAAATAGAAAACTTGCTATTTGTAGATAACTGCAATCCTCATTGCCAAGTCAATAGCCTACATGCAATCACTGTTGAGTACCTGCCACCTAATATGACATCAATTCCTTGGCCATTTGGTCAAGGTGTAATCCAATGCTTCTAAGAAAAACTGTTGAACAATGCTATTGAACAAAATTGTGTTGTCTTAAAACAATGCAAAATTGCATACTGCAAACTATATTTGTGTTTCAGCATGGAATGAAAGTGACAAAAAAAGTGATCATTGACTGCTTCAAACATGTAGGATTTATTGCCTTGAATGATGCAATGAATGAAGCTTCGTGTGTTTTTGCTTCTATTAATTGTGAAGAATGGTCCTATAATAGCAAATAAATTCGAAGACATGCATCATTGCTTAAACTTAATAAATGTTTTGAAGACTTGCCAAAGCATAGCCACGTGGACATTGTGTTTAATGATATGCATGAATGAACGAAGAGGAATTTGTTGCAGACACAATGGAAGCTGAAATTTGTAGTGATAGTTGAGCAAGAAATTTTGCTGAAGGATGCTCATGGATTAAAACTTGTAAATAATTTTTTTCAAGTGCAGCCTAACTGAGTGAATTAACCACTATTTTGCACCTTCATATTTCCCTTTAAAAACATGTCTGTGTTTAGGCTTCACTATATATGTACACTGGTGTTCAAAGAAAGTGCATCACCCCTTAAAATTGTAATTGTCGTCCGAATAACGTAAGTATACGGCAGTATTTCTTACAGATTGCATCAGATAAGATTGACATGTGTAGGTGATGATGTAATATTGCATCAGCTGTTACTTTCAGCTATATTAGCACTCTGCAAGAGTTGTAGTCATTCCTTGCTTTACAGGATGGCAAGTTACGTGCAGTTAATGCCACGAAGGAAGAGTGCTGTTGCTTTACGTTGTGGAAGGATGTTCTTCCCGTCATATTGCTTATAGAGTGTCTTGTAATCAGTCGACAGTGAGTAGATTTCTTTCCAAACTCAAGAATACTGGTTTTGCTGATAGGAAAAAAGGAACCGGATGCAAACGAGTCTCTACGTCAAAACGGGACTGCGTTTTTGCACTTATGCCTTAAAAACCGTAAAGCTTCTTCGTCCGAGCTGAAAAGAGAATGGGAAGAACATAAAAGGAGTGGTAGCAAGTGCAGTAACAGTCAGAAGACGCCTAGGCGCCTCCATAGGCAGGAGCGGCAGTGCGTAGCATACGCTTCTTGATTAGACCGGGGTTCGAGCCCGTGACCACCAAATACGGAGGATGCGGAAAGGTCAGGGAATGACCACCGCATATCCCCGGAGCAATATGGCCTTAGTTGCTAATACTCCTAAAAAAACCAAAATAACAACAAAAACAGAAGACTCCTCTTCAAAAATGGATTTGTAGCCTGTCATCCTAAGAACCCCTCCTCACACAAAAAATTAAAAAGGCCTGATTAATTTGGTGCAAGGAGCATGTCAATGGACCTCCAGGCAGTGGAAGTCAGTTATTTTCTTGGATGAGAAGAAATTCAACCTGCATGGTGCTCTGATGGGAGACAAACGATTTGCTGTAGACTTGGTAAAGAATACCATCCAGACTGTATGGTATCTACGGTGAAATTCCCTACCAGCCAAATGATATGGGGGTGCATTTTGTATCGTAGAATACGTCACCTGCAGTTCATAAAAGGTTCCATAAATGCCAATGAATACCTGGCTGTATTGGAAGGCAAATTGCTGCCAACCATTAGACCATTTCAACCTGCCAAGTAACTATCTTTCAGGATGACTCTGCTCCGAATTGGGCGAAAAGTGTAAGTAGGCACTTCTGTAGTTACTTTAGCTTCATTTCTGCACTAGAGGTTCGATAGTAATGTGTTTACATTTATTACAGGTAAAAAAACGGTTGGAAGAATGGTCCATTACAACTCTTAGCTGGCCAGGAAACAGCCCGGACCTGAATCCTATAAAGAACTGTTGGCATCATGTAGAATCTGCATTTGCCAGAAAGAAACCAAAGACCCTTTGTGAACTTCAGGAAGCCATAATTCGTGTTTGGAAATATCACGAAATATCAGTTGATTATCTTCAGAAATTGATCTTGTCAGTGCCTCGACGGTGTGCTGCTGTCATCAGGGCCAGAGCTGGTTTAACTAAATATTAATTTGCACCTGGTGAACCTTTCATTTTGTTTTCCATTTAAAATGATAAAACTGAAGCAAATTGAGGGCTTCTGATAAAATTTCAGCCATAATTGTCGTGTTTACCAAAACTGTTGTATAAACGTTGCAAATGCTCATTTTGGAATATTTTGAGAGTACCTCTCAAATATTACTTAGATTTGCCTTAACTATTAATAAATATCCTTTGTTTATATTTCTATTTGTGATGTTAGTCATTAATGTAACATACCATCACTAAAAAGGGTTATAAATGTGAAATTCCTAGGTGATGCACTTTAAGAGTTTGAACACCAGTGTATGTACACATCATAGGTACTGTACCCATATAATTTACAAATTAATCTTACTACATGCAATCAGTGCAGAATGGAGAATCTGTTTTCTTGTTTACTATCATAGTATATATTCTGAATTAGGTTATACTATGTTGTATTAATAGAATTACATTAAATGTTCAAAATTTTCTTTGTTCTTTTGCTGATTTTGAGAACCAACGATATAATGACTGTTCAACATAACCTTTTTTTCTCATCATCTGTCTCTTTAGCAATAAATTTGTTATACAGGGTGTCTCAAAAATATTGGTACAAACGTTTAGGGGAGGTAGGTAACATCTAAAGGAATGTGAATCGCATAGGAACCCATAACCGGAAACGTCACGGGAAAGTAGTAGCAGAGGCACAAGAAGCAGAAATGACACATGACAGTAATTAGTGGTAAACATTTATTTGACATAATATTAACAATGAAGTACGAGATGGATGCATTTCATGATGTTACAACAGATGCTCGAAGGTTCCACCATGAGACGCGATGCATGCGTGACACCGACGCAGCATGGATTGGCGGACACGGTCAAACACACCTGGAGTTTCTTTGACAGTAGCAGCAGCGCAGACGCGTCTTGCCACGAGATCCATTTCTGTCTCCACAGGCGATTCATACACAATAGATTTGAGGCCCCCCCCACAGAAAGAAATCAAGGGGCGATAAATCAGGTGAGCGTGGGGGCCAGTCAATGGGTCCACCCCGGCCAGTCCCAAAACACCTGTTCAAATGGTCACGAACACGCCTTCCATAATGGGCAGGCACCCCATCATGTTGAAACCAAATGTTGCGTCTCACATTTGCTGAAACATCAAGTGACCCTGGTAGAACTTGTTCAAGAAAGATCTGATATTTAGCAGAGTTCATGCGGGGTGGTAACAGGTATGGGCTGACTAAGCAGTCACCGACCATACCTGTCCACACATTTATTGCGAGGCGATGTTGTGCCGCATGGGGGCGCACCCCGTGTGGGTTGTCGTGAGCCCACACATGAGCATTGTGCTGATTGAATAAGCCTTCCCGAGTGAAATAAGCCTCATCTGTGAACAAAACATAGGCTGGAAAATTCAATCTTGAACACTTTCTTGGAGAAACCACTGCGCAAAACCACACGTGCAGGATGATCTTGGGGGAGCAGTAACTGAACCCTTTGGAGATGAAAGGGGTGTAAGGAATCGTCGTGCCGGACACGCTGTACACTGCAATGAGACACTCCTGAGGCAATGGCACGTGTGCTGGTAGTAGGATTATTCTGGACGCCATTCAACACACTTTCTTCCCTGGCGAGAGTTCGCATCGAACGTGGTCTGCCCGCACAACTCCTGTTACCTCTAAGTGACTCATAATCGCACAAATTTTGATGCACATGTGCAAACAAACGGTGGTCCGGTATATGTCTGTCTGGGAAGCATTCTCCATAAATTCGTTGAGCGGCTTGTCCATTGCCCTCTGCTAATCCATACACTAGGTGCATGTCTGCTAGCTCACAGTTCATATATCGATGCATGCTCTTCGTGCGGAAACTATCGCGCCATCTACCGACGGTGGCGTTTCCGGTTATGGGTTCCTATGCGATTCACATTCCTTTAGATGTTACCTATCTCCCCTAAACGTTTGTACCAGTATTTTTGAGACACCCTGTATAACTAGGATGCATTAAGGGCTTATGCCTCTGGCTACAAGAGAATTAGACTAGGTACAAGTTAGTGCAAATGAATTTAGTACACAGCTAAACTCTGAATTTAGCAAATTTTTGCAAAGGCGGCATCATTTAAGTTTATATCTCATGTTGTGAATACCTTCACAACGAGTTGTCATGATATTGCACTACTCTGAATAAGTAACGCTTCATGAAAAGAGAAGACTGTTGTTACTTATTCTCAGTGGATACCACCACCCATGAAGCGTTACTTATTCAAAGTAGTGCAATATCATGACAACTCGTTGTGAAGGTATTCACAACATGAGATATAAACTTAAATGATGCTGCCTTTGCAAAAATTTGCTAAATTCAGAGTTTAGCTGTGTACTAATATGATATATTTGTTATATAATTAATGTAATGCAGATATATTTTATTATATCTGCATTACTGTATTTTGTAAAACTGGCATGTAGCTCTCCTTCTGGAATATCATAAGAGAAATATAAAAATATGTATTTTATAAAGCAGTCTATCTATTAGGTAGTTCACATTACTGCAGTATAAAATCATATCTGGGCTTACCAGGCTACTTGAATATCTGTATGATACAATGGACAGTGAGTAGCATCTGCTGTGTTCCATAGTGGTTAACTTGTTAATAACAGAGTACTGAGATTTATTTTGTGTTGGGCAGTGCTATGGCAAATAGTGAGAATTAAAATTTCATTATAGCTGAGCCATATCAGAAGTATATCCACCTCCCTTGAAATTCTGCTTCTGAAACCGGCATGTAAAAATAGCAAAGATGGATGTTCCATTCTTCTGGAAAATAGCCTTTCATTCCAAGTTTTCAAAGTTGGTAAATGAATAAACATGTCAATAATCTCAAGCATGAATTTCTGTTCGAGAGAGAGAGGTGGGGAGCTGCGGATCAAATCGTCACTTGCAATGGCTTCCATTTAACATCTTCAAAAAATTTAATTACTTCATTATGGGAAATTACAGAGAATTATTTAAAGTGATGTTTTGCAACTGTTTTAAACCTGTAGTATATCAAAAAACTTGCTGGCAAAAATTATTTATTTATTCATTCAAGTAATTCCAAGTGAACTTTTTTAATATACAGTCAGTCTTTGTATGACACGTGTTTACACTACACGAATTTGATCATACACGATTTATAAATAGGGGAAAGATATCGTATATAACACGAACCAAATTCGCTTATGCACGATTTGCCTTTGTGTTTACAAGAAATGGCAGTCGAACACGGAATCACCTCAACTGAACGCAACACGATAGCAATGAAGAGAAGATTCTGAAAATGTATTTGTTTTTTATATCAGTGAAGGGGGAAACACTTTTCGCCATAAGAACGTAAAAACCCACACAATTCCAGCTATCGGTATTATCGCAAATGCAATTAGATCGAGTTTACTACCAGTTTATGACAGGTTCCAATAGCAGAAATGCAGCTGGAAATAGTTTTTATTGTTTTATGGTAGTAAACACCCAGAAATGTGCTTTAGTAAAATGTGAGCTAGTGAGGTGTTAGTGTGTCTCTGCCTTTACGGTGTTGTTTATTCAGTTGCTACACGCGTGCAGCTTTGTTTATGTGTATCAAGCGTGCCTCCTCATTTTGTAATTGTGCTTTATTCCCTAAAAATGAGTAAAATACTTAAAAGGTGTGAAAAGGAAGCATCCTGGTGGTGAAGACACTACAGATTCAGAGAGAAAAAGAAAAGCAATATCGATAAACAGAGGCGGACTGGGTCAAAAATTCTTACCCGGGAAAATTTGTAGTGGCCTCATACTAGTGTTTATGGCCAAAATCACACCGGCCTCCATCCTCTTCTGGCCTCCGGCCCACTGGGGTTTCCCCGGCAAGGCTTATGGCCAGTCCGTCTCTGTTGATGGAGATAAAATACGAAATTTTGAAACACTTCGAGCGAAATTAAGACCATGTGATTTGCACATGCTACTGGCCTAAATGAGGCAACGACAAGAATTACAAAGAATGCAGAGAAAATAAAAACAACTTTCATAGCAGGAACAACTCAAAGTGTAATTAAAATCCATTAGATTAAGACACAAAGAATTGGAAGAGATGGAACGGCTGTCATCTGTTTCGATAGAAAATCAAACAAAAAAAAAAAGTTTGCTTACGATAGAAGCAAAAGCATTAGCAATATTTTATTACGATTATTTATTGTTTGATAATGTTTTGGTTACAAATGTGTGTTCAATCTTGGGTGGTCAGCACCTAACCCTATTTTTCCCTTAGGGCCTGTTATTTATATTGCACGTTTTGCGTTGCACGAGGATTTCTAGGAACACGACTATCGTGCTATACGAGGACTGACTGTACAATTAAATACTGGAAAGTGATTTTTGTGTATCTTTAATGTTCCACTATAATGTTCACCAACATTATAGCGAGTATTATCATAAAACCGTTGAATATTTCCCATATTACTTTTTATCTGATGTGGTGAAATAGTATCTCCAGTTAGAGCCAAAGAAATAGTTCATTCCATTACAGTTCCCCTTTCTTGAAATTGAAGCTCATACCTTTTACTTTTGAACAAATCAGTTTCTTTAGATAAAGCATATTTTATGATATTGTAATCATCGCCTACTATTGGTTCCTCCACTGCTAAGGTTGCAGTAGTTAGGCTCCTTAGTGAGAACTAGATCTAAGAAATTAGAACCCCTTGTATTCTCTTAGACCTATAAGTAGCAGTCATCCAGTTGGTTCAAAAAAATTGTTGCCATGTGTATTTCCATTCATTGTCTTCCACTGTATAAGTAGATTGCAGCCACTTATCTAAGCCAATTGTTTGCCAACCCCCCACCCCCAGCAGTTGTCTTGAATCTGTAATGCCTCCTCACTGGCATCAGTAAAAAAAAACTTGTACCTCTTCTGTTTAAATGAATAGGCTTTACAAAATAAATTTTATATCAACTAAGGCCATACTGAAAAAAATCCCCCCTTCAATAAGCCTTGCAGAGTGTATCAAGACTAGAGTTAATCCAGAAGGCTTTCATCACAAAATCCTCCTAATCTGTTCTGTCTGGACAGAATTGCAGATACAAGAGCATTTTTCCTATCTTGTGACACTTTTCCAATGACCTTATACTGATAACCAATTCATCAATTCAATTAAGTTAATCTTGTTTTACCATGTACTACCATGCAGCACTACTACCATTCCATCTTACAATTACAGTTTACCATTACTTGATAAACTACCTTTTGTTAGTTTATCAGCTCTTAATGGTTTATGGGGTTGGCTGAAACGTTAGCAGTATTTCCCTTCTTTTGACATTCCTGGCCTATAACAAAAAAAAAAAAAAAAAGCTTGACAATAAAAGAATTCTTTATTGAGGTGAAGTTTCAACTCACCAGTTTTCCTCTCTGTGAATGGAATTGTATATGAAACTGCAAATTTTCTTGTTCTTTTTGATTTCACATTGCTTTCTTGTAATGTTATGTTTTCTGAATATTTAAGTCTAAATAGTTTATAATGCAGTGTTTTGAATTTAGTTTTTAGCTTTATCACACTGGTGCAGATTCCATGTTTGACACTGAGTTAACCTTGCATTTCGCTACTTTACATATAGAATTTCCCAAAAGAGAAATGTTTTCAATTTGCTAATGGGAGAGACTGCTTCTACAGGACTGGGATACACTTAAATAGAAAAGGTGCAAGTATTGAGGCAGTGTTAGGTGGGTCAAAAAAAAATGCTAGTTTGGGGGATTCACAGAATAAAAGATTAACAGTAGCCGCAGGCAAAAGCGAAAGTGATTCTTGCACTGCTTCTATTGTAATGAGCAGCAGCCTGGAGAGCAAGTTGCTGGGAATTTCGAGAGCTGCTGAGAGTCATGGAACAAGTAAATACACAAGCTGTGTTAAGGTAACTAAGAGTACGAACAAGTGCATGTATACTTGCCTGTACACTAATACTAGAAGTATAGTAAATAAAATTGATGAATTTGAAGTGCTGATCAAGACATCAAAAGCAGATATTGTTGGGATATCAGGGACATGGTGTCACACAGATATAAGCAGTGCAGAATTGGAATTTGAGGAGTACAATGTGTACAGAAAGGACAGGCAGGGTAAGAAGGGAGGAGGGGTTATGCTGTTAGTTAAGAAACACATAAAATCTAAGGAAGTGCATCCAGTTGTCACGGGTGCACAGTGCAATGTTGAGTCTGTTTGGTGTGACATCAACACTGGGTAGTAAGGGAAAATGAGAGTAGAAGTATGTTATAGGTCTAATGATGCTGATGAGTACAATGAACAGCTGTGCAGAAAAATAAATAGGCCAGTAAATCAGAATGTCTTGTAATCTTGTATTCAAGGAAGGGGATGTCAGAAGTTTATCAAACTCTAACAGGGAGCTCAGTGATTTTTTGATAACTTAGAGCAAAGTGGAGGAGAAATTGTTGAAGTTAAACATAAAAAAGGCACCTGGGGCAGATGGAATCTATCCAGTTATAATGAAGGAGGCAGCATGGGAAGTAAGCAAACCCTTAGCCATAATTATGAGAGTATCCTTCGAGTCAGGGGAGGTCCCCATGGACTGGAGATGTGCAAATGTATCCCCAGTTCACAGAGGGGCTTCAAAGGGTGACACAAATAATTATAGACCTGTTAGTTTAACTTTTAACTTCTGGGGAAAATAATGGAGTCGCTGGTTAAAGAGGTGATACAAGTTCACCTAGACAAGACAGCAGCAATAGATCAGACACAGCATTTTTCAAGCCTAGTAATATGCAGGCTTGGCAAAACAGTTGACAACAGGAGCAGCTGCATAAGCGATGGTATAAGAGTAGTAGTTGAAGAAGTAAAAGCTTATACTTCTCCCACTACTACTCACTGCTTTTGTATTTCAGATAAAGGTTTCATTTCTAATCCTAGGTGGAAGATTGAATTTGGAAAGTTAAGACAAATAGAGTTTTAACAATTGTTGAATTAAATAGAAAGGACAAATAAAATTTATATTGTGCTGACTCTTCCTCTTATGAAGTTGTTTTCTTGACTTTTGCTAAATTTGCACTAACTGGAAGAGTTATCTACTCCCTAATGAGACAGGAATACCCACCAAAATGTGGTGTGGGTGGCTATAAATGCTATTGTATGGTATATGAAAAATTTAAGACGATGTGAAAAGAAAATTTCTTTTAGTTAGCAGTTTGGAGATGTTAAAAGGATGGCATTTTGTCTGAAATAGTTTGTTTTTAGTAAGTTTGAGCAATTTTATTTAGAAAATGCTTGAAATTATTCCAGAAAAACAAGCTTATATGTCCAGTTAGTGGCAGATAAATTTGTTTTTCTGGAGGTGATGAAAGCAGATACTTAAATTACCAGATACCCAAGCACATATTGATTCTACAAGATGTGCTTGGGTATTTGGTGATTTGGCTCAATCCTCCGGAAGCATGAACTCCTCGCATAGCATCTGTTGTTTGCCTCAGCATCTTTCCAAATTATCCAATGAAGTTCTCAGTTCGATTTAAATTTGGGTATTGTAGTGGGAAAAAATATAGTTGAAATACTTTGAGCCAGCCCTTCATAATTCTTGCCCATTGTGTAGTGCCACTGTCTTGAAACATTCTGTAACTGACTGGGCAGAACATGAATAATGAGGATGATTTAGAGGATCAGTACTGCTGGGAGGATAGGAACTGCCATGCTTCATCCTCTTCCCAGAGACCCAATTTGATTAATTTTCTCTAGGTCAAAGCATTGGCTCTGATTCTTGGCCTGCCCCAAAGAAAAATGTTTGGCATGCTACTCTACAGTAGCGTGTCAATAAAACATTATCTATACTAGAATGCCACTGTAAAGAGTACAGTACACTCTGCCTGTTGCTTTGTTTAGCTTCCTTTACACTCACATGTGTTCATAATCTCTAATATCTCATACAAACCTATCTATTGCAAAGTTATAAAATAGTAGAATAAAGTTAGAAGGTAAAATCTCCTGCAGTGGTGGACCCAGGTAGGTGCTATAGTGTTCCCCTCATGATCAGAATGTGGGATTTTTTTTTTTTTTTTTACTTCTGCATCATGATTAAAGCTTAATAATTGATTCCCAAGAATACTGCTGTAGCCATCCCTTTTAGAAGATTCTAGGAGTGCCACTGATTTCAAGGGTTCATCTGGGAAGAGAAAAGGTTACAGTGCAGTGAGTTCTTTATACTGAGATATTTGCGCCTGTCTCAGTATAAAGAATCCTAGAGATTGTCATCTGACTACTTTCTACTATTTATAATGAGTCACGTGAAAGCTCTGTTACTACCGGAAAGGCCCTGGCTTATCAGATATCTTTTACCTTTAAGTTTTTCCCCTTAATAATAAAATCATAACATTTATATACATTTAAGTGTCTACTGCAAATGGATGTCTGTTACGGGTGATCAGTAAATTTTTCTTTTTCTGATAATTTTCTCCTCTTTGTCCTCTTCATTGTATGAACCTTCATAGTATTGTAAACTTTCACTTTATTTTATTTAATATTATTTTTTCAAAAATTTTATTCATTAATTTCTTTTATGTATTCTTTGGAATATTTGCTTTTTTTTTTTTTTTTTTTTTGCAACAGCACAATGTCTGGTTCTCACCTTTTTTTTTTTTTTTTTTTAACTTGGCTACCACTATCAGGAAATTACAATTGCAGTTTTTGTGTACATTTATTTTAATAAATAAGTGCTATTTATTTTTTGCTATATCATTTTGCGGTACTGTGACTTCTACCACTGGTAAGTACAAACAATTGTATGGTCTTTCACATAGTATAGTAGCTGACTGATGTTTTACCACAACATCAGTCAGTCTGAAAATCGCTGATTTCAATTCCCAATGGAACTGGGGTAATTTATTGCCTTTTCTGTATCATTGTAACTTTAACCAGTGGTTATTCAAAAGTTTTTCCTCCTCCCCCTAGAAAGTCAGTTAAAAACACAGTCAGTCAGATAAAAACACCCAACTCACAATTGTGTGAGTTGGGTGTTTTTATCCTATAGACACTCAACTCACACAATTCTTTATTTAGACCATATACTATTTAAAAAAAATTCTGTTTATTCTCTGGGACAACTGAATGAAGTCAGGAGTTCACATGATAGAGAATACAAGAACATTGCTGTATTTATCAGCCATATGAGCTTTAACTGTGGTCAGTTTAAATTTTTGTGCAATGTGTACCCTTGCATTTGAACACTAGCTATGACTGCTTCTTGCTTTATTTCTTTAGACGCTCTGTTTTTTATGTTTATATCATTAGTTTATTTTATAGTTTATATGTTTATGAACTATAAAAATGTTTTAATTTAGTTTATATTTTTTGAACTTTTATTGCTGTATTTCTTTAGCACCTTAGTCTTAACACACCAACCCACCTAGGTTGGTATGTTACATTATCAGTTTTTTTTGTGTTGCAGCAGCCAGACAGAATCATGTGCGCAACATTTTAGTGCCGTTGTGAGGTTTTAGAAGAAAATAAGGTATATTTCGTGAAGTTTTTATCCTTCCTGCGATACCAGTGCAACTGTAAATTTATTTGGAATATATTTTCTGTTATATAGCCACTAATTTTACTTTTTACTGTTATCATGCTCAAACTGTATTTACTGAATCACATTTGTAATAATAGTGTAGCTCTTGCATGATAATTTCTTATTTTAAAGGATGTAACTATTGGAACTGTGAAAATCAGTATTAGTGATTGTATGTTAATTACTGTTATTGGTTCTAGAACTAGTTTCCAAATTAGCTGAAGAAGAAAAAAAAAGTAGCTAGGAGTGTTTATCTTTTTGAATCCTGTGGCTATTAAGTTTCTGTAGAGGGAGATTCCTTTCTGTTGAAGCTTTAGCTAGCATAGCTGGCATCTTCAATGCTTTTTCAATCCATAACTTCAGAATACAAAATTAAGAAGCTTTCAGGAATCTGTGCTATTGTTCTTCAGCATATATCTGTGAGACATGCTCTAAAAGATGGGATAACAAAGATTCTCAAAAGTTCTTTGATTATATTAGATTGGAAATGCATCCAGGTTGTCATGTTATTAAAAAAATCCTTCATTATCCTTGTTCTCAGCTGTCTTAAATACCCCTTGCACTTTTATCAATTAAGTTTACTAATGAATGTTACAGGTTTCAATCTAGTTTTATAGACCTTTTTATCTATTTACTTGGATTATAAGATGACAATTTATCTCTCACTCCTTATTATTCATAGCCTTGTACATTTGTTCTCCCCCCACCACACACACGCACAGCCCATAAGAGATATATGGAATATAATGCAGATATTTCGCTAATGTATGTTTATAGTGGATTCTGATTATGTGAAGGATCCAGCCAAAGTGTCACATCACACCAGGATTAAACTAGAAAGATCTATCCTTACTACTTCAGCTGAATATGTCCTTGGCAATATACTGACTACTAATTCATTTTTGATTCATGGGAGATAATGCAATGTTATTTTCATATATTAGAAAGGTTAATTTTATTAGAATTGTGTTTAGGCAAATTTATATAGTCAAACTCCTATATAACAAAGTGCCTAACTCATCACAAAAATTTTCGCTATAGATCTTATTTAATATTAGATAAATTTCATGTTAGAAAACTCGAATTTCTGAATATCATAGAACAAAACTACTGTGTTAGAGAATATCATTGGTACCTGTGCAATCGATTTTATATGTATTTTAAGTTACATCATATACGTATCAGACCATACTAGTGTTTAAAAGATATGTGTATAAATATATGACTTGTCTCTTTCCACTTTACCAAAAAACTGAGTTGGAAGAGACAAGTTTCCCTTTAAATTTTGCCTTGATAACAGATACCCTAAGTTGGATTCAAAATATCAATGTTAGTGCAATATTATTTGTTATATTGAATTTGCCTTGGTATTAAAAGTTTTAAAGTATTTGTAATATGTATTTTTATATTAATATTAGTTGGGGGCAAATGATACAATGAAGCAAGCTTATACAGATGTTACCCTTCGCATTTTGGGTTTGAGCTCGCTTACTTAAGCTTCCCCATTTCTCCGTACTTTTTCGCTTATGCAAGCACTAGGGTGTGGCTGTAACAGAAGTAGCCAGACTAGGCATAACTCATACTTTTTGCTTAGTGTAGTTCAGTCATTTTTGCCTTTTTCATTTGGTTGGTTATCTTATTATACTTAACATATTTACCTGTCTGGTATCTAGTTCTGCTTTCGTCTAGTGGATTTCAATAGGACAAGCCTCGTATACCCTCAGAATAAAGAGGGAGAAGGTTACTTCCCCTCTCCATCCCGCAGTTTGGGCTTTTGCATTCTGATCATCGTCGGGTAATCGTGATTAATTACTCGACGCCGCAGTTACCTTCTAATCATCTTAAGCTCTACTATTTTAGTGATCGAATGTGAGGTTTTGGCAAAGGGCAAGAAACTTCTATAATACAAAACATAGCAAAGTTTAATACAAGAGAAAACTTACAAGAGAGAATTTACACACTTTACTCAAAAGATCTATTATGACATTTTCAACAATAGTAAGATTATGATTTTAAGAATCTTATATTCTTAAACAACGTTGCAAGTTACAAAATTATAGGAAGCTAGAAAAAATCAATCTTTTTTTTACCATCATGCTTACCAACGTTTCAGGCGCCTCCATAGCCAGGTGGGAAGGAGCAGCAGTGCGTAGCACACTCTTCTTGATTAAACCGGGGTTCAAGCCCGTCACCACCAAATACGGAGGATGCGGAAAGATCGAGGGAATGACTACCGCATATCCCGGAGCAATATGGCCTTAGTTGCTAATGCTCCTAAAAACCAAAATAATAACAATTACCAAGGTTTCATACTATACCTTCTCAACTTACCAGGCTAAGGTACTGCCTGAGCTTGAATAGCTGGTGATCCTCGATTCTCCGTTATTTTGTGGGGACTCTGTGCGATTGTCTAAGCAGGGAGCGGCAACTTCTTCCTTAGCTCTCGATTGCTGGTTCTCCTTCTATCTATTTCGACGGCTCGAGGTTTCTCTTTTTTATCTCGGATCTCCATTGGTAGTGTTGACTTCAGCTCCCTCGCTCTTCTCCCCCTTCCGGCCTACGAGGACCTGCTTTCATACCACTAGTTCTCCCTTTTGTGTATTCAATTATTTTTTCCTTATTGGAGGACTCTTAAGTCCTTGGATGTTCGAACTCTACGTCATGGAACACTTAGTCAAAGGGGTAACCATCATCCCCTCATTGCGCCGTATACCGAACATTCTGGCAACACGTGTAGCCACTCTTTGCTAACGCCTTATTAGGAAATGAAGAGGCTGTAGCTTGCATCTATACCGAGTTTGGGTGGAATCTTCGATACCCATTCGCACGAGAATCTCTCTCTCTCTCTCACCTCCCCCCTTCGTTGCCCTAATTTGCATCACGAGCTAAGCGCATCTTTCCGGTGTTTATAGAATTCTAACTTGTAAGTGGCTACCCGATATAGCTGTTGCCGGCCAACAACTGTAGGCTTCTGTAGACTTTTACATAGGCTTTCTTATTAACACACAGTTGCTGTGGCTAATTTTGCCATTTTCCCTAGAGAAGAAAAGCATGCTCTAGGTTAAGTGTATTTAAGGATATTTTGCTTTAATACTCAGTTTTCCTTTTATAACTCTAAAATTATTATTAAACCGAAGTTTTGGATGATAGCTAGGTAGGGAGAGTATGGGAAATTAAAATTATTATTCTCACAGTAAGTTTAGAGGAAAGGGCGGAATTAGCACTGCAACACAGAATCGGCCAAAAAAAGTGTGTGTGTGTTTTATTTTTTATTTTATTTATTTATTTTTTATATTTGGATACTCACTAAACCATTTAAAATTGCAAAACAGACATAGGCAAGTTCCTAATTTTATTTAAATTTGAATAAACAGTTTTGTTGAATCTTCTTTGGGTATAAAAACCCCAGACACGAAAGGTATTAGAACCTATAGTACGTAGGATCATGCATGGTTAAAATGTTGAGGAGATGAAAAAAGATACTTTTTGACATTAGACTTGAATTTCTGTAAATTGTAATTTTCAGGAAATAAATGGGAAGGGAAATTTTTCCAGAAAACAGAAGCTAAAGGGATAAATGAGGAAGAAGAAAAGTTGGTTCTGTGAGTTTGAAGCATTGGACAGTAAATGGATGTTGACTGTATGTTCATGACTAGCTGCACATTTATGCAAAATGAGAAAGAGTTCTCATAGAAGATATAATTTAGTTCATTTCAGAGAAATTTAAACCACTGGTGATGACTCATTCATTGGTAGAATGTGTTTAGGACTGCAAAGTAAAATCTAATATCAGAGATAAAAAATCTAGTAAGGTCTAGAGAGAAATTCTTTGTCTCTCTCTCTCTCTGTCATCTTCCGTTACCTTTGTAAGGAGGAGAAAACATGATCTATAGCTGTTAGTTACATCACATTCTCAAAATCAATTTAACATGTTCACTTTTAGGTCCTTGAGGTTGTCACAGACATTCTCTCAGATATGCCAGACAAGCTGCACTTGCTACCTGGGAGTCTAAAACAGGGGTCGAGGTGTGGCATCCACACCACATGGAGGAATGATGCCCCTCTGTGTTACCAGGCAGTACTAGGTGGTAGATGACTCTCATCAGCCGGTGCAATACCACCACTTTGCTTATTGGAGGCTTGAAGTGGTGGAACCCATGTTTAGTTTCTAAAGCTAAGTTCCGGTCAACCCTTCCCTATCTCTTCCATCATGCAGCATGATTGATGACTTTTGAGGTAATGATGAACATCGTGGAGAGATCCAATATTCCTTACATTTCGTGGGTACAGCTCTAAAACGGTGTTCGAAGGCTGGCTGCTAGTTAGTACACCGGATCGAACCTATTGATAACTCTAGGAGGCTTCCGGATCAGCTAGTGTAAATCTTGCTACCTCTACTCTGCCAGATAGTGACTGGAGGGAGTCCGAGTAGTGTGTATGTGGGGAACATTATCGAGGCCACGTTATGTCAAGGATCTGGGTATATTCTTACCATGTGTACACAATATCCAAAAATTTCATTACTTCATACAGCATGTCCCACCCACTTTTTCTTACTGTTGAATACACCATGAATTGTCAAACTAATAGAACAAGCTTATCTGCAAAAAGATCTAAACCTCCCAAGCACTTCCTAATTCATTTCACAAATATACGTGGTCTCAATTCTAATCTTAACGATGTCCATTTCCACTTGCAGTCTGCCAAACTCCATGTACTTTTTCTGAAAGAATCTCAGTTATTGGTTGATTCAACTACTGCTCATCTCAGATGCCCAAATTATTCGCTGTATGGTTCCTTTCGCCTCACAGGTGGTACTTGTTCATATGTCCGTTCAGACATTCCCTGTCAAAGACTTGGCAATTTGGAATCTACTCTCTTTGATCTTCTCTGGCTTAAAATCTCTCTACCTCATTGTGTCAAATTCATCTGTAGTCTCTACCGTTCTCCAAACTCCACTAATCACTTGGAGCTCTTGGACTTCCTCTCTTTGCAATTTGACTTTCTCTAGTCCAACTTTCCTAACAGTGAGGTAATTTTCCTTGGTGATTTTAATGTTCACAACTCCAGCTGGCTTCCGTTTTCTAGTCACACCGACCCATCTGGTTGAGATGCTTAGGCTTTTGCAATTACTAATGACCTTGCACAGATTGTTCATTTACCTACAAGAATACCGAACAATCCTAATCATACAGCCAACACGCTTGGTCTTTTTCTCACAAACAACCCTTCTGAGTACATAGTCGAAGTGAGAGGTCCTTTAGGCACTTCAGATCACAACTTGGTGATTGTCTCTTCTCCAATGGAGCCTTTATCTCATAGCTATTCCCAACCTCGTGTTGTTTGGCATTACAAGAATGCAAAATGGGATGACCTGCGAGATTTCTTTTCCTCGGTCGGATTACTCTTTCAAAACTTCTGATGTCAACGTTTGCTCAGATCGTGTCAGTGAAATTATCCTTGCAGGAATGGAATCCTTTATCTAAACCTTGGTTTTCCAATAAATGTGCTAAGGCTGTTCAAGAGAAGAATGTTGCATATCGTAATTGGCTTGTTTCTAATTCTTCGGTTTCATTTTCTGCCTACACCAACGCTCGCAACAATTATAAAGCAGTTATTAATCAGTCCAAACTAGAGTTTGAACAGGCTAACAGTAGAAAACTTGCTTCTTGCCCTAATGGTAGCCGAGCATTCTGGTCTCTTGCCAAAGCTATTGGCCGCAACTTTTGCCCATCTCTGCTCCCACCTCTGTCCAAACCAGATGGTTCTGTTGTCACTTCAGCCAAGGATAAAGCTGACCTGCTAGCATCCCATTTTTCTTCCAGTTCATGTATTAATGATCTTGGTAAAACACCTCCCACCATTCCCAACACGCTCCATTCAATGCCTCCTGTGGTCTTCCGTCAAAAGGATATCAGAAGGATTTTGATGAAACTTGATGCTAAGAAAGCACCAGGTCCTGATGGTATTTCTCCGCTTGTTCTCAAAACCTGTGCTCCTGAACTTACTCCTATTCTTTGCCGCCTTTTTTCACTTTCTTATTCCAAAGGTGTTTTTCCTTCTGCTTGGAAGTTTGCTCATATCCAGCCAGTTCCTAAAAAGGGTGACAAATCCCTCCCATCCAATTATCGTCCTATTGCAATTACTTCTACTCTTTCTAAAGTAATGGAGAAATCAATTAACTGACAACTCTTAAACTACCTAGAAACCTTCCGTCTGATCAATGATCACCAGTATGGATTCCGTCAGTGTCGATCCACTGGAGATATTCTGGCTTATGTTACCCATTTATGGACAAATTCAATGGAAAAGTTTGGGGAAACACAAGCAATTGCTCTAGACATCTCAAAGGCTTTCAATCGTGTTTGGCATAAAGGACTCCTAAACAAGCTTCCATCTTATGGTTTGCCAACTGTTTTTTGCAATTGGTTATCCAGTTTTCTCTCTGATCGCTCACTGAGGGTGATGGTAGATGGCTCTCTGTCTTCTAACTTCTTCACTAATGCCGGTGTCCCCCAAGGTTCAGTTCTTTCCCGCACTCTTTTCCTCTTGTATATTAATGACCTTCCATTGACTGGAAATCTTATCCATAATTTTGCTGATGATAGCACATTGCATTCCAATTTCCATTTTGAGAAACCTTGCCCTGCTCAATCAACTTCTCGAATATCAGCTACCAATTCCTTAAATGTCGATCTCCAGGTAATTCTCCAGTGGGGCAAAAACAACATAGTTGATTTCAATCCTTCTAAAACTCAGTCTTGTCTTATATCTTGCAAAAAGGATTCTTGTGGTCCTATGCTTATCTTTAGTGACACTCAGATTTCTAGGAAAAATGATATATCTCTTTTGGGGATTACCCTCACTTCTAATCTCTCTTGGCACAAGCACATTACAAATATTGCTTCCTCTGCATCTAAAAAACTTGTTTATCTCTTTTGCTCTCGGTGTTGCTGTTCACTCTGTACAAATCACAAATCCACCTACCATGGAATATTGTTCCCACATCTGGGGCAGTGCCCCCAAAACCTCTCTCAGGCTTTTAGATTCCATTCAGAAGAGGGCAGTTAGGTGAATTAATGACTCCTCTCTAACAGAGTCTCTCCACTTGCTTTCTCATAGACGTACTGTTTCTGCTGCATAGCCGACCGGGCTAGTCAGGTGGGTAAAGTGCCTGCCTGGCAACCCAAAGGTTGCGGGTTCGAATCCCGCCTCGGGCTTGGATCAAAGTACTGTAAAAACCTTGGGAGGTGCATTATGGCCACAGAAGCAGATACGCCAACAACTACCAAAAAAAAAAAAAAAATCTGCTGCATGCCTCTTCTACAGATACTTCCATGGGCACTGTTCTTCTGAATTGGCTTCTATAATTCCCGCTCTCTCTTTCAAAACAGTCCGAACACGTGCCGCCAACATCCATTTACTGTCCAACTTCAAACCCACAGAACCAACTTTTCATCTTCCTTGTTTATTCATTCAACTGCCGTTTTCTGGAACAACCTTCCTTCATACGTATTTCCTGAAAATTACTGTCTACAAAAGTTCAAGTCCAATGTCAACAAATATCTTCTTTCGTCTTCTCAACCTCCAACCCAAGCACGGTACTAAGTACTACAGGTTCTAATACCTCTCGTGTTTGGGGTTTACATAAACTAAAAAAAAAAAAAAAAACTTCTTGAAAGCGAATATGTGGCTTTGTATTTTAATCCACTTGAAAGGGAAACCCCTGTACATTTAGTTTTTAGAACTTTTTCTTACAAATTGGAAGTTTGTTCCAACAGTCAGCCTTCAGCTAGTGGATGGTTGACTGTTGGAGGTGTTTTTTTTTTTTTTTTTTTTTGATGCTTCATAAGCTTGCTTCCTTGCATCTTATGCCACTAATAATAATAATTTGACATAAGAAAAACTGGATAGACATTTGACATAAGAAAAACTGGATAGACATTTGACATAAGAAAAACTGGATAGACATTTGACATAGGATAAAACTGGATATTCCGACTGCAGTTTCGAAACTGCGGTCGGAAAAGCCAACAGTGAAAGAACTAACCTGATTAAAAATGGTAACTGTGATACCATAAACATTACCAAAGAGCATAGGAAATGCCCTTGGCTATAGCTATGGAAAACACTGTATTGTTGGAATGATTTCATTTTTTACCTGTTTGGTGACATGCTGTAGAAAGTAAGAATCGACCTTAACCTCACCATGGTTTCTCATATAACTTATGTGCACAATAAATCACATCTGGTATGCTATAACATAAGCTATCCCAGTAGGGAGACCATAAAATATGTAGTTTGAATTTACAAAAGTATTTCTGTCATAATGGAATGTAGAGTTTTTACTGACAGTTATTTCCACAGGATCTGAAAGAGCATGATTTTTTTCTTGCCTTCATATATTTTCAATCTTATTAAATGATAATCTTTTTATTGTTTAGTTGAAGAAGATGGATGTATTTTGGATAGTTACAAAAATAGTAGTATTGCAGAATTTTGTGTAAAAGTGGGACTTACTTATTTATATAAAGATTCAAAATACCATTTGTAATCATTGATAATGGATTCCAGAAAAACTGGTATTAAGATGCTGCAATAATATTTGTAATTTATATATATACTGTGAAATACTAAAAGTCTAAGGTGCCTTGGCAATGATTCTCTTGCCTTCCTGTTAAATCAATGTATGAATGTAGCCAACTAGGTGTATCACACCCAAAGATAACTATCACTCATAGTATTGAATAAGATCAGGGAGTTTTTCCCCCTTCCCCTTGCATGACAAGACTGTTGTTATTAAGACTGTATTGAGGAAGGACCAAAATTTTATAATCCAATATGTTATTAGAATTAAGAATAAGTTTAACTATTTCCATTTCCCCCACCCCCCAAAAAAAAAAAATCCCGATTACTGCAATTGTACACCAATGTAGAATCTGCCTTAACTTTTTTTTTTTTTATGTATCTGCTAGAGTTAATGTATGTGCTGTTTAACGTGACCTTCAGAAATGCATACAATAAAATCTTGTTACAACAGATGCCATTTTAATGAAAATATTTAATAAATTTTTTCCAACTTCCCTTATTACTAAAGTTGTTGAAGTGTCCTTTCAATGAAATACTTTCTTCAGAAAATTCAGTACAACAAATTATTTGGGCAGGTGATAACTGAGAGGAAAATAGTAGTAGAGGCATAAGATGCAAGAAAGCAAGCTTATGTAGCATCAGCCAAAAAAAAAAAACCCAACAGTACAGGGTGATCACTGTCACCCAGTATTTACCTGTCCATTTAGCCATGGATGTATCATGGACTAATGTTATTAGGGGAGTTCCTCATGGTTCGGTGCTAGGCCCATTGTTATTTTGTGTATTCATCAGTGATATTGATGAGAGTATATCAGGCTTAATGTCCAAGTTTGCAGATGATACAATGATTTACAGGGTTGTTAATGACAGTAAAGACAATATGCTACTGGAACTGGAGCTAGATAAGTTGGGAAAATGGGCTGAGAAGTGGCAACTGAAGTTTAACTTTGACAAATGCAAAGTACTGCATATGGATAGCAGTAACCCAAGAGAAACATACCAACTGTGTGGTACAGGGAAGCAGAGAGTGAAAAAGATCTGGAGGTCCTTGTGCAATCCGATATGAAGTTTGCTGAGCAGTGCAGATGGGCTGCCAGAGCAGGTCATGGAATCTTGTCAATGATATATAGGAATTTTGCTAGAAGGGACAAGGAGGTGATTATTCCATTGTACAAGGCAATAGTCAAGCCACACCTTGAATACTGTGTACAGATCTGGAGGCCTCATTTTAGGAAGGATGTAGAGTTGCTAGAATAAGTACAAAGAAGGACAACAAAATTGGTGAGGGGGGGGAACAAAGGGGTACTCTTAGCAAGATAGGCTTAAGTTCTGCAAATTGCAGCCCCTGGAGACTAGGCACATGTGAGGTGATCTGATTGAGGTGCATAAGGCCTTGAACGGGTTGAGCAAGCTGAATACTGATAGGATTCTTCCTCTTGCTCAGATTAAGAATCTGAGGGGGGCATAGATTCAAACTGAGGAAAGAGTTGTAGAATAGATGTGCAGAAGTTTGCCTTTAGCCAGTGGGTAGGTGATTGGTAAACACATGGGTTGTGTTAGGGTAGCTAAGAATAGAAATAGGTGCATGTATACTTGTGTGTACACCAATGCTAGGAGTTTAGTAAATAAATTTGATGAATTTGAGGTATTGCTCAAAACGTCAAAGGCAGATATTGTTGGGATATCAGAGGCGTGGTGTCACACAGATATAACGAATGCAGAACTGGAATTTGGGGAGTTCAACGTCTACAGAAAGGATAGACAGGATAGGAAGGGAGGAGGGGTTATGCTATTAGTTAAGAAATACATAAAATCCAAGGAAGTGAAGCCAGTCGACATCGCTGGACAGTGCACTGTCGAGTCAGTTTGGTGTGACATAAGCATTGGGAGATCAAAATTGAGAGTAGGAGTGTGCTATACGCCTAATGACTCTGATGAGTATAATAAGAAACTGTACAGGGAAATAGAGTGGGCCAGTAAATCAGAGAATCTTATTATGGGAGATTTTAATTTCCCAGATATTGACTGGAATTTGTGGGCTGGTCACTCACACACTAGCAAGGCTTTTGTGGATTTATTGGATGATTGTTTTCTACATCAGCATGTTCGGGAGGCAACTAGAGGAGGAATACTCTTGATTTGATTATCAGCAGTGATTCTTCATGCATTAAGAATCTGCAGATAAATGAACCACTAGGTGGCAGTGATCACAGTGTGCTGAAGTGGGATTTACGCAAAGAGGTAACTACCATTAGGGGTAAAGGGAAGGGTTATTGCTTTCGTAAAGGCGACTACGATGGACTGAAACAGTATTTAAATTCTATACAGTGGGACCAACTGATGATGTTACCAACACCAAATGCAAAATGGGAAGCATTCAAAGAACTTATCTTGGAAGCTACTAGGCTTTACATACCAACTAAGAAATATTGTTCAAGGTTTAGGCCTAAATGGATGTCAGATGAACTAATGAGGCATATGGCAGAGAAGAAAAATCATGGGATACATACAAATTAACACATGACACAGAAGCCTATGATAGATACAAGTTGATCTGTAACCAAGTTACAAAGGAGGTTAGGAAGGCGAAGGCAGATTAAGAGAAATCTTTGGCAAGGGATGCAAAGAAAAACAGCAAGGAGTTCTTTACTTATGTAAACTCTAGAAGGAAGGGGATGAATCAGATTGGTCCACTTGATATCCATGGGTCAACTGTTGATGATCCTGCTCAAGTAGCTAACAAACTAAATGAATATTTTGCATCGACATTCACACACGAGGAGTTATTCAGCGAGGGGAATGCCAGAGGTGTATTCAACTCTAGCAGTAAGCTAGAGAATCGTGTAATAACTGAGAGTAAAGTGGAGGAGAAATTGTTGAAGATAAACACAAGAAAGGCACCCGGGGTGGATGGGATCTATCCAGTTATATTAAAAGAGGCAGCAGAGGAAGTAAGCAAACCCTTAGCCATAATTATGAGAGCTTCCTTGGACTCAGGGGAGGTACCCACAGACTGGAGATGTGCAAATGTGACCCCAATTCACAAAGGAGGATCAAAGGCTGACACAAGTAATTATAGACCTGTGAGTTTAACTTCTGTTCCAGGAAAATTAATGGAGGCACTGGTTAAAGAAGCACTGCAGGATCATTTAGACAAGACTTCAGTTATAGCTCAGACACAGCATGGTTTTGTTAAGGGTAAGTCTTGCCTGACCAATTTGATTGAATACTATGATGCAGTCACAAAGGAACTGGATGCTGGGAATAACTTTGATATTATATACTTGGATCTTAGAAAGGCTTTTGATACTGTTGCACATGGAAGACTGCTGCACAAATTGGAGCAGTGTGACATTGGAGGCAAATTGCTGCTATGGATAAAGGGGTGGTTGGGGGGGGGAGAAGACAGAGTGGTAATCAATGGACACTGCTCATCGTGGACTAATGTTATTAGTGGAGTCCCTCAGGGTTCAGTGTTGGGTCCGTTGTTGTTTTCGGTGTTTATGAATGATATTGATGATGGAATATCAAGTTTAATGTCCAAGTTTGCAGACGATACAAAGGTTGGCAGGGTTGTTAAGGACACTACTGACGCTATGCTGCTGCAACAGGATCTGGAAAGGTTGGGCAGATGGGCTGAGAGGTGGCAAATGAAGTTTAACATTGACAAATGTAAGGTACTACACATGGGGAACAGCAACTCCAGGGCAACGTATCAACTCTGTGGTACTACACTGACAGTGGTAGAGAATGAAAGGGACCTGGGGTGGTTGTGCAGGCAGATATGAAGTTCTCTGAGCAGTGCAGACGGGCTGCAAGAGTAGCTCATGGTGTATTCTCAATGATATATAGGAATTTTTCTAGCAGGAATAAGGAGGTGATTATTCCCTTGTATAAGGCAATGGTCAGGCCACACCTAGAGTACTGTATACAGGTCTGGAGGCCTCATTTCAAGAAGGATGTAGAGCTGCTGGAACGAGTACAGAGAAGGGCAACAAGATTAGTGAATGGAACAAAGGGGTGCTCTTATGAAGAAAGGCTTCAGTTTTGCAAATTACAGTGTCTGGAGACTAGGCACCAGCGAGGTGATCTGATAGAGGTGTATAAAGCCTTGAATGGTTTGAGCATGCTCAATGCTGATGGGATTCTTCCTATCGCTCAGAATAATCACCTGAGAGGGTATAAATTCAAATTGAGGAAAGACAGATGTAGGATAGATGTGTGGAAATTTGCCTTTAGCCAGCGGGTGGTTGGTTGGTGGAACAGACTTCCGTCCCTTGTCGTGGAAGTTGATAGCCTAAATAAGTTTAAGGCTCAGCTGGACAGGTATTTCGAACGAACAGAGGGGTGAAGTGGAAGTGGGTTTTTTTTTTTTTTTTTTTGGCTTATGCTGCATAAGCTTCCTTTCTTCCATCAAATGCTTCTACTAATGCTAATTGCTGAAACAGACTTCCATCTCTTGTTGTGGGAGTTGACAGCTTAAATAAATTTAAGGCTGAGCTGGACAAGCATTTGGAGTGAATAGATGAGTGAAATGATTTTTTTTTTTTTTTTTTTTGGCTGATGCTGTAGGCTTGCTTTCTTGCATCATATGCCTCTATTAATGGTAAACAAAAAAGATGAATGCGATGGATGGAATCTATCCAATTGTAGTAGTAGTAGTGGCACATGATGCAAGAAAGCAAGTGTAGGAGCTTATGCAGCATCAGCCAAAAAAAAAAAAAAAAAAAATCACACCATTCCCTCCAAATGCCTGTCCAGTTCCTCCTTAAATTTATTTAACCTATCAACTTCCACAACGACAGATGGAAGTTTGTTCCAGCAATTAACCACCCTCTGGCTAAAGGCAAATTTCCGCACATCTATTCTACATCTGTCCTTTCTTAATTTGAACTTATGTCCCCGTAGGTTGGTAATCTGAACAAGTGGAAGGATCCCATCAGAATTCAGCGTGCTCAACCCATTCAAGGCCTTATAGACCTCAATCAGATCACCGCGCAGGTACCTAGTCTCCAGCCACTGCAATTTGCAGAACTTAAGCCTCTCTTGGTAAGAGAATCCCTTCATTCCCCTCACCAATCGTGTTGCTCTTCTCTGTACACGCTCAAGCAAATCTACATCCTTCCTAAAATGAGGCCTCCAGACCTGTATGCAGTACTCAAGGCGTGGCCTGACCATTGCCTTATACAGAGGGACAATCACCTCCTTTTCCCTGCTAGCAAAATTCCTATATATCATTGACAAAACCCCATGACCCGCCCTAGCAGCCTGTCTGCACTGCTCAGAAAACTTCATATCTGACTGCACAATTACTCCCAGGTCTTTTTCATTTTCTACCACCTTAAGTGTAGTACCACACAGTTGGTACGTTTCTCTGGGGTTACTTCTACCCATATGCAGTATTTTGCATTTGTCAACTTTGAACTTCAGTTGCCACTTCTTAGCCCATCTGCCCAAATTTTCTAGATCCTGTTGCAGTAGCACACTGCCATTACTGTCATTAACAACCCTGCCAACCTTTGTGTCATCTGCAAACTTCGACATTAAGCCTGATATACCTTCATCAATATCATTGATAAATACACAAAACAACAGTGGACCCAACACCGAACCCTGTGGGACTCCACTAATAACATTAGTCCACGAAGAGCAGCACCCATTGATTACCACCCTCTGTCTTCTCCCACTTAACCATCCTTTTATCCATTGTAGCAACTTACCCTTAATACCATTCTGCTCCAATTTGTACAGTAGTCTTCCATGCGCAACAGTGTCAAAAGCTTTCCTGAAATCCAAGTATATGATATCAAAATTATTTTTTGCATCCAGTTCCTTTGTGACTACATCATAATAAACAATCAAATTTGTCAGACAAGACTTTCCCTTAACAAACCCATGCTGTGTTTGAATTATTGCTGCAGTCTTGTCTAGATGATCCTGCAATGCATCTTTAACCAGCGACTCCATTATTTTACCCGGAACAGAAGTTAAACTAACTGGTCTGTAATTACTCGTGTCACCCTTCGATCCACCTTTGTGAATTGGGGACACATTTGCACATCTCCAGTCCGTGGGAACCTCCCCTGAGTCCAAGGATGCTCATAATTATGGCTAAGGGTTTGCTTAGTTGCTTTGCCGCCTCCTTTAAAATAACTGGATAGATCCCATCCACCCCAGGTGCCTTTCTTGTGTTTAACTTCAACAATTTCTCCTCCACTTTGCTCTCAGTTATTACAAAATCATTAAGCACACTGCTACAATTTGATAACCTTCTTCCATTTTCAAATTGTAATAATTCCTCACGTGTGAATGTAGATGCAAAATACTCATTCAGTTTGTTTGCTATCTGAGCAGGATCATCAACAGTCGAACCATTGATGTCAAGTGGACCAATCATATTCATCCCCTTCCTTTTAGAGTTTATATAAGTAAAGAAATCCTTGCTGTTTTTCTTAGCATATTTTGCCAAAGATTTCTCGTAATCCGCCTTCGCCTGCCGTACCTCCTTTGTGACCTGATTACAGACTAGCTTATATCTGCCACAGGCTTCTGCGTCGCCTGATAATTTATATGCATCCCATGCATTTTTCTTCTCTGTCACGAGTCTCATTAGTTCATTTGACAACCATTTAGGCCTAAACCTTGAACAATATTTCTTAATCGGTATGAAAAGTCTAGTAGCTTCCACGATTAATTCCTTGAATGCTTCCCACTTAGAATGTACTGTTTGTAACATCGTCAGTTGATCCCACTGTACAGAATTTAAAAACTGTCTGAGACCACTGTACTCCCCTTTACGGAAGCAAAAACCCTTTCCTTTACCCCTGACGGTAGTTACCTCTTTGAGTAAATCCCACATCAGTACACTGTGATCACTGCCACCTAGTGGTTCCTTTATCTGCAAATTCTTAATACACGAATGATCACTGCTGATAACCAGATCAAGAGTGTTACTTTCTCTGGTTGCCTCTCGAACATGCTGCTGCAGAAAACAATCATCCAATAAATCCACAAAAGTCTGACTAGTGTGTGAGTGACCAACCCACAAGTTCCACTCAATATCTGGGAAGTTATACAAAGGGTACTAGGAAAGTTTTGCAATACAGCTTTGTTTATTTAATTTTTTCAAAGTAATTTCCTCTACATTCAATACACCTCTCCATCCTCCGAAACCAATCTTTAAACCAGTTCTGCCAAGTTTCACTAGGGAGTAAAGTACACTCGTTGTCCCAAGCCCATAGAAGGTCCTCATCACTGGAAAACCGCCTCCCTTTTAGCTTCATTTTCACATGCGGGAACAGTGCAAAGTCGCAGGGAGCAAGGTCTGGACTGTAGGGAGGGTGCTCGAGAAGTTTCAGTCCTGTCGTGGTCAAATATTCGGTGCAGGCTTTGACGCGGTGAGCTGGAGCATTTTCGTGATGGAGGTGCCAGGTGTCCATTCTTGACTTTGGCCGCAGGTTCTTCATAGATCCAATGACTTTAGGCAGGCATTGTTCAGTATACCACTTAGCTGTGACTGTCTTCTGCGTGTCCAAAACGACACGTTCCACAATTCCACTCGATTTGAAAAATACAGCTATCATTTTCTTCTTTACAGATCGGGATTTTCTGACAATTACGGGTGTGTCGTCATCATCAAAGACCCAAACTTTGTTTTGAGCCTTGGTCGGCAGATCGTAATAGTACAGCCAAGTCTCGTCACCTGTCACGATGTTGTTCACATACCGAGATTGTCCCTTATCAAACCTTTTTAACATCTCCCGGCACCAAGTCACACGTCATGTCATCTGCTCTTCAGTCAGTTGATGCAGCACCCAGAGAGAACAAAGTTTCTTCACGTGCAAATGATCTTGCAGAATCGAACGAATTGCTGGTGCATTTAGGCCCAAAGTATCCTCTATCTGTTGGTAGGTCACTCGCCTGTTTTCGTCAAGCATTTTCCTCACAGCAGTAACGTTTTCCTCCGTAACTGACGTTCGTGGCCTTCCCGGCCTCTCAGAATCCTCCAGAGTGAAATTTCCCCTTTGGAATTCTCTATACCACCTGAATATCGTTGTACGATGTGGACAATCATCATCTAGTGCAAGAGTCATTTCTTCTAAGCACTGGTCTATGGTTAAACCACGCACGAAATTATACCGCAAAACTGTCCTTATCTCATTTCGTGACCACGATGCCATCGCAAACACTTTACACTCTCACTACTAATGAATAACTGAGCCCATCGACTTGGCGCGGCGGCTACTATGCACGTATGAACATGTCTCAACATGCAGCAACAAGCAGCTTCCTGTGATTCATTGTTGCGTCATATTGCAAAACTTTCCTAGTACCCTTTGTATTAAGGGAAGCAGCAAAGGCACATCACCATTCAGTAAGACTGAATGGTACTGTGTTCTATGTTGTAAATCTAGTTATGGAAGCATTTGCTGTAAGTTTTGAAAGATGCATCAGAAGAATTCACTATCCCATCCACAGTTTTAGTTTTGAATGATGATGATTGTTATTATTTTTATTTATTTAAATTTTTTTTTTTTTTTTTTTTTGTCCCAGCAATATATCACCTTCAGTTGCACTAAGAAGTTGAATCTTCGTATTAATTTGGGGTAGGAGGACAAAATTAAACATTAAAAACAAATTTTCCTTTTAGTAAGTAAAAAGTTATTTTCTGTAACACATTTCTGAATGTGTCATTTCTTATATATATACATTTTCAGAAACAGTGCCTTTCTGAATAAAATATTTTTACTTTTGTAGCACACACAGTTTTGTTTATTTATTTATTTATTGATTTTTAAGAAAAATAAAGTAGAAATTACTACTTATACGTTAGAAAAGTGCAACAAAATTTAAAGTGAAATTTTGCTACAACAAAATGATTTGTCTACCCATGTTGTAATAGGATTTTACTGTATACATGTGCTCCACAGTCGAAACATGAGAATCTCTCTCACACACACACACACACACAAAATCACAAAACGGTTAAAACTCAGTTGTCTTAATTACACGGACTGAATCTCTCTTCGATTTTTTTTAGATTGAAGAAGAAAAATAATTTTATATCAGCACGCATTTTTATTATCAATTTTCATTGAATAATAAATTGATGCAGTGATGTCATTAATTCTGCTAATTATTACTTTTATTGGTGAAGAAAGTACTGTTAAACAATATATGCCATGTCACAGCATTAAATATTTGAGCCATGGTTTTTGCATTTTTAGCAAAATTTATAAATATTTATTTCTTTACTGGCTGTTTGTTCAAAGAACTCGATTACTTTTATGACTAAATCTGAATCTATACGGTTTTATTTTTTGTGCGCATTTGTTGAAAATTGTTATTGTTTAATTTCAAAATATGAGGATCTCATCATAGGGCATAATGTCATTTCTTGCATGTGCAGTCTTGACATTCACGAAATGAATAAGCAGTAGATTTATATATTATTTTATTGGCTTTTTTGCAGTTTCTCAAGTCTTGGAATGTTAGAATTAGAATGGCTTCTTTTTTTTTCAGATTCTTCACTGACAACAAATTCTTTTTGCAAGGCTAAGATGCTTTTAATGTATTTTATTTCCTTGGAGACTAGAAATTTTGTCTCTTTTAAAAGAAGTTTTTAAAATATACTTTAAGATTCGAACTAAACTTCAAAGAATAAACGATATGCAGTAGAAACCTATAACTGGCGTGCTCTGTTATAGTTTCAAATAAACGATAAAGAGGGGTTTCAGGTTGTCCACACATCATTTTGCAAAAGCAGTGCTGATGTCTGCGCATACAAATGCATTACCATCAGTTACTAATGGTTTTATAAACAGAAGTCCGTTACTAGTTTCTACTGTATTTGTTGTATAATTAACATCTGAAATTTGTTTTAGATGTCCTTTTATTTTATTTATTTTTTTTGTAATGATGCATAATTACAATTTTTATCAGTTTTTATTGAGAGAAAATTTTTCTGTAAATAAATATCATTTCAAGTTTATCGAAAATTCAGTTGTGTGAGCAGGTTAAAATAATTAGAAATATTGTTTATTTTAATTTAGAATGTTAAAACTTAAAAGTGTTTATTGGCTTGTTAATTATTAAATTCACTGGTTATAACTGACTTTAAACCATTTAAATTTCAGTCTTAATTCTTTTGTTATTAGAATTTGGTGTCAAAAGAAATATTTTGACAGAAAAAAGCCTTTGGTTACATGTATCATGATAAATTAAAAAAAAAAAAAAAATATATATATATATATATATATATATATATATATATAAAAATTCGCATATGTACAGTCAATTAAATATATATTCTTGTTAGTTTATATATCCTTCTCTTCTCCTGTGTCTTGTTATTGTTTAAGTTTATATTTTATTCCTTCTAAAACTTGCCTTGTATTTTTAAATTACAATAGAAATGGTTTTAATAAATACGAAAATTAATGCTTATCATTGTCCCTCTTTTAGTGCACATATTTTTGAATCACTACCACAGAATATGTATTAAGGATCATACGTGATCCTTAATACTAAGGATCTTAATACTAATGGTCTTGGAATGTTCTTTTTACCATATGACTGGCTTTTGATTTTAATATTCAACTGGAATCTTTATTAACCATTACATTATAAAATTTTATCTATAAAAAATTATAGTTTATAGACAAAAATGCCTTTAATATGAATTATCATATGGAATTATAGAAAATATGAAATAGCATTTGTATTGAACCTATATCGATGCAATGAAGATAATGAATTTCAACTCCTATTTTCAGTAATTTCAAAAAAAGGCCAAGTTAAACCATTTATCTGATCCATGCTTGTTGGATGAGTTACGTCCCTGAACCTTTTCAACAAAACTTGCCTATGTTCTTTGGTCAGTTTGCTTTTCCTGAAGGAAAACTCATGCAATCTTGCTCGAGATCGAATAACTCCGCCAGGATATTTAAAAACCCATAAAACTTCCTGTTACCGAGATCAAATTTAATCCCTGACCTTGTTCAATTGGACGGATGCAGATCATAACCACTATAGGGCAACTGCATTGAGTATACTGTAAGATGGTCTGTAGCATAGGTATGCTGTGGGGGGGATAACAGAATGGGCTAAAACCCCCCACAAGATTTTTTTTGCGTATTTATTATATATATGTAATATCCTTAGTTTTCACCAAAATATTTTTCATTGCACTGTGCCTGTCCCTTACATCTTAAAACTCCTGGTTGGTGATTTACGGTAATGTCTGACAAGATTTTCATATTGCCTATTCAAGTATCTGCTCATAGTGTTTGTGGTCCCATGCATTGCTGGACTTGTGGTACCTGCTGTGTATATGATATTTTTGACAGTTTACTTTGACTCATCAGGCTGTCCGCATTTTCACGAATCAGGAAACCATCAATGTGATGCTGACAGTTATCTGTGTGGGACAGTGTATATTTCCCATAAATACTTCGTTCTCTTATTGAGTATATCATTTCTTTCCATTAAAACTTATTTTAATATTTCTTCAATCTAATCACTAATGTGCTACATTCGCACACTTGCCTGTTTGAGGGAAATGCTCATGTAATGCTTTTTTTTTTTTTATACATCAAAATGAAAATGTTCATTGAACATAAATTTTCTTGAATACGTTGGGATTTTTCTTTTTGATGTGGATGTTGGCTCGTCCATTTGTACTGTATATATAATGCTGATCGCTGGTGCACACAATGGCGCATAAAACCATGAGTTTAAATCTCGTGATATGATGTCACTCCTACAACATGAATGGAACATTCCTGCCACATTGCCAGCAAGTTGACAAAAGTATATGCAGTAATACCTGCCGAAAAATCACTCAACTTCGGTCGAAGGGTAATAAGAGTAATTACAGACCAGTTAGTTTAACTTCTGTTCCGGGTAAAATAATGGAGTCACTGATTAAAGGTGCATTGCAGGATCATCTAGATAAGACTGCAGCAATAATTCACACATAGCATGAGTTTGTTAAGGGAAAGTCCTGTCTGACAAATTTGATTGGATAGTACGAGGGGTTTCCGAAAAGTAAGGTAACACTTTTTTTTTTCTTAATGGTGAAAGGAAATGAGATGAAACGTGGTGGACAAATATGCCCATTAATAATGTTCGAAAAGACCGCCAGTGCAGTTTTGCGGTACTTCCACCTGACAGCAGATTCCAGTTGCAAAATGGTAGCTACTGTGTTGAGTGTGGTGGTACAAAATGTGTTTGTGAAGTTATTCGCTTTTTGCAAGCAAAAGTGTCTTCACCAAGTGACATCCACTGTGAACTGTGTATGGCAAAAAGGTGACAAAAGAAGCAGTTGGGTTTTTGGTTCAATGAATTTAAAGCAGACCATGATATTGAAGATCGACATTGGGTGGGCAGGCAGGTGTTCATCGAGCAAGACAAGACAACTTTTGCGCATTAAGAGCATCGTTCTTGAAAACAAGCAAGTGAAATTGCACATTGAACTTGTGTAAGTCAACTTCATGAAATTGTTCAAGATGTACTTGGCTTTCAAAAGGTGTGCTGCCGCTGGGTGCCCCGACAATTGTCAGGATGGCAAAGCAAAACGCATGGGGATGTCTAGAGAGCCTGTTGCAATACAGCGACAAAGGAGAGGATTTTCTCGCTCGCATAGTCACAGATGAAACGTGGGTTCATCACTTTACCCCAGAGAGCAAACAAGACTCCATGACCTGGAAACATCCATAATCTCCTGTGCGCAAAAAATTCAGAACCGTTCCGAGTGTCCGAAAAGTCATGGCCTAAGTGTTCTGGGATCACCAAGGCGTTTTGTTGGTGGATTTCTTGCCGAAGGGATTAACAATCAATGCACAGCTTTACTTTGCAACAGAAAAACAACCAGGACTCCTGATAAGCGCCGTGATTTTGTTGTAGTGGTGTGGGCAGTGTGTGGAGTTGACAACGCAACTCCACACACTGCCCACACCACTCGTGAATGGTGCTGTAATCAGGAAACTCACATCCCCGCTATGGAGCCGCATCCACTATGTTCTTGTGGCGAAGCGGAATCATGGCTGCACTTGCTTTTTCTCTACGATATTGAGAGGCGTCGGCTTATTGGAATGGTTCCTGATCTAACTGAAGACAGTGTGGACTAGCTAATTTTGAGGCTTTACAAACTTGCAGTTTTCTCTAAGAGAATTGTAATAAGGAATCTCTGAACCTGATCTGGTACCTTACATGGTGTATAAAGTCATCTGGGCTTGGGGGCTTCAGACCTGATGGAGAGATTTGTTTGGTCTGTGACTCCTGAGTATATACCACTGCAGTAGTTTTTTTTTTTTTTTTTTTTCCCTCCGGTTTGGGTGGCCTGGGAGTGGGATTAAAGGCACCCACCAGTATTGCACTTCTTCTGGTGGGTGCGGGATTTGTATTTCAGCACTACAGTTTATAGTAGATACAGGTCCGGCATCTGTTAGCAGCTGCCCTGGTTTCGACTGCTCCCTGGTGGCAAAGTGACCTGACACTAACAACATATAAGAACTCCCCAATACGGAAATTCAATTTTACGTAAGTTTTTGATGTACGGTGCAAACTTAAAATTCGTGGGAACGTATTTTGCATCACGTAGAAAAAAATAGTTATGTAATGTGAACCCAATAACACACTGGTTTTTTTTTTTTTTTTTTGTAATTCGTTCCAAGTCCTTGTAAGTTGAAAATTTTGCTATATTACTAAGCTATTTATCTCTCTAAAAGGTCATTTTTATAATGGAAATTGCGCTACCCTTTCATTGTTATATGTTCTGGTTATAAGAATCAATTTTGAACGCCTTTGTGATATTTTTCTAAAACACATTTCTGGAGGTCACTACCATAAAACAAACAATTTTCACTTTCTGGTTTATTGGGCTTTCTTGTTAGTGCAATTCATTACAAACAGGTAGTAAACTCGATCATATCGCAGGTCTCGCTTCAACAGTGAATACTATTTTAAAGGACATCACAAAACAGCAAGTGCTATATCGAAGATGGAACAGCTGTTAATAATATGGATGGAAAATCAGATTCAGAAGCGAGTGCCCCAGAGTGTAATGACCATTCGAGCAAAAGCAACAAGTCTATAAAGATATGAATCGGTAAGGCGAACCCCAACCCAAGTTCGTGGAAAGCAATGGGTGGTTTAATAGGTTCAAGCATGGTGCTGGTTTCCACAATGTTAAAGTATGCAGTGAAGTCGCCAGTGCCGATTCTGCAGCTGCAGAGAAATATTGTGATGTGTTGGAAAAAATTATTGAAGCAGGCGGCTATTGAATGCAGCAAATTTTTAACGTTGATGAGAATGCTCTATATTGGAAAAAAATGCCGGATCGAACATTTCCAAAGAGGAAAATACCCGGTCAGGTTTCAAGGTGTCAAAAGCTAGGGCCACGCTCTTGCGTGGCCCAAGATAGCTTTTGTACCATTCTGGAAATCCTCTTGCATTTAAGGGCATCAATAAAGCCACACTACCCATGCATTTCCGATTGAACCAGAGAGAACGGATAGCAATATCTCTTTGAGGATTCGTTTAAATGCTGCTTCATTCCCGAGGTTGAAAAATATTGTAATGACATTGACATTCCAATCAAGATTTTGCTTCTATTAAGTAATGCTCCTGGACATCCTACGCATCTAGATGATTTCTCTTCGAACGTGACAGTCATATTTCTACCACCAAATACGACTTCACTCATCCAACCTATGGATCAGGGTGTTTTTTCGAATTTAAAAGCATACTATTGACGCACATTTGGCCAGGCATTGTCTGCTGTAGACTGAGAAAAATTTTACGTTCAGACTTTTGGGAATCTTACAATATTTACCCCGCCACCTTAAGGCCTGGGCTGAAATTACTAAATGTTATTTAAATGGTGCATGGAAGAAAATATGCCTACGGTATGTAAAAGGCTTCGAATGATTTGAAAAAGAAGAATCATATTAAGAGGTTACAGATAAGATTGTAAAGGTTGCAGAGCTACTTCAGTTAGAAGTTGATGCCAAAGAAGAGTTAATAGAGGAAGAAGAGAAGGAATTATTTAATGAAGAACTTATTGACTTGTAGGCAGCGATGTGAAAGAAGAAAATGCTGACAAAGCTCAAGGTGAACCAAATGAGGAGCCGAGGCACTTCATCACCAGAGAGATGGCAATGGCATTTTGTGAAATTGCATCGGCAGTGGCGAGGTTTGAGAAGACGGATCCTGACAGCGAACGATTCTTAAAAATTAACAGAGCAATGAATTATATGCTTTCTTGCTACAAAGAAATCTATGATGAAAAAAGCTGCCGTCCAGTCATCCATTGATATGTTCTTTCGTAAGGTTGAGCAGCCGACCCTCTTCTAAATTTCCACAACCCTCAACCTCCCCAGCGGCGTACTTATCAGCTGAAGACGTCAATTCTGGCAACAATGCTCCAGAAGTAAAACTTACTAACGTTATTCCTATTTCCTCTCTTTTTGGAATTTTATAATTTTAAATTTTTTTAAATTGTGCTCTTTTGTAATTTTTCCTGCGCATCAGATAAAAAATTGAATAAATACAATAAATAATTCTATTCACATGTTCGCCGAACATTTCTTTTTTGATTCAATCAATTCAGCGAGCACAGTTGCGTGTGCTGCACAAGCATGGGGGTAATTCCGACTTATGTAGCGTTTCGCGGAACGCAACCCTTACGTAAGGCGGAGAGTTCCTGTACTATGCACACAAACACTTCTTCAACACACTATTCTTATTATCTTAAATTAATTAGTTATTCAAATTTTTCTTCTTTTGAAATCTACCCATATGCAGTACTTCTTTTGATGTACTGCATATGGGTAGAAGTAACCCCAGAGGAACGTACCAACTGGTAGAAAATGAAAAAGGCCTGGGAGTAATTGTGCAGTCAGATATGAGGTTCTCTGAGCAATGCAAACAGGCTGTTAGAGCAGGTCATGGGGTTTTTTCAATGATATACAGGAATTTTGCTAGTAGGAAAAAAGGAGGTGATTGTCCTTTTGTATAAAGCAATGGTCAGGCCACTCCTTGAGTACTGCGTACAGGTCTGGAGGCCTCATTATAGGAAGGATGTAGATTTTTTGAGCGTGTAAGAGAAGGGCAACGAGAGTAACTGGAGACTAGGCACCTGCGAGGTGATCTGATTGAGGTGTATAAAGCCTTGAATGGGTTGAGCACGCTGAACCCACTTGCATTGGTGTACATGCAAGTCATGCACCTGATCTTGCAATGACTCCTAGCAGTCTCTAAAATCCCCTGCAACTTGTTTTCCAGGCTGCTGCTCATTCCAATAGAAGCAGTGCAAGATTCACTTTGCCTCTGTCAGTGGCCACTGTTAATCTTCTAGTCCGTGTACCCCCATAGCTAGCGGTTTTCCGACTCCTAACATTGCTTCGATAGCATCAGCAAATATTCTTGCATCCTTTCTATTTAAGTGTAATTCCTGTAAATGCAGTCTCTCCTGTTAACAAGCAGTGATCAGGCTCAGAAAAACCCTACCCCTTGAGTCATGCACAATCTTTCTAGGGCCGAATTGATTGACAAGGCTCTCATTATATATGCTCTGGGCAGAATTGCCCAGACTAGTTACTTAAACTCAAGACAGGTACAAGTCAATGTTGAAGTTAATGTTTCACTTGTACTTGTTAAGTAATTCTACCGGTCTCCTACTCTTAATATCATTAGTGGCAACATGTACAACAATATCACCTTTTGTGCCCTTAAAAGATGATATCAACTCTACAACGTCGTCGACTTTTTCCCCTGGCAGACATACCCTTGTCCTGTTCTACCTATCCTTTTTACACAAAATAAACCCCCAAATTATGATATTAGGGTCTCCTGTAAATGATTACATCTACTCATATTTATTTTGTCTGTAAATTGCGTGTGTTCTCTGGTTGATTTTCCTGTTTGCTGGACAAAAAAATCCCAGAGTCTGGGGGGAGGGGCGAAAAACCTTGCTGTCTATGCCTGAGACTGACTAACTTAGCAACAGAGTGAAAAAAGCCCACTAAAGTTTCTCGCGTCATCAAAGAGATTCGAACCCGGGCCTTTTCCACCCGGTGTGGGGAGGACGGTGACGATACCACTGTGGTACCGCACAGACTATCCTTTTTGCACAATATGTTTCCCGTTTTCCTGACAATAGTCACCGACAACAATTAGTTCCAATGGGACCAGCGCATTCTGCCTTAGGGGTTGTTGCTGTGTTGCGTGATGTTCAAGTGCAATCTCTGGCGTTGATGTGAGCAGTTGAGATCTGGATGGTCCCTTCAATTTAAATCCTTCGAGGGCATCTACCCTGTCTTCAAGCTCTCATATAGGCCCATAACGCTGAGTTGGCGCCTGATTTCCTCACATCGTGCACGTACAAAGGCATTTCCCTTGGCAATATCATGTCCTGTTCCACAAACACGAAACAAGCAGTACATTTCAAAAGGCTGTGATTCAGAGGAGAACTTCCTTCCACCCTCAGTTTTCCCTTGAGCCACAGCACTCCCATTAGCTTGAGCCTTTCGTTTTGCTGCTCTGGTCTGAGTCATGATTTCGATTCGATTTCAATACAAAAATATTTCACTAAACGTATATTCCAATGCAGTTATAACACAAAAATATATATTTCAGTATCGAATATTATCTCCGAGTTACGTTATATGACTCGTATCTCCTATCAAGTTATATATATTAATTTATAATGTTACGTTTGTAAAATCTACGTCGTTATATGTATTTAGTTAAGAAAGTACAATTTAATTGACAATGAAATTTAATAAGATTAGTAAATTTTACTGTTTAATTGATACTACTATACTATACTAAGCTAACAGATTTCTAGAACGGTAAATCTAAGGACAATAAGTATTACTTAACTTCCAAAATCGCACTTTCTAAATTCAAAATAAACCAAGGAGCTTGACTAGGTCTATAAGCTACTTATAGAAAATAATTTAATATAATTAACCCCAGTGGCTCACATCTGATGAGTATGCATATCAAGGGCACTGAACTAGATATCATCAGTCTTCTCTTTCTTGGTAATTTCTACCTCTTTTTTTTTTTTTTTTTTTGGCTGGTGGCACAAGCCACAAGTCAGGCTTCCTTGCACTATATGGCCAATAATAACAATTAAGTCAATAAAACGGCTAAATATAATTAAAAACTTAGCGTTTTGATTGGATGCCCTTTCCGATACATTACCAACCTTAGGGGGCACAAATTCAAATTGAGGAAAGATAGTTGTAGAATAGATGTGCGGAAATTTGCCTCTAGCCAGCGGGTGGTTAATTGCTGGAACGAACTTCCATCTGTTGTTTTGGAAGTTGATTGCTTAAATAAATTCAAGGAGGAACTGGACAAACGTTTAGAGGGAATGGTTGTGTGAATTTGTTTTGGCTGATGCTACATAAGCTCATACGCTTGCTTTCTTGCATCACATGCCTCTATACTATACTATACTATTATATGCCATTACAAAAACTAACTTCTATGTCTCATACGCGTTATAAGTTAATTGTTTATTTGTGAAAGCCCAACGCACTGAAAACGAATGTCCAGATACTTTTTGCAGAGTAGCATACAGTTATTGTCAAATTTAACTGAATACCTGCTTGTGTCAGTGAAGAAACGTCCCGCCTTTGACCTAAATTACGAACTACATCCTCAGTAGTCCCTCAAACTACTAATAACAGGAAGGAGGTATTTGGTCCGTTTCTGTAATCCGGCAGTGCTCAATTTAGCTACTGATCGCGGACATGGCGTAGTGAAAACCAACTTTATAATTCAATCCTGAGATGTTCAGTGGGGTTGAGATTGGTGTTCTGAGCAGGCCAATTATACTTCTGCATACCCGTTTGTCGTCTGAGAAAGCACAGCGATTAAAATCGTCTTCCCACACTTTGAAAAATCCTGTGTTCGAATTCTATATGAACTAGCACGGACTCCTTGGATGAATAGTGACGAGCTGCCTTTCTCCTCTGTCCTCTTTTGTATAATTTGTGGCAATAATTTAGTAACCCAGGATTGGTATACAACGTCTAGGCCTCGGAAAACTAACCCTGTTACACTCACACTTCTATGTCCCCCGCTGACCCAAAACATTGCCCCATAACCAAGTGCAAACTGCTCTGGTTCAGGACTTAGTTCTATTAGGAGACTCTATTGTCAGGGAAACGGGAAATATTTGTAGTAATAAGGACAGGTGGACTAGAATCAGAGTATGTCTGCCCAGAGCAACAATTAATTATGTCATCAACGGATTTTCAGATTTTAAGAGGGCCAAAGAGAAAATATTATTCATCTAGGGAGTAATGATATTAAGCCCAAGCGATCTGACGACTTGTTAGACAAATATAGAACAATGCTAAAGAAATGCCGCGAGTTAAGTCAATGTCTATCCTCATAAGGTAATTTATAACTCGCTGGCTAAAATAAAACTTCCTGCAATTCTGTCTAAACTTCTCCACTCATAACTTTAATTAATGGCCCCTAGTTCTACAATCATTTATAACCGTGAAAATTTCATCCTCGTTCATATTATTATTGTCCCTCAGAGCCTTAAACACCACAATCGAGTCGCCTCTAAGGTGTCTAGTTTCCAAGTTGTGCAATCCACATATTCGAAGTCTTTCCTCATAAGGACGCCCTTTTGCCGATTTCACCAGACAAGTTACCCGTCTTTGGACCCTTTCAAGAAGAACAATGTCTTTTTTTAGGTGCGGTCTCCATACTTGAACACAGTATTATTCCAAGTGTGGTCTAACAATAGCCTTACATAATGGGATTATGACGTCCTTATCTCTACTAGCAATTGTTCGATAAATCATCGGTAGGACACCATGGGCCTTCCTTGCAACCTGTCTACAATGCTCGAAGAACTTGATGGCTGACCGAATCTAAAGTAATAAAAAGAGAATCGCCTTAATACTGCGCAATTGAGAGCAAAGAATTTTATTCAATTTTTGGTGAAACTCAGTGCTGTAACGTTGGAGATGTGTTGGGGAGTCCAGAAGCTGGAGTTTTTCGTTGAGCAAAACAGATATATCGACCATAGAACAAGCGCAATTAACAGACATAAGACACACAGTATGGCAGATTAATTTAAATATTCGGGTGGCCTAATGTAATAGTTTTTGGTTTTTTGGAAAGTGTACGCTGATAAACCATGAGTCAACCACGTGCGTACGAATGGCACAAATGGTTCATAGAGGGAGGGGATGGTGTTCACGGGACAAGAAGACCGTCGAATGAGCATTCGACTAATCGCTGAAAGTCGACTTTTTTTCTGTTCCCGAAAATTAAAATCCATCTCAAAGGTGGTTGTTGTTGTGATTCGGTTTCAGGAGCATCAGCGACTAAGGCCATATTGCGTGTGTTCTGAGGTAGATTTTCTGTTTTCTGGATGAAAAACCCGCGTTTTTTCGAATAAAAAACCATGCTACTCTCGCTTGAGACCGACTAACTCAGTGACGTTGTGAAAAAGGCCCATAAAAATTGCAGTCATCGAGGGTAACTTTAACTCAGATTTTTTCTACGCGGTGTGGGGAAGACGATGACGATACCACTCTGCTACCCGCACAGACTGTTGTAGTTAAAATAATAAATGATTTAAAAAATATTTCTCGCTTCTTTTTAGACTCACCTTGCATATCTTACATCCGACCTCTCTTTGAGTAAAGGACAGTTCTAGTGTGAGTATGTGCACAGTACATCTGTGTATCTATTGCATATTGTTTGTTTCTTCTGTGTTTTTCTTATCATTATATTGGTAAAATTTTTAAGTAGAAACAAAGGAACTATTTGACTCAACCCGACAATTTCTGTTTCATGTGTGGACGATTTAAAATGAAAACAAAGGGACAGAAAAATCTAGAGCATCCATAAACGGCCATATCCTTTATACTTTGTTGCAAGTTTGGTGACTGGACATTTGGCATCTGGAGGTAGTATCATGGTATAGGGAACATTTTGTTTGCACGGATTAGGTCCGTTGATAGCAGAGGAAGGTCCAATGGTATCCAGGGAGTATTTGAATGTTCTCTCAGATCTACTGCACCCTGCAGTATTACACTTTTATCTCGAAGATGATGGCCACTTTATGGATCACAATGTAACAGCTCATCGTGCCAGATTCATACAAGAATAGTTCAGAGAACATGACACAGATTTCCACCATCTTGCCTGGCTCCCACATTTACAGATCTAAATCCTATTGAGAATGTGTGTGAGATATGCTGGAGAGAGCTATTTGGCAATGAAGTCCTCTTCGTTCAACTTTGTCATAACTGCGCGATATTTTTCTGGAAGAATGGTTACAATAAGACCAAAACGCCTAAAACACCTTATGAAATCCATGCCTCGCCGCACTGCAGCATTCGAAACACAGACGGCCCAATTCGACACTGAATAAAGATTCGTAATTTTTTGGCCAATGTGTGTACTCTTATAGTGTTTTGATTAATGATGCTGTATCATTTAACCTGATCCTGAGCCGTGGAGTACTACAAGGATCTTCCTTTGGCCCTTCGCTATTTAGTGTTTACATTAATAGCTGTCCTAATATAATAAACAGCACATTTATTCAATTATTAATGTGTAGATAATTTTTCTGGAATCTGCATAAGTTATTAATTTTCACTATCGTGCATATGGTGCAAGGAAGCCTGAGGCTTTTGCTGCACCAGTCAAAAAATTTTTCTAATTTACCCTGAGAAAGCGAGAACAAGAGTCCGAAGTAGAAGGGAATCCAAGAAAAAGAAGAATAATGATATCGAACTCAGAACCCTGGGTGTGCCAAGCCCATACTCGCCAGACGTTAGCCCCAGGGGGAATTGTACCACCTTTTTTCCTGGTGTGTGTGATAAGGTGGTATCACGGTATGGGGGATGTTTTTTTTTTTGGCACGGACTGGGTGTTTGACATCTGTATAAGGTCGAATGTCATCCAGGGAGTACCTGAATTTTGTATCAGATCTACTGCACCCTTAAGTGTTACAATTTTATCTCGAAGGTGATGGCTACTTTATGGATGACAATGAAACACCTTATCATGCCAGAATCGTGCAAAATTGGTTCAGAGGACATGACACTGATTTCTAACATTTTCTCTGGCATCCGCATTCAACTGATCTCAATTCTATTGAGGAGTGTGATTCCGCGAAGTCCTCTTTCTTTAGCTTTGCAGCTACACGATTATTTGCTGGAAGAATGGTTACAATAGACCAAAACGCATTTAAATACCTTATAGGATCCATGCGACGCTCTTGTTCAAAACAAAGGCTGTCCGATTCGATACTTAATAGAAGTTCGTATTTGTTTGGACAGTGTGTATATTTATTAATGATTGAAAATTACGTTTAAAAGTAGTTATGCTCCGCGATGGCAATGCATTCCCATCAGTTCCTCTAATTTATGCTCTTGCCTTGAAAGAAACATACGAAAGTATATCGAAGATCTTGAATGCAATAAAGTACCATGGCTTTGTTTGGAATATATATTGTGATCTATAAAATATGTGCCCACTGGTTGAATCAAATAAGATCCTTCCGCCTTTGCACACGAGTATAATTATTGGATTGATGAAGAATTTTGTTACGGTTATGGATATAAAAAAAAAAGGAAGTCGATTATGCTGAGTAAGGGAAGCATTTCACAATTTAACAGATGCAAAACTAAAAGAAGGAATTTTCATGGGGCCCCAAATAAAAAAAAAAAAAAAAAAACTCCTCACTGATGATGTATTTGAGACAAAGCTACAGGACATTGGACCAGCACTTGGAAATTTTGAATGGATTTCTTGTTAAAAGGAAAAAGATAATTATGAATCTTTGGTGTCCACTTTACTGCAATGTTATAAAGATATGGGCAGCAAGACGTCTTTGAAGATTCATTTTCTTCATTATCATCTTAGTTTTTTAACTCAAACTTTGGAAGATTTTGAATAAGCGAGGAGGGATGCTTTCATCAATACATATCCGCCATAGAAAAGTAGCAGCAAGGTAGCTAGTATACAGCCCTGATGGGAGATTTCTGCTGATTCCTTAAGAGGAGAAGTAAAATGGACTACTCTGAGCGGCAAAGATTTCTAAGGAAATACAATGCATGTAATGTACGAGTAAACGGGCATATTATGGGAATTTTTCCCCACCAAGGGTGATATGGGACAGCAGGTTGATATGATATCCTTGTGAAACCAATTAGTAAATACCTTTTACTCGTGAATGAACTGCAGCTGCCAAAGACTACATCGCAGATGGATTTGCCAAGATGGATTCTCCAAGATGCTGCTTGGAGAGTCAACAGGACACTGGTGGTGGACAGTCAGAACACTAACTTACGCCATTGATTGATGTGTCAAAAAGTATCCCTGCCTTATTAGAGCCACCAAACTTACAAGCCCATGTGTATTGCGTCCATAAATAGTGTTTAATTAGTAAACTGTGTTTTTGGTCAACTCGCCTATTTTGCTGGATGAAAAATCAGTTTCTTGGGGGTAAACACCTATGGGGCTTAGAGGGGAACAGGTATCCTGTGTGTTATCAGACACTCAGCCTAAAACACTGATGGATCCAATATCTCTCTATTACAGAAGATTTAGGAGAAGTCCGGTTGGCCTGCCTCCCTAAAATCCACTCATGCACACCTTCTCGATGGTAAGCCCTGTTACGTCACTTAGGTGGCAACGAACGTGTAGAGTGGTTCTCTTCAAGATGCCTGGTCAGCGTGAAGAGGAGTAGACCAAACCCTCCAGCAATGAGAGCACAACAATACAAATGGCCCTCAGTCCCCAGCAGCTTTCACTCTCCCTCTTACGGCAGCGAGAGGATCAGAGTGGAAGCAGAGGGTGCTAAGAATCTCTGGGTACGACCAGGCTGCCATGCACGGAAACTGAACTTGGCCTGTTATAACGTACGATCATTCATCGGTGAAGACAGGATATTAGAGCTGGAAAAGGAATTAGAAAATGTGAATTGGAATATCATCGGTTTGGCTGAAACAAGAAGAAGAAATGAATCACTTATAAGTTTATCAAGTGGAAATCTGCTGTACACCAATGGAAACAGTGAAAGGAGTGAAGGTGGAGTTGGGTTTCTGGTCCATAAAGATTTTAAAAACAACATTTTGGAATTCAAAAGTACATCACCAAGGGTGTCAAGACTAATATTCAAGATTTCTAAGAGGTACAAGCTAAAGATTATAATGATTTATGCACCAACATCGAGCCATGATGATGAAGAGGTTGAAGAAATGTACACTGAAATTGAGAGTCTTCTAGATGAGCAGAAAACCCACTACACTATTATTATGGGGGACTTCAATGCTAAGGTCGGAAAACGGCAAAACAGCGCAGAAAGAGGAACTATAGGAAATTTTGGAATTGGTGAAAGAAATAAAAGAGGTGAAAGACTTGTGGAATTTGCAGAATCTCAAGGACTGTCAGTAATGAACACTTTTTTCAAGAAAAGGGTGAACAGAAAGTGGACATGGAAGAGTCCAAATGGATTAACAACTAATGAAATCGACTTTATCCTCACTAACAGAAGATATATTGTGAATGATGTTACCGTCCTGAATAAGGTAAATGTTGGAAGTGATCACAGAATGGTAAGATGTAAACTTGATATAGATGTAGGAAAGGAAAGGAAAAAAACTGACTCGAGTAAATAATACAAAGGTCTTTGTAATAACAGAGGAGGAGAAAAAGCAGTATGTACTGGAACTTAAGAACAAGTTTGAGCTTCTGCAGACTGCTCAGGACCAAGATATCGACGAGGAATATTACAACTTTCTGAAAGTGATAAAGCCCAAGAAACCTATAGGGAAACAGAAATCCAAAGAAGAAAAAATTAGTCAAGAAACACTTGTCATGATGAACCAAAGACGACAAATGAAGAGCAAGAAAAACACTGACAGGGAGAAAATTGAGTATACTGAGTTATGCAAAGACATTAAAAAGAGACTCAGAGAGGACATAAACAAATTTAACACATGAAAAGTTGAACAAGCATTAAGGGAAAACACAAAGGATTTAAATCAGCAGCCATGAGCAGTAATACAGAAAGACAAATGATACTGAAACTGAAGAATAGCGATGGTGTACTTATAAACAGCAGAGAAGGCATAATTCAAATAGCAGAAGACTACTATAGAGAATTATACATGGAGCGAGGGAATGATACCAGCAGTGGGGAAGATGGATTGCAAAGTAGCAACACATACGACATACCCGATATTCTTCCTGATGAGGTAGAACATGCATTGAAGAAAATGAAGAATCGGAAAGTCCCGGGGGAAGATGAAGTTACTGTAGAGTTGTTAAAATTGGGAGGAAGAGACATAACACAAAAAGTGGCAAGGCTCTTCACAAAGTGCATTAGAAAAGGTGTGACGCCTAAGCAGTGGAATAATGCAATCATAATTTTGCTGCATAAGAAAGGAGATAAATCAGAAATTGGAAATTATAGACCAATTAGCTTGTTATCCCACATCTACAAGTTGTTCACAAGGGTCATTACTAACAGATTATAAAGAATACTTGATGAGAATCAACCGAAAGAGCAAGCTGGCTTTAGGACAGGATTCTCAACTATGAATCACCTTCACGTAATATCACAGCTAATGGAGAAAGCAAATGAATATAAAACACCATTATGTCTGGCATTTGTGGATTATGAAAAGGCATTTGACTCCATACAGCATAAGGCAATGTTTCGGACACTGGAAAGACAAGGCATAGATACCCCATATATTATGATTTTGAAGAAAATACATGAGAACGCTACCTCCTTTATTAGACTAGACAAAGACAGTAGGAAATTTAAAATCGAGAAAGGAGTTCGACAAGGAGACACAATATCTCCGAAGCTGTTTACTGCTGCCCTTGAGGAAGCTTTCAGAAGATTAGACTGGTCGCAGAAAGGAGTCAATGTGAACGGAGAGTACCTAAACCATTTACGATTTGCAGATGACATTGTGGTCATAAGCCACGATCCCAAAGAATTAGAGGAAAATCTTAATCAGTTATGCACAGTTAGTAAGGATTTTGGACTAAAGATGAATATGGCTAAAACAAAAGTAATGATGAACAAGTATGCCACAGAAAGGGAAATAATGATTGAAGGAGCAGTAATTGAAAAGGTGGAGTCATATACTTATCTGGGACAAGTTATTAGCTGTAATAATGATAAATGGCTGGAAGTCAGGAGAAGAATAAATTTTGGATGGATAGCATTCAGGAAATATAGTCACATACTGAAGAGCAATATCCCAGTTTGTCTGAAACGTAAAATAATGAACCAATGTATACTCCCCACCATGACTTATGGAAGTGGAACTTGGGCACTCACCAAAAGAATGGAAGAGAAGCTAAGAACTACACAGCGAAGAATGGAACGAATTATATTGGGAATCAGACTGTTAGATAAGAAGAGAAACACATGGATTAGGCAACAAACTCAAGTAAAGGACATTCTTATCAAAACTAAAGAATTAAAATATTCTTGGGCAGGACACATAGCTCGAAGACATGATGACAGATGGACTAAGAAAATAACAGAATGGTACCCAAGAGGAGCTAGAAGAAAACCTGGAAGACAAAGGCGGAGATGGATAGATGAAATTCATGAGTTTTTGAGTAGTAAATGGATGGCCAGTGCTCAAAACAGAAGGAACTGGAAAGTTGCTGGAGAGGCCTTCATCCAGCAGTGAATTGAAAATGGCTGATGATGATGATGATGATGACCTTGTTATCCATGCCTAAGACCGACTAACTCAGCCACTACGGAATGAAAAAACTCATAAAAGTTCCTCGGTCATTGAGGGGATTGGAACTCTGGCCTTTTCCACCTTGTGTGGGGAGGACAGTGTTTTTAATCATTGTTCTACCCATGCAAACTGTCACAAAGACTGTCCATGCCATGCCGCACACTGCTGTTATTCGAAAAAAGATGGTTCAATTAGATACTGAATAAAGGTTCTTATATTTTTGGCCAATGTGTGTACTTGTAGTGTTTTAGTTAATGCTGCTATATCATTAGCCGTGGAGTACTACAAGGATCTTCCTTTGGCCCTCTGCTATTTAATGTTTGCATATAAAGTTTGGGTTAATTTTTCTGGAATCTGCATAAGATTATAGAAAATATGTAAACTGTAATGAATTTTGGTGTTTATTGGGGGATGTAAATTCTGTTATTGATTTTGTGTCCTTTGTATTTCTAGAGGAGAAATGTCAAAGAGGAGAAATATTCCCAAATCTTTCATATTTTCAAAGTTAGAAGTGTAGTTAAATTCATTCACACTAGATGGCGTCAGTAATACACCGTATATTGACTTTTTCTGGTTTTTCGTTTTATTTATTTTAATATTTATAGGAGGGAGGTCAGAAATCGTTCGGGGGATATTTTGTAACCTTTCTCCTAGTGTGTATAAGTGGGGGGAATAGAAATCCGTTATATATATATATATATATATATTTTTTTTTTAAGAGCTTTCTTTCTATGTCAAACTTCGATGTGACCCTGAAGGGGGGAAAAAAAAAGAAAAAAAAATCGGATGTCTTTATTAAGTCAGTCATGGAGTATGCGGAATCACCTACTTTTCTAAGATCTCACCCATTTCCGGTTGTTGAGCCATGCTTGGAATAGCATACGACTGCTCACATATCCGGTTGGGATTTTAAATAAAAGTGTTTGCTTAGTGTTTGTTTGAAGTTAATTCGGACAAACTAACGTGGCATGAACTCTTGATGGGTGAAATGGCTTCTTACGAAAGAGGTCATTCACAGAAGAGCTAAGCAGGAAGGACAGATAATGTGAAAAAAGAAAGAAAGAAAGCTATAGAATAATTTGGAAAACTTAATTTTATCTTTTCTGTATGCACAAGTTCCATATGCACTTTGCATCTCAGAAATATTTGTACTTGAGCAATGTGGAAGAGTATTAGATAGTTTTATCTAATACTTTTCCACAGTTTCGTACTATGGAAGCCCTTTGCTCGGTATTGCACTACTTTAAATAAACACTGTTCCAATTAAAAAGTAGTTTCGACTATTTCTTGGGTCTCATCGGTGGGTAGGTAGGCTTTATGCCCTAAATTATTATTATTTAATTTTTTTTTCTTCATTCGAGAATGTAGTTATGAAGATTTGTCGAGCCATCCTAAATTTCTTTAAAATCACTAATAAAGATCCGGCAATTATTTTATTTATTATCCCCCTCATACAGTCAGTTACTTATTCATCAGGCGAGATACGCCCTCAGTGTAGAACATTCACTTCATCGCCCGAGTTACAGACTTTCGAGTACCTTCAGCAGAAATAGGAAGGTGTGGTAGTCGCTGGTCGACAGGTCAGGACCACAGGCTGGATGTTGTAGCGCTTTAAACTTGCTGCAGTTGAGCCTGGATGTCAAATGTTTTGTAAGGATTTGTGTTCCTGCACATGTGAGTACAGAAACCAGCTTAAGTCTCGTGACTGCACTGTCTCTGTAGTATGAAGGTTTATATCCTTCATATCCTTTATGTAGTTTGAAGGTTTTAGGGTGCTCCAGAAGCTAATTCCTGATAGGCGGAGCGATTTAAGAAACATCAATTAAATTGAGACATCCTTCTCAGTTACCAGGCAGAGTTTCAATAGCACTGAAAGCATCTCTAAAGTAACAAATTTGTGTGACTTCACTTGTGCGCTGGTCTGAGAGTGGGGAAACTTTGTTCAAATGGATTCATTAACAATCCTAATGTTTCAACTGGGGGAACTTTATACTTCTTTTTCATAAAGCCCATGTCTCAAAAGTTTCAAGATTGGCCTCACTGAAAAAGAAATAGCATACACTGTCCAGTCAAAACATTATGACCCCTCCTACATTTTAGCAATTGGCCATTCCTCCCAACTTAATGACACATCTGTCGCAATGAGAATCAGTTATTTTGATATTTCAGGTTTGTAGCATGTGGTCAATACAACATGGGCAAAGGACGATATCTGACGGACTTCGAAAAAGGAATGATGATGATGATGATTGTCAGGCGCTGATTGAAGGGTGGCAGTATTAGGGAGACTGCGAATCTTGTATGCTATTCGCGAAGTGTTGAGGCATTCGAAGGATGGATGGATAGTGGACGGCAAATGGTGAGCGCCCAGGCCTCACCATTTGCCTCACCAGTTACCCTCAGAGAGAGAGAGAGAGAGAGAGAGAGAGAGAGGAATCACCAAGAGAGAGAAGAATGATGATATCCAGCTTAGGACCCTGGGTGAGCCAAGTCCATACTCACCAGATGTGAGCTCCTGGGGTTAGGAGTATAATAAAAATAATCGAATGATTTTCCATATCGAATGAATGATTCCAATGATATGAATATCATCGAATGAATCATTCGAATGATATGAGTATACAGTAAATGAAATAATAGAATGATTTTCCATGATCGAATGATTTTCTATAATCGAATGATTTGAGTAGGGGCTTACATCTTGTGAGTATGGACTAGGCACACCCAGGGTCCTGAGCTGGATATCATCATTCTTCTCTTTTTTGAAGATTCCTTTCTGCTTCTGATGCTCTCTCTCTCTCTCTCTCTCTCTCAGGATAACTCGGAATTTTTTTTTGGCTGGTGCAGCATAAGCCTCAGGTTTCCTTGCACCATATGACTAATAATAATAATAATAATAATTGAATATTATGAGTATAATCGAAATAATCAATTATGACCTCTCGATTTACCAATCAGTGGTTAGAAGATAAAAATTATTATAAATATTTTCCACACTACTAAAAATAAATTGAGGACTATATACGAAGACTATTCCATCTTTAAAGACCTGTTACTGCTCCATCTATGCAGACTACAATTCCCAAGCTGATCTTAAGGGAAGAAAAAAAGGAACATCCGATAGCAAAGTAAAAGTAAATTATCGACGCTTTAGTTTATAAATATATTTTAATAACACGTTATGATGAAGGTTATTAGTCAACTTCCTTACAAAAGCTAATGGCACACCATCTAAAGACGAGGCAAAAAAAAAAAAATTGTGGACCTTGAAACCTGTGGCATGCCTAACTGCAGTATTGCGACGGTTGATTTCAAGGTCACATACCAGATGGGTCAAAGTAGAGTGCCCACGGCTATAAACACCCGTTTTTTCTTAAGACTTCTTTCTCTTTTGTTTTTTCATGGGTGTGATCGACTTCATTACAATTTAGGCCTAACTACAACGTCTTTTGATAATTAAATTCATTATTTTAATTCGTCAGTTTACCACTAGAGCACCTACTGATCAATTTCCTATAATCTCCAACCTATAAGATGGCTTTAACTTCTGCTTCTAGACTGGCCTCGTTTATCTGCCCTCTGGTAGTCAATAAATCCAAGAAATCTGTGTACTGCTTAAAAAGATATCGTCTCCTATTTTTATTCTACTCAGGAACTCGTAGCCTTAATCTAGTTCCTGTCGCGTGTCCTGAACAATGGCTACCGGAAGTTGGTACATTTGTGCTTGGCGTGTCTTCAAATAACTTCGTATTATCGCTCAACACTCTACTAATTACACAACGCATGTGTGACAATCGCTAAACTTACTACTAAATGTGTTTACCATTGGAGCAGGGAGGTTCACCCGAATTCAACCTTGCTGTCGGCTATGTCATGCACCAATAGTTTACAACAATGTCGACCTTGAAATCTATGTACCCGGGTGTTCAACAACCGCGCCCTCCAGTGGACATTTTTTTTATATAATAACAGCTATCAGGCACAAGATGGGACGGTTAATTATAGAAAAGGGATAAAAAAAAATGATACAGAAAACATTTAGGCTGTAAAATTTTGCAGTTTGGTAGACCGGGTTGGAATCTAATTATTTTGATGCGACTGCAGCTGAATGTGGAACAAAGTTGTTATTGTCAACCTGTTTTTATGTTATTATAGTGCTTTAATATTATATTATGTTATATTTATTATAGCAGAGTAGTCAGGAGTGTAGCCAAATGGTCAAGTGCAAGCGTGCAGTACACACGCTCTTTGAATAAACCGGGGTTCACCCCTGACTGCTAAATACGATTGATCTGCCAACTCACACTGGATCAGCATGCAAGATTAAAGTCCATTTTCCTCAACATGAATTGTCGAGAAGGAGGATTCCATCCCACAGTAGATTGCTAATGGCTGCTGCTTTATATTTATTATATAATATACAATAATAATAATAGGGCGCTTCACCGCCTGCTCGCTTCGCGAACCCCCGCGCACGCCTTTCTACGTAAAATGTAGAGTTATGATGGAGTAAGTCAAATCTTTTCTACGTAAAAGACACACCTGTCGAAGCGCACTGATCGATATCTAATCATGAAATGACCTATGTAATTATTTACCTGCGCATTTGTAGTGACTTAACTGCCGCGCCCACTTGTACCACGTGATCCGCATCCCTCTCTCCCATTGGCTACCCCCACCACGCGGCATTCTTGAGGTTGAATAAATATCACTATGTAATTATTTACGTGATCACATTTTTATTTATTTATTTTTATTTATTTTTATTTTATTTTATTTTATTTTATTTATTTTTTTTTTTATTTTATTTATTTATTTTATTTTTTATTTATTATTTTTTTTATTTTTTATTTTTATTTTTATTTATTTATTTATTTTTTTATTATTTTTTTTTTTAAGGTCCTAGCCACTGAAATCTCAGGAAATTAGGTGGCAGGACCTGCCAGAGTGAACTATATTCAAGTGGATACCTGGTCTGCCTCCACGGGGCGAAAGTGGGGCAACGTCGGGCCTCAGTAGAGGTCTGGCGGCTAAATGACCAGATGAACAACGGTACAAGGCATCACACATATACAAAGTCCATACACTTTTAAATCTCTGGCTTTTCCAGTAAACTGGTTCACATACAATGTAACCTACGCGGAGATGGGGGAAACCCCTGGTGCCGCTTGACCCTAAACACACTTTACACTTTACACTTTATGTAATTATTTACCTGCGTTTACATAGGTCACTTAGGAAAAGGCCTTTTGCTTCGGGTTCCCATAATGCATGAGGAATATTGTTGCGTCTGAAAGAGCAGGACTCAACTATTTACAAACTATACAAATATTTACAGATTGCAAACTATATCAGGTCCCTTCATCAGCTGACATTACAATGGAACATCAAATGATGCCAGGCGTGGTTATGTATTAGACAATGAAGCACAAATTTGGTTAATTATGGATGCAGTTGCCTTTCAATGGATGACAACAATGTAATTATTTGCCTGCGTATTTATAGTGACATAATTGCCCCGCCCTCTTCTCCTATTGGCTCGAATAAATATCACTATGAGGAAAAAATTTTAATGTATAGAGAAATTATTATTACTCAGAAGCCTGCTCAAAGCAAAGCTGAATAGAGAGAACATGGTTGAAGCCATAAACACCTATGCAGTCCCAGTACTAGCATACTCTTTCGTGATCATAGATTGGATTAACACCGAGCTGGAGAATATGATGAGAAAGACAAGGACAATGATGACCGAGAGCCACCAACACCACCCAAACTCAGCCATGAAGAGACTGACAATAGCTTGGAAAGAAGGGGCCTGATAGACCTCATCGAGCAACAGAAGACAGCGATAGCTAACCTGAAGGATTACTTCCAGAAAAACATAGCAGCGATCCACTAGGCCATAAGGAAGATAGACAAGTGGCATACACCACTCAACCTATGGGAGGAGTCCCCTTCAGCCCAAACGGTACAAACGAAGCTAGAAAAATGGGCAAAGAAGACACTCCATAGTAGACACTACAATGACCTCCATCAAGACCCCATAGATAAAATCAGGAAGTACACGAACCTAAGACAGGAGATAAAAGAGATGTGGCATATGCAACAACAAGTAACGACCATCCGATCATCGTGTCAACCACCGGTATGGTGCCAAAGACCCTACATAACAGCCTAGCAGCAGTAGGTGTCCCAGAGAACACCTACAAGGAACTCCAGAAAGTCTCAATCCTGAACGAACACCTTCGGGTGTGATATGTTATTAATGCATATTTCAACTTTTTAGGGCTTCATAATATTGTAGGCCTCCCTAGGCATGCGCCTATGTGTAAATGCTCCACTCATTATCAAAACTGACAGAAAAAATAATAATTGTCGGATTTCTATTGGTCTGATTTTAATGAAATTTAGGACGGCTGGACAAATATTTCTAGAAGTGCAAAATAAAGAGTACTAAGATATTAATAAAATATACATATAAAACTAATAATAAAATATAAATACTGTAGTACTAAAATTATAAAATTTCATGAAAATTCATCCAGTAGGAGTGGAGTTATTACATGCGGACGGACAGACATTGTGAAGTGGCTGTTGTTTTCATACAACAGCCACTTCACAATTTGGCTCTTTTAGAAAGATTTATAGAGCCATCCCATATCGAACCTATAGAGCAGTTATTATTTCTTTTTTTTTTTTTTTTTTTTTTTGCCCCATCCTCCTGTATTCCCAGTGAATATTATAATCCTGCAATCATTATTTTTTTGTCGGTTTGTCCGTCCGCATGTAATAACTCGACTGCTATTAGACAGATTTTAATGAAATTTTACATTCAGATCTTTATCTGAAACACGCAAAGATTGGTAAATAGCTCTATCATGTGCTGTTTATATGTCAGTTTATTTTACACCAATGAAATGTTTAAAAGAGGGATTCGAATCTAGGTATTTTCCACATCCTTTGGAAGAACAGTGTCTTGAACCACTGCTTAACAATATGGACATTGTCATTCTGAAAGAAACCTGTCTCTGTAGACAGAAATGATTAATTACAGACCTTTCAACTTGACTTCTGTTCCAGGGGGAAAAAAATGGAATCACTGGTTAGACAAGTAATGCTAAACTGTCTAGAGAGTTATATTGTAATTACAATATAGATTTATTAAGGGACGATATTGTCTAACCATTCTTACTGCATACAGTGACAAAGGAACTGGATGCAAACAATTTTGGCTGATGCTCTATAAGCTTTTTCTTCCATCATTTGCCACTACTAATACTAATACTAATGGGTGGATGATGGATGGGTATGGTTGCGCAGCACTCGTCAGATATATTGCTGTCTACTTGAGTGTCACTGAAAGCCATCTAAGCAGAGTGAGGACCAATGAACGTTGAATTCCGGGATGGGTTGAAGTAAGATGCGGTTAAATATTGACCCAATCATACACATGTATGCCACCGTCTATTAATCTTACTTATGTTACAGTGAAAAGGCAATTAAAATGAACAACCATCAAAACTTTGTAGGCAATTGCCTAAAATCCGAACGCTTCTGCCATCTTGTTGAATCAATGCCACGTCGGATAGCTGCTGTACTGAGGGAAAAAGGAGGACCTACGAAGTATTAGGTAGGTGGTCATAATTCAGTGATCACTCAGTGTATGTCTAATACAAACTCTCATTAAGGCCACCCGAGAATTATTTCATCTATACGTGTGTATTATGCTTGTAAATTGCTAGTGTCCTTTGGTTGGTTTGCCGATTTTTCTGGGATGAAAATCAAGAGTTTCGTTAGGAGGAGGAGGAGGAGGGCCTTATTGTTCAAACCTGAGATCGACTAACTCCACCGTGGGGTGAAAAAAGCCCATAAAGTTCTTTATGTCATTGACAGGACTTAAACCCAGGCCTTATCCACCCGGTGTGGGGAGAATGGTGATTATACTACTGCTAATTGGGCAATTTAAAAATATTCACTTTACCAGATCTGAAGTCAGTAATTGGTTAATAAAAACATCCAATTATAATCTTATATAAGAAATAGAATTTAATTGAAAATTCACTCTTTGTACTTTATCTGTGGTATACTTTACATGATACCCAACAGATAGAAATCTTTCAGGACAATTAAAATGAATGTGCATGATCCTATAGTGACATAGTCCATCATGAATATATTGGAAAATAAGTGCACGGGAAACTTGCTTTAATTTTCTTCTTTGATCTACTGCTCTCTTGGGTAGGACAGTTGGTAAATCGCCGCCCTCTCCACAATAGGTGGAAAAAGACCTGGGTTCGTATTCTTGCTGAGTTATACGGTCTCAGGCGAGATCGGTAGGGTTTTTTATCCCGGAAATTCGGGTTTTTTGTCCATAAAACAGAAGATTCACCACAGAACACGGAGCATTATGGTCTTAGTCCTTCGTATATAAGGAGCACTAAAACCCAATAACAACAACTACAACCCTTGATCTACTGTTATAATGATATTAACAACCATCTATTAATCTGTTGTTAACATCAGGATCACTTAAAGCCTAGAGTTGCTCAAATGTCTACAAAAATCCGAACTTAGTTTAAGCTGTTAACCTTCAATCATAATCTGAGATTGTACGTGACATAACTACTAGCTCTGGTCCACCTTCTGAAGTCTGAAGAAATCCTGGAAAGCTACTCAGAAGTAGCTTTCCAGGATTTTTCCGCTTCCGGGGGACTCGTGGGTAGCATAGTTGATAGGATCACCATCCTCCCAACACCGGGTGGAAAATACCTGAGAGTAGCACGAGTTTTTCTTCTGGAAACTCGGGTTTTTCATCCTGCAAATAGCAAATCGATCTGAGAACACACTTAATTTACAGACATACACTGGTGTGCAAAATTTAAGGACCAGTAGGGGTTTCATCTGTAGCTTCTCATAGGAGTGATCTGAATATGGGAAACTCTCGCCAGATTAGCTGACATCCAGAATCGCTGCTGGGACTGAATCTACTCTCATCAGTAAAGAGTACCTTAAGTAAAGATTTTGTGGTTGTAACCTTTAATAGCGATTTTGAGGTCAATAGGAATCGCTTTCTGTACAGTTGGGTATGTTAATTAGTAAATAGTTGTCTAATTGGTGTATTGCTTCAGCAAAACGATTATCGAATAGCCATGAAAGGCAGCCATGCTTTGCCCACGAATGTCACGTTCCTTGGCTTTGCGGTACACACTTTGAAGGTCAAATGAATCGGACTGTAACTCCCTTAAACATTCCGAACGTTGTTTATTACTGTAGTTTCAATCATTCTTTTTTCTCTTTAACGCAACTCGAATGGAGTACGTGACTTTGAAAGCGGTGTCGTCTTCTCTTTAAACCTGTTTTCATGGCGTCCGAAGAAATTGCTCCCTGCATGACCAAATGATATGTTCATCTCCAAGAGACCAGACCTATGTCACTTCCATTTGTTGATCAAAGAAAAAAATAGGAGTACCCAGAGGTAATTTTACGACTCATCCTTTCACAGTGGCTAACAAGCATCTGTCCATTGTTTTTGTTTTTTTAATCGCTGAGATTGAAAGCCCTATTTTCTGGAAGAAAAATAATGAGTTCAAACCCACCTAAAGGTGGACCCAACCTTCATGTTTTTTTTTGTGTTGGAGGGGACAGCAGAAAGAAAATCGTTCTATTTACAGATAACGCAGAAGCACAACATATAACAACATGCATTTTGAATAATCTTAGGAGATAACGACCTCCATTACCTCCTCTTGGATCTGCCATTAAAATTGACCATAGAATATATTCAATTTAAAATATATTTAATTTATTTTAAAAAATATTTAATTTAAAATATATTTAATTTATTTTTAAAAAGAAAAAAATGGAAGTTAATTTTTAAATTAAATAATTTTAAAAAATATATATTTTTTAATTGATATGTAATTTGTGAAATTAATTTTGAAATTAAATAATTTCACAATATTTTTAAAAATTATTTAATTTATTTTTAAAAAGAAAACATTGAAATTTTATGTTTGAAAAAAAAATAAATAAATTTCTGAAATTAAATTTCCAAAATATTTTAAATTAAATTTAAAAAAAATAAAATAAATTAAATTTCAAAAATAATTTTAGAAGCAAGCTAAAAACAAAGAATTTTGAACAAATTATTTTAAATAATTTTGAAATTTAATTTTAAAAATATTAAATTTCAAAAAATAATTTAAAAAATAAATTTGTATAATAAAATTTTTCAAAAAAAATAAATATCAAAAATTTAAATTTATTTTGTTTCTATTGTATAGTCTATTGTATTTCTGTTTTCACTACTTATGGAAAAAAAGTATTCCCCACCCAGTTTCTTTCCCTTTTTTTTTTTTTTTTGCAACTATTCCCTTTTTTCTCTTCGTGTTCTGACAATCACATCGCTTGCATACAATTGATGGTTATACTGTTCGCTACTTCCTCTCTGTCTTGTTCACTCCTCTATACCTATTTTGTAACCCCCCCCCCAAAAAAAAAAGAAAAACAGTCCCCCTTATCATGGGAATCAGGTCATCAGTCTAGCCATCCGACGGTGGGAAATAAAAAAAAAATCGTGTGCAACAGGCCCTATGGAGATGGCGTTGTCTGTTTGCTATAAATCACAATAGGAAGAGACGATAGAAAAAGCACATTATCCATTGTCTGGACTGCCTAACGACTACCCCCAGACATTATTATGATAGAGATGGGATGAATCCACTGTTACCATTGCGGTATTTTAACAGTTTACAATCTTACTATTACCGACCTTGGTGCTTGATAAGAAAGAGAAAAAGAAAAAAAGTCACAAACTTCAGCAACAAATCATTACTGTAAGATGAAAATGTGTTAAAAATTTTCTTTGCTCATCACAGCTACCATAGCAACGCAAGAAATATACAGCGTGTTGCTATAACAACAAAAGAAATGGCAACTTTATGTTACCATAACAACGAAAGAAATTGCAACTTTGTGTTGCCATATCAACAAAAGAAATTACAACTTTGTGTTGCCATATCAACAAAAGAAATTGCAACTTAGTGTTGCCATACCAACAAAAGAAATTGCAACTTCGTGTTGTTTGGCTACCATGGTAACTGAAGAAATGCCTTTTTCGTAAGCGTATTTTTTTTTTGTAGATGAAAATGCACATTTTAAAATAAAAACCCGATGCTAATTAACACGGAAAATTGCATTTTTTAAAAAAAATATTGTAATCTTTTGCAACAATGGCTAGAATAAATATGTTTTAGCGCAGTCTCAGTACATTTGAAGCTGTAACGTCTGCGTAGTGAGTAATGAAATAAATTTTAAAATAATAAACACCATTCTTCGAGAGTATTGCAGTGTAAGTAATCACAACTTTGGGTTGTTTGCGACATCACACTGCGCCTGTCACTAATATGGCATCCCAATGAATCGAGCAAACACGGAAGCTCTCAAACACGGTATGCGTATCTTCCGTGATGAATTCTCGTATGCGTGCTGGCGTTATTATCTGCTGATTACTGTCGGTACACCCGGGACAAGAACCTACCTTTACATGAAATTTAAAAACACGTTTCACATGACTAACTTTTTCCCACGCTTCTACTATTTCCAGGGAACGTAGTTTGCTAACATTTCCTATTCCCTGTCCTCAAATCAAACAAGAAAAAGTTGCGAGTGTTATTATTATCATTTATTATATTATCATTATTTAAAAAAAAAAAAAAATCGATATAAGCGACTGTAGTTCCTATAAGTTCCGCAAGGGGGCGCTATGGAAAACAGAAGTAGGTAGGTTAGTCTTTGGAATGAGATAATGAGGCGTATTGCCTGCTGAACCGTAATTGACCGTATTTGGGTAAAAAAATAAATAATAAATAAAATAAAAAGGAGGAAAAATTATCTCTTCTGTTGGGGAAAGATGGCTACTCTCTTGCTGGTAGGTGGAGCACTGACCTCTCTTCCAGATTATCTGTTGGCAAGCGGGAAAACTGTGGATATTTTTATGCGCATGCTTAATCTGCGTCTGGGATGTTTATTAATTTCCCCGTATCATGGCAACGTAAGACATAAACAACGATTTCATGTTGCCATAACAACAAAAAAAAAAGCAAGTTCGCGTTGCCATAACAACAAAAGAAATAGCAGGTTCGTGTTGCCATAACAACAAAAGAAATAGTGAGTTCGTGTTTCTTTTGTGGCAACAGTATGCTGTCTGGAAAATCTATTGAATCTATAAATAGATTAAATTTTTATTTTTTTTTTTTCTCCCCTTTTTTTTTGGCATTGAAGAGTTTGCGCAAAATGAATATTTGATTTTATTTTTCATTCATGACAAGACAAGAGCGTTTGTATTCTAGAGTTGAGGCGCCCGACTGGCGGGACAAATGGGACGCAGACTTTGCCCCCTCTGGTACTTACTGGCGCTCAGGTGCTCCTAAGGATCGGCGTCTGCTCACTACCTTTCGAGTCTTTTGTAGCTCAGTTGCTCCCAACTACGAAGCTTATTAAAGTGGCGTTGGTGTGACAAAAAGCAAACTTTTTGTAGACAGAAATGGTTGAATATTTTGTATTGAAGTCCCATCAATGATGGGACTATATGCAAATTGCAAAATCATTTTGATAAATTAAATGTTCCTCTTTTTTTTAAACAATGAAACTGTTGGGCTGAAGCCTGGAAGCCATCCCCTTGGGTATGCCCCTATATATCCTAGGGCGGTGATTCTCAAAGTGTGGTCCGCGGACCCTTTCAGTAGGTCCGCGAGGTCAAACCTATTTGTATAATAACACAAAGGCGTTATACCAAGACTTTGGGATCCTCAATAATTTTTAAGAGTCTAAAGGGGTCCTGAGACCAAAAAACCTCTGTTCTATTGGATGCCATAATGAAGAGGTTATCAAATGTTCAAAATATCTCATTTAAATATTTTAAAAAATATAGTAAGGATTTGAAAAGTGAGAAAAAATTTGAATTTTCAAAACTGCTTGAAAAACAAAAAAAGGGGGTGGGGGAGAAGGTAATTTCCCGTACTATTTCATCGGAATTCATCTGAACACGGTAATACCAAGCGACATAGAGGGCCTTAGGGCGCGCTGAGATTAGCCAGAGACGGGAATCACATAAACAGGTTTCTGAAAACTTCAAAGTTACTGCCATCTACATTCTTAGAGCGCGAGCCATTGGCAAACCCTGTTTTGGGTCACGTGACGTACATTCCAGCGTCTGTTAAAGGTGAGCACCTGTTGAGGTGTGGAAGTAACTTTTAGGGTTATACAGACGCGATAATGATTCGCGATTTTTTGGGAATTAGACCTTAGACGAAGTCCCCATTATTAGAGGGGGGTAGTTCCTAAGTCTCATACCCCCTTTTCGGTAGTGTGATTTCTCATCCCTTCCCAGTCGTTCACCGACGTCCCCTCCACCCATGATAGTATACACTACCGAGCAGACCTTGTCGGAAATAAGCTCGTGACGTATCCCTGGACGGAGCTCTTCGATACGTTAGCGAGTAAGCAGTCAGGTGAGGTGAAGTGTCATATTCGGAACGCGGGCAAGTTTCAGGTAGCGAGGCGACAGATAGCGTAGAATGCCCGACCCAATGTGATATTTGTTGTCGTCTGCAAAGACGGGTTGAAGTCTTCGACATTTATGGCCTTTCTCAGTGTACATTTGTGATGTGATTGTGTTCGCGTCCAGATATTTTGAAGTTTTTTTTTTTCTTCGCCGCTCGTGCAGTGGGAGGTCCCATCGGCGGAAGCGGTCGACAAGAAAGTTCGTTTGTGCGCGCATGAGGTGTTGAGGGTTGTAAAAGGTATCGAAGAAAGGAAAAAAGCGCGGCGAAGATGGCTTGTTCGGCTGTTACTTTGTCTTTTGCTACAATCGCGGCAGTTGTGGCGGTCGCTTGTTTGGCTATTGCGTTCGGAACGGACAACTGGTACGAAATTCGAGTAAACAGGACCACGATTGAAGAAGAGGGATTTGACGATGATTATCGCTATTTCAGTCGTGATGTGGGTCTTTTTAGGATTTGCTTCCCCGATGATAAGCCTAAGAAAGGTAAGTTCTGATTTTAATATTTTGTAAACTGAATATACTTTCCTTAACTGCTAGTAATTTTACGAAATATTTCAGAACATTCAGATAAATTAATAAGGCAGACGATAATGCTAAAACTCGTAATTTTGAAGCCAAGGCAGACGATAATGCTAAAACTCGTAATTTTGAAGCCAAGGCAGACGATAATGCTAAAACTCGTAATTTTGAAGTTAACGCAGATGATAATGCGAACACTTTTTGTTATTTTGAAGCTAACGCACACGATAATGCGAACACTTTGTAATTTTGAAGCCAATGCAGACTATAATGGAAACACTGTAATTTTGAAGTTAACGCAGACTATAATGCGAACACTTTGTAATTTTGAAGTTAACGTAGACGATAATGCGAACACTTTGTAATTTTGAAGCTAACGCAGACGATAATGCGAACACTTTGTAATTTTGAAGCTAACGCAGACGATAATGCGAACACTTTGTAATTTTGAAGTTAACGCAGACGATAATGCGAACACTTTGTAATTTTGAAGTTAACGCAGACGATAATGCGAACACTTTGTAATTTTGAAGCTAACGCAGACGATAATGCGAACACTTTGTAATTTTTAAGCTAACGCAGACTATAAGGCAAACAGGAACACCTTGTAATTTTGGAAGGCAAGGCAGATGATAAATGCTAACATTGTAATTTTGGAAGCCAAGGCAGACGATAAATGCGTTAAAACTCGCAATTTTGAAACCATGGCGCAAACAGACGATATTGGTGATAACAACTAACTAAATAATAAAGTAGTACAATATTAAAAGCCTTTTGATAAAGTTTGCAATCATCTTAGATCACCGTTTCCCAAACTGTGGTCTGAGGACTATAGAGATCTTAAGGGGGGTTCGCAATGTCCGAAACTTCTTTATCAATATTAAAAAAATAAAATTTGAGCATAGAAAGATTTTAAGGGTGAAGGCCCATGAAACGTTTCTCGAGGGGGGCCTATGTCACTAAAGTTCGATAAGTACCGTCTTGGATTCATTCTCGCAGGCTATCTCAGGATCACTTCGTCTGCTGCTAGACTATCTTAATTTTTTGTATTAACAAGAGCTTCCTTTTCATACGAGATGTAGGGGGGGTTATGGGCTCCTCCAGTTATGACGAGAAGTAGGGGCATTCACTGAAGTCATTGGGGTGACCCGTGTGGGATAACTTTCAATTTTTATAGGGGTGGAGAAATAGCCCTTCTTGGTCTGCAATTTAAAGAAATCTTCCATATTTCATGGTGGGGAACAATATTCCAACCCCTAATGCAAGTTTAAATTCTACATAAGGAGAAATTTCCTACCCCTAATGCATGTTTAAAACATATACTAGGATTGGCGTGCTTGTTTTAAATCCTTGCAAGTTTGGAACTAACAATGCTAAATTTATAGGGAGGGAATAAGACGTGGTAGCGCGGTGGATGTGCACCTCTGGCGTGATTAAATTTAATTACAGAGGCTGCTTAGTACTTGAATTTTTGAATGCGTAATCTTTTGAATGACATGCACAGTTTGAACTGTCTAATTCCATGTATTGTAGCAAATTCATCAAAATGCCAATTGCAACATCTTTAACAGAAACAAAGGTTAGATGTTATGCAACATCTAGACGTCTGGCAAGTAATAGTTATATTTTCGTCAATGATTTAAACCTCAAGGGAAAGTTCAGGTTTGATAGCGACAAGAGGTCATTCAATAATTACTGAATCTACCCGCAGGTGCAGGAAGTCAATCATTCGTTATCGATGATGAAAATCAATGACGTCACTGACTTTTTAACCTCGATAATTATTGTCGGTTTTCCCTCCACCTCTTTCTGATTAAGTTTGTAATAATTTCGATTTTCTGCCAATACAATAACCACTAGATGTCGCCAATGTGCTAAACTTTCATTTTTTTATGAAAGTTTCTACTTCCAGATGCCAGTAGGTGGCGCATACTTCTAGAAGTAACTTTGAAATGATTCTGATAAAATTCCACACCAGGTGCATTTTAAATAAAGGGGTTTTTGTAATTAATATTCAAATCACGACACTTTTTTGTTGGATTTTATTTTTGGTCCATTGTTATCTCAACTTATGGTTGACACAAATGAATGGAATGTAAGAATATGCAATAAGATAATCCCTTCCCCCCACACTCTTCACTAAAACAAACTAAGGTTTGAAGGACAGATAGGAAAAGTGTTTGGAAAGGTGGAGTATTTCTTTCAAGGACGTAGACTATTGTTGTAACAGTCCACAACCTTTTTCCTCCCACACTGGATTTCGAAATCTTTCGCATGCGCACACACATAAAGGCGACCATAAATACAGGAAGTCTGTCAATAGAATTAGACAAATCTGAGAGCCATTTAAAGAGGGGGGAGACATTGAAATAGTTAACCAATCTTTATAAAGTCTTAACTGCACTTGCTTCCAATTGGTTTATTGAATTAACAGGAAATCGATTCCGTTTTGTCCAACTTTTTCCACAATACCCTTAAGGTCGTGAACCGATTTTATGGGTTGCTTCCAATAGGTGGTCATAAAGCGTTCTGGGTTGTCCCTGGCGCGATTCCTTAAGACCTTGAGTTAAAGAATGCAGCTGGTTTTCAAGTCGGGAGTGAACAATAGTCCCTTGAGCTTGGGTGTGTAACAAGGGAGTGAATGAAACCTGGTGTAGATCGGAAGTTCGCTTCGTGTGAACTTAGAATTTTCTTCTAAATGGGTTTAGTAGTTTGACAAAACATTTTTCTTTCTTTGGGAAAACTGCGCCACCTAGGGACGTGTCTCAATTTCCCCAAAAATACTTGTGACCAGAAGCGTCTGAGGTATGACTTCACTCTACATTTTATTAGAATGTAGTCAAGGTTCACTTAACCGTAGGGGATCGTGGGCAAAGAACGCCTGTGGGTGGAGGTTGTCCTTGTGTGCCACTCTCTAAACCAGTTCCGGCTGTCAGTGTTGGAAGATAAATAGAAAAACTTGATCTCGGGTATGGAGGGGGAGAAACAGTTCCCTAAATGCGTGTTAAATAAGATTGGAATGTCTTTTTAAGATACGTTCATAAAGAATGTCTTGGCGTTGTAATTTTGGTTTTCTCTTCAGAGCCAATGAATGGGCTGTTTAGTAACTGGCGAGTGATTCTTGGACATAATGAAACTCGTGCTGATGCCAATGAATAGAATGTAGTTGCACAATAGAACTGCCTCTTTTGAATAAGCGAACCTTTGGCTGTGTACACAGTCAAGGTTACTTTTCTCCAGCGAAAGTGATGACCTTACAGCCGATTGGCTAGTTTTTTTAAACAGGTGTTTGCTTCTTCGTTTGAGGGATAATCGGGGAGCGTTTCCTGTTTTAGCTCTTGGATACCACGTCATCAGTTTGAACAGGGTGCTTGCTGCTCTTTTAAAGCAGATGGATAAATAATTATCCTTCTCACTCATGTCTTTCTTTGTATAATTGGGTTAAAATCTAATTGCAGGACATCTTTTTAAGAAAATATACTGCAGAAGATCTATTTTGCTTCAGTGTGGTACAAAATAGATTGTATCTACACACAAAGCCAACGTTTTCCCTCTCTGAAATATAGGATTTATTTACCTTACACAGGACTTTGGGGTTCACTGATTAAACTTTATCTGCCAATTTCGGGTGGGGTTTCAATCTACAAATCTTCCACTTCCTGCCTTACGCCCTTTGTTATAATAAATTATTCTTTGTTGATCATTCCAGCGGACTCTATAGGTTTCAGTGTATACCCAGTTGTGAAAAGCAATTTCCATGTGAAGATGTTTCTCTTTAACGACCGATTCATTAGTGTAAGGGAACTTCTGGGTTTCGGGGAGAAAGAGGCCCTCGAGGATAATCACTAATTATTAATATAGCTTTCCTAAGGAACTGGAAAAATTAACTGTGCAGGCTGTAACACCAACTGTTCTATGCGTATGTTGTGATCCTTGCGAACACCACAATTTGGTGAATCTATCCCGTGAGTGACTATCATTTAGTCTCTACAGATGTTAATACCTTTTTAGAATGATTTGGTCAACTCATCAATGGACTAGTGGCTGGCCCTAGAGGTAGGATACAGTGTGTGTGCAATTTCCCTGTTTCTCTCAAGGGTTCACTTCAATCCATGCAAGGAGAACTAATTTTCACACCCGAAGCCCCTTGAATGAATTGAACTAGTTATTTTATATTGTCACCTTTATGTACTAGAACTAAGTTCAAAGTCGATTTGTGATTTAAATAGAGATCTCGGTCTTGTTTTTTCCAGTTGTTGGATCACCCAATGAAGACTGGCTAGAAATTTTGCACGACGCGAATCCGAATGTGTATAAAGAAATTAGGGGAATTGATCTTTACCTCTTTACTAATTACTTTTTTTAGTTAATCAACTAATCTGTCCCATCATTTTTTCCCAAATGATATGCATTAAAATTACGCATGTGATTGCCAAATAAATAAGATGGAGTTGATCATAGCAGAACCAGTTTCCTTAATATTGATTCCACTTAGAAGAATGTGCAGAATAAAACTTGACTACTAGAAAAGTCCCCACAAAGACTGCCATCTTTTTCTATTGAACAGATAGTGATGGCTTGTGTATGTTGTGATCCTTTCAAGGTAAGCTGGATAAAATACTCTTTAAGGTTAAACAGCAACTGATAACAAATGGTTTTTCCAGAATCGTCTGGAAACAGTGTTCAACTACTGGTAAAACTCGCCCTGTGACCCAAGAAAGATGTCCATCTCAAAGAAATCAAAAGAAAAGATTTAAATCTGCGATTATTTTGAGAGATTGTGCGTCAATCGATTAAATTGTAATCTAGCGATTAGCTTCCTCGCCTTCATAATTCGCTGTCCTCGTGGGTAGCACAGTTAGTAGAATCGCCATCCTCCCCACGCTGGGTGAAAAAGCTTTTAGTTCGAGTCTTGTCCATGATGTGAGGAATTTATGGGCTTTTTCACAACGTGGCCGAGTTAGCCGGTTTCAGACGACGGTAGCCTGTTTTTCTCCTGGAAGTTCGGGCTTTTCATCCAACACAGTCTACTGAAGAACACGCAATTTACAGACAATATGGCCTTAGTTGCTGATGCTCCTAAAATCCTATTACAACTACAATCATAATTAACATACGGATTCTCATACTCCAAGGTAGTTCTACTTCGGAAGACAAACCCTGAATGTGTATTGTCTTTCCTAGAAATCTGCGCCACGTGTGGTACATTATTGTAATGATGATGACGTCATCTGAATGTCAGGCGGAGCGGAAATGTGGAAAATAGATGTCTGACCCTGATGGTAATGTCACAGTAGAAAAATGCAATTAGTATTGGGGACAAATGTCTATGCTAACCAGAACTCACGTATATCACTTTCCAAGAACTGCATATCATTTAGTATGAAATCCTCCCCCTCATTGCGTAAGACCTAATATGGGAGAAGAGAAATTAAGCGAACATTGAGGCCGAACTCAGTTGGAGTTTTTTCCACCCAAAAGCACCTTTTGTGCATTAGAAACTCGAAGAAATGTGTGAAGAGGTGTAGGTCAAGGGTGGTGTTAGAATTAGCGGTGCAAGAACCTGTCTTTTGTCGTTCATCGAACACCCTTTTGGCTGCGTTCGACTTGGGAGGAGACGTCTGTCAGTGAGTCACAGTCTCGACTTTTTCCACCCTGGAAAAACACATTTTTTCCAGTTGTTTGCTTTCCTTTTAAGTCTCCTTTTGTCTGTCACAATGGGAACTACACGCGGATTCAGTACTTCGTTTAATACATCGACAACCCGAAATCCAGTCCCCTTTGTGGACTTCACACGAACTTCAAAGCTCTTTTGATAAATGGTGACAAAACGCAATCCTAGACAAAAACTCAGTTCATTCTCTGGAATGAACAGTTCTCGGAACTGTTAATTGAACAGTTCCGAGAACTGGGAATTCTATGAATCTCTACCTATTTTTTTTCTCCCTTATGTGGGTGAATTCTTGTTTTTAATTAAACAGGAAGTAGAAATGACAATTCATTGGAGGGTAGCCACCTGTGTTGTTTAATTAATTCGCGCGTCTTTAAAAATAAACTACATTTTACAAAAAAGAAAAAAGAACTTTTGCTGATTGGTTCCAGGTAGAAGTTAATCGTAATTACTGCTGGCTTCGGTGAATTTTAATTTTTTTTCCAGTGGATTGTTGCTAGGCAACAGAGTAATTAGGCAGAGAGTGGTTTGTAGCATTTTAATGTTTCATTTCACTTGATCGCACTGCTGCGCCACCTTCCGGTTTTCTACAATTTCACTCTAAAATTATACTGTATTGGACTTTTTTAAGAATTAATTAAATCATTTTAAATTAAATTATCGTACAAATTTTAATAATTTCATAAATATAATATTTAAACAGATAAATTCATAATGTATTGAATTATTGGTGAATTGTTTAAATTTACATACCACATTAATATAAAATTATTTTATTTTTCATATTTATTAGATGGTTTAGCAATATGCATAATACGTCTGTTGTCTTCGTGTCCGTATGTCCGGTTGCATGTAACAACTGGACTGCCAGTGGATGATTTTTTCTTGGAATTTAAAGAGACTTTTTGAGCCGATTTCAAATATTATTGAAACAATAATATCTGAATGTGAAACTGGGAGACTGCATCTTAGATACCAAGACCTTCAGGGAAGGTTCTAGAAGTGAATAGTGGCAAACTTTAATGTTATTTCACACTCAAAATCCAGGTTCTTGATGATCCTAGTACCAGCTAACCATGGTGGGTTACTATGGCCATTTATTGCATGCGATGATGGAATTTAGTTTCTTTGGGTAATGACAAGTTTTCATGGGCGATATCTTCTACATCGTTTAAAAAAGCTTGAGTTTTCGATCCTTAATGTAATCATTAACTCTCTTACCATGATAGGCGTGTGAGCGTTTTTCTATTCTCCCTGGAGGTTGAGTTTTTCATCCCAACATTCACAGGTGCACTCTACTGACATCTTATGACTATAGCAACCTGAGCTTGAATGAATTCTAATAATCTAACTTTCATAATGGGATAAAAGGGTACATAGCAGATCTTTGTGGTTATTTAACCAGAAGGGAACTGCTTTTTAAACCCTCAAATCTTTTCTCTCAATCTAGATATGCACTTATCTACATTCCTTGATAAAATTAACAATGTTTTTAATGAATATTGTGAACATTGTTGCCCAAGGCGAATATTTGATATAATAGGCATCCTGGCCTGCAAATTCAGAGTATCTAATAGAAATCGATCTGCCAGCTTACAAACTGCACATTATGCAAATTATTTATGCCTATAAAAACACGGGTCGCGACAACATCACATTCATTCATTCCTGTTTTTTTGGCTTGTTCAGTGGTATAGCCACATCTCCAGTACTCAGGATGGCAAGTCATCGTCGTTTAGATGATTCTTTGAGATGGCGGACCGTTGGACGACTTGAAGAGGGCAGTCGGGGCCGGAGGTGGCACATTTGGTTTAATGTATCGCAGTGTCGTCTAGACGCTATGGAAGCAGTTTCAGGAGACAGGAACCATTACAAGAAGAACTGGCCAAGGTCGCCCGAGGGCTTGGTCAACCAGAACAGATCGCTATCTGACTGTAATTAATTGTAATGGTAAACTGATTTTATTTAAATTCCTTATGACTAAGTGAAACTGGGAGCCTGCATCTTAGACAACAAGAAATTTTAGTGACTTCTTCAGGGAAGATTCTAGAAGTGAGTCTATGATGTCCTATCATCAACTGTCTCTTGAGGTTGCTGCGGCCACAGGTGAAAAAATTTCGAACTAGGCTCAATTCAAGTGGACTCTACGCAAAGAAACTAGTGGTTTGTATCGCATTAACTTAAAACCACCGCAGAGCTTGTAGAAACTGGTGCCATAACGTGACTTGGCGCACTGACAAATGAGTTCCGTTTTAGCCTTCAAACAGATTGTAGACGTTATTTCATCTGCTGACAATGAGGAATGCGGTACCATCCCTTCAATCAGAGAAAAAGGACATTTACTGTGGAGGCAATGTTTTCGTGTGGGGCAGAATAGTGATCGATGGAGGATGGCCTCATCCCTCCATATTTTTTATATTGGGCTACCGTATTTGCGCGGAGGTACCGAAAACAGATCCTCAAACCCTGTGTGACTTTTTAGGGGTTGAGGCTGGCTCAGATTTTCTTTTCATGCACGACAACGGCATTGCACGTAGAACTCAAGTGATTGGAGGAATATCTTGAAAATGAAGATATCCAACGACTGCCGTGGCCAGCACGATCACCAGACTGAAATCCGATATAATATGCGTGGGACCCTTGGGCGTCGTATTGCACGCCGCCACCCAACTCCTCGTGAACTAAGGTCTGCGCTGGTGGAAGAATGGGATTTATTGCCACAGAATCTTATAGACGCCCATTATATCGATAATGGTTCACCCCTGTCAGGCCTCTTTTGTCGTTGGAGGGGAACATATACAGTACTGATGTAATGTGACCTTTTTTGGCAATTTGTACATAACCTTTATACCTGTCTGAAGTTTCTTGCTGTTTCATTGTTATTCTATGGTACACCACCAAACCAAATTTTGTCCAGCTTCATTGCAAGTTACACCACGTGTTTTACATGTTCTGTTAATTTTGTTGAGTAGGTTATAATGGAGGAAGTTTATATTTATCTATATGAGATGACTGTGTTTATAAACTGTCATTTAGAGTAAATTCGGCATGCTTTTAGCTTAATATAACACTGAGGTCTAAATCCTGCTATTAAAGATCTTTTTATAGTTCGGCGAGGTCTAAGATTAATTCTCTGAAGCAATTTCTTCCTTATGCACACACACATACACAATTTTTGTCTCTATAATTCACATTTGCGACCATAACGATTGACCTGCTTGTCCCAAACTACTTCCTCCTCCTCTGAACTCTGTTTCAGAGGTCATTTCCCTCGTAGAAGCTACCAAAAAGAACCGAACTATCTGACAAGGCTGTTGGACAAGCCCCTGCAGCTACATCGATATAGAATCCAGTGCGTGTCTGTTTTAAACGTTATTGATAGGTGAAGGCCAACCTAAAAAGATCGGAGCCCACAAAACGAGTTCTGGCCAGAAAAACAAACACTTGACCCCACAACGTTAGACTGAGAGCACTTTAGAAAAGGAATTCGGACCACCACAACGTGAAAGATAAACGAAATAGGTAACCGGTGGCGAGTCGAATTTCTTAAATTAAGGCGTTCTGCTAAATCCTGTTTGGCAAATTTGCATGAATTGCAGTTAGCAAAATTGCTGTTCTTGTGATAAGAGTTTGAAATGATTAAATTTTATTAGGGACAGTGTGGTAACTTGTCTCTAGGTTTAATATTAGGCTCTGTAGCCCACATAATGTCTTTCCTCATACGGTAGCCTTTTTAATCGATATTGCCATGCGACTTGTCCACTTTTCGATCATTTCAAGATCAATATTTTTATTTTTTGGACCAAGTGTCCATATTTGGAACACGGTATTCTAAATACCGTCTTAAAATTGCCTCCTGGAGTATAAACAAAATTTATTTATTTAAGGGGTAAACACCTAAAACAATCCAAAAGAATTGGTAGTTGTTTATAGAAGCCTGTCCAAGTTAGTGTTGTTTTACATTGGTATAAACAATTCAAATGAAAGAGCTTCAGTGAATAAGGACGAAATCCCAGAATGGCCAGCAACTACTGTAACAGAAGAGTGCTACAAAAATTGAGGAATTAATCCTGGAAGATCGTTGCATTAACGTTAAAGAACTAGCTGCAGAGCTCAAAATTAGTGTAGAGTTGGTGGAAAACATCCATCAACGCTTTCATATCAGTAAAGTGTCTGTTAGATGGGTTCCTAGACTTCTGACCCCTTACCAGGAAAAGAAAAGGCACAACGAAATGTTGTCGCTGCGCCAAGAAAAACAAATTTTTTTGCGTTTTTTTCCAGATGAATGACATCACCGTGGATGAAACTTGGTTCCATCACTGTAATCCCAAAACCATACAAATGTCAAAAAAACAGGAGCATGCAGAATCGCAACTGCCTAAGAGAGGCAAAGTTGCTGACAAGGTGATGCTGTCAGTTTTTTTTTTGTGATCAACATCGTGTAATACTAACAAATTACCTTAAGAGAGGCTGGATTGTTCCTACCTCATAAAGCTATGTTACGGTAAAAGAAAGATGGAGAAATATCAAAAGTGAGCGCTTACTCCACTATAATGCTCTTGTGCATTCCTCGCATCCTGCAGCGAGGTGAGCCCAAAAAATATATAGGCTTGACATATTCCTGCATCATGCTCATTTTCCCTACTTGGCACCCTCGGATTTGTTACTCTTTTCTGCCCTGAAGACCATTCTTCGTGGAAAACACTTTGCTGCTAATTATCAACAGCCAGAAAAGCCCATGGCAGTTTACACTGCTCAGGAAACATGTCTGCCTGTATCGAAATTCCGAGATCCCTTCCTTCCTCTACTGTCTTTAATTCAATCCCACCAAGTATACAATTTATTATGGGAGTGCTATTTCCCAAGTGCAAGAACTTGTATTTTGCTGCGTTGAAACTTCGCTGCCACTTTTCTAACAATTCCTGAAGCCTAAGTCATCCTGAAGGAGCACTGCTTACCACTGATCATTAACGACTCGCCCAATGTTTACGTTATCTGCCAATTTTGATATCATGTCCTTCAACCCTTCGATATCGTTAATGAAAATCAGAAACAACAATGGTACAAGAACTGATCCTTAGAATTCTACTTCTGACGTTGCATCAATCTGAAGAACATTCATTAATAGCAGCACTACATTCTGCTCTGCAGTCCATCTTAGAATCTTTCCAGTAATGGGTTAGCTATGTGAGCTAACCCAAGGCTCTATCATATGTTCATTCTGAAATTATAAAACTGTTCAAAAATGTACTGAACAACTAATTCCATTTGGTAGAAGTTTATAACACTTAAAGATTCAGTAAGTTTACAATTTTAAGTCTGACTTGATTTGTAACAGTCAGGTTCATAGTTTTTCTGGGGATTTCCATAAAATAACTTGCTTCAGTTATTTCGAGTTCCTCACTAGGCTTCTTAACCATGTACTCTATTTATTAAACTGGAAGTGACCAGGACCAAGTCCGCAAGAAATTCATTCCTTCTATTGCTCTATCAAAACAACTGCACGCATATTCGTGGTATTGTATTAGAAGATACTTTTTGGGAGGAACGTTGATCAGAGGTAACTCATTGTGATTGATAGATCAATGTCATTATGGGTAGAGCTTTCTGTTGCTGATTTTAACCTGATGTAACAAACTCCCCAATTATTATCAATCTCTCTTGGGTTGAAGTTTCGACATTTTTGAAAAAGGAAAAAATAATCCTTGGAGATCAATAATCCAAATTGAGTCCGCATTTAAATGTTTTTAACTCTGCAATTGTCAATTTCGGGATTCAAAGTTTAGTGATGTCATTCAACAGGATTAAAATGTGGATGAATGGATATAATTTTCCTCGGGGATAGAAGAGCATGTGCACTAATTTGTTCATCGGGCTTTCTGGAAGGAGTAAAAAGCTGCTGTCTATAATACAGAGGGGCCAATGCCCTCTTTCCACTCCCTTAATTTTCTGTTATTATATTTGCATTAAATATGCTATTTGCATTTTACTTCACTTGCAATACAGAAATGATTACCAGAAATTTGTTTACAGCTGAGAAACTTGGTTCTCCAGCATGTGATGGACTATGATCTCTCAATGTTGTAGTTCTTCCTAGAAGAATAATTTTCCGGATGTGTAAACAGCAGGAAATTGACTTGTTTTCTCTTAGCGCATCATTTCCGGTCTGTCGAGTTTTGGTTTGCAGTAAACTAATTTCTCTGGTAATAGTGGTCTAACCTCCCTCCCTATGTCTCTCGACCTATCTGTCTACATCAACAGAGGCAGTTCTTGATAAGACGGAAGAGTAACGCCCCCTTCTGCATCAAGGCAAGGTTTATTCCGTATCCCCCCTTCCCCCTCCTACAAACTTCGATTGGCATCAGCTAATCTAATTTCCGGTCTGATTTGTTTCAGTCTTGTTATAATGCAAGCGGATAACCATGCAGACGATGGAAATTAATGCAAAGATACCAAGCGGAAGCTGAGTACCACACCCTAAGATATGTCTGGAATGCAGGAAAGTTCAACCGAATACTAATAAAGAAGTAACGCAAAAAGAATTTTATCAACCCACAATCGAATTGCATTTCCAGAGATTTCAGATGGCTTATTGGTAATCATTTCTGGTAATCAAGCGGTCAAAAGGGATTTTGTGGATACTTTTTTCCTGGTGTTGTCATGGGAAATGAGGATGAACTATTATGGGACAGTGCAAATTTCGCTGAAGTATTAAAATAGGTCGAATTCTTATCTGTTTTCTATCCAGGGTCTTGTAACACCTGGCTATACCTGCTTGTTCTGATTATCACACGTGGTCTGGCCTTCCCCTTGAACTCTTCTCATCACTACAAGGAAGACCTCATGACCTCCCGTGATCCTCTAGCTTTCCGTTGAACTGGAACAGTGACGTCACTACCACCACCATAGCATTTCAGCTGTTTCGCTAATTAGGTCACCGGACCAGTTCACCATGAAGAAATTTTATCGGGTCATCTTGCATTTGTACAGAAATTCCTCCTTTTTGTATTTACCTCCCACTTCCGATTTCCCCGTATTACTCTCCCAATGTAACACGAAAGAGTTCATTGTCCCCTACTTTCTGCACTCTACAAATACGCCAATGGACTTGCCATGAGCAGTCACGAGACCCACATCTTTATTAAAGCGTGCATGTGTAGTTTCAGTGGTAAAGGTCCACCTTCTTTTAACAAAGGAACGGTGAACTGAAAAACGTACTCAAAGGGCATCGTACAAGTTCGCACCAGTCCAGCCCAATTAGTAACTTCTTGTTTAAAACTACACCTTTAAGTGCTGATGGTAACGTCCCACTTCTGCAGTTGTCCATTGAATCGAATTAAATTTTTTTAAATATCTTTATTTGCTCTCTTTAACTTAAGGCTCTTTAATCAATACGATTAAGACAATCAACTGGATAACCATATCGTTAAATGTTTGGATGGAATTGATGATTGCCAGGTACCATAACTGCTTAAAATAGTTAAGTCCCTTGGGGAAAATTTTTCCTTGTTCAATTTTAAATTACTGTAATTCCACTTTAATTGTCCATTGAATCAAACTTTCCTACCCCTCCTGTTTACCTCATTCTTCCACCGTTGGAGATTTAAAGATACACAGTTATGGTGTAATCAATACAATCTGGCATTGAATGATTGGACAATGCCGTTGATCAAGGGTAGGTCCGGTACAATTGGTGTCAGTCCCGTAAATGGCGCAGACACTTAAAACAAGTATTTGAGTAATAAGAACGCCTTGTTGCTCCAGAAGTGCCTCATGTCTGTGACCTCAATACTCTTTTACTCGAACAATTAGATTCTTTTAGTGTTACTTATATCAAGCAAGGGTTACTCGAAGGTGATTTGGCGATTATTTGTTCCAGATATGATCTGGAAATTAGTTTTACTTTATCCATTTGTCTATGGACTTGAAAATACTTTCTTTTTGGAGTATATGTGAAGGATAGTTGCTTACAATTTATTTTCAAATAAAGAACAACAAAGCCTCTCTTAGATACCACAGACTGAACTAACACTGAAATCCCTCATTTTATTTAAATTAAAGAAACATACATTCGGGTTTAAGATGATCCTCTTCCATCTGATTAATGCCCTGTGGGCTCGCAGATGGTCATGGTGATAAGAAATCCAACAAACACGTGGCACATGTGACTCGACGTTGAAGGGCAAATAACTCTAACTACCATACCAACAGTGTTATTAGATTTCATCAAACCTGTTTACATTTGCATTAATTGGGGATGTGAGTTGAATGGCAAGCGAGTATTTGTCATGAAACACGACGTGAATCCCCGGGAGGAGGTTGTTAGTGGATAAACTAAGCGAAATATCCTTTTATTTATTGACGAAGCTGTCTTACTTCTGCCAGATGATAAATGATAACTCCCAGCCAGCTCTAAGGAGTGAACCAAAGGGGAGGTACCCTGTCATTCCAGCTTTCGCTTTCATCCAAGGCTTGTCTACGTGGTAACTTTTGTCCGCGCAGTATCGCAGAACCTAGAAAGATGAATAGTGTCTGAAACTATTCGACCGAGTTTGGAGTGGGCTTTGAATGTTGTATTAAATCACTGGATTGTGTCCTATGGCCTGATTATATGCTTGCGAAGAGTCTATTCTTTAGATGCATTGAGCGAATAACCTGCTTTGGCTACTGTTAGGACTAATTTAAATTAAAACTTGAAGCGGACGCATTGAGCGACTACTTATTCCAGTGGGGTCATGGCCTTTGTGTTTCTACCCGAATCCTTTTTATTCTAATACCCACTCGCACACTATATATACCTAAAAGTTCCTCCCAATTTTCTGCTACATGCTGCAAACACAAGGGCCATCAAGTGGCAAGATACGTTTATTCCACAAATCCTCTATAAAAATAACCGATATTATTGTCTTATGGGTTGTACTTGTTTCATCTGAAGGCATTTTTGTATACTCCGCCTTTTTTCTTGGAAGGCAGTTAAGAAAAACCTTGAAAGGTCAACGCACGTGTCTGCTTCAATTAAGTTTGGTTTCTAGGTAAGCTTGCAGCTATGGATGAAACCTCTAATGAAGGAATTAGCTGAGGATAGAGCGGAAAGGGGTGGAGGCAACCAGCAGTTTGGGGTTGAATAAGCGATTTTTTTCATGCCCAGAGAGACAGGTGGAGACCTAATAGATGTTGACAGCTTTCGTGTGGAACCGCCCGTATCCGATGCTGAGGGCAACTCGCGGTGTTTCAGAACTGATGTCGGTAAACTGTTCTGTATACAAAGAATTGAGACACCTGTTTGTAAAAAGTGACATGGATCCCTCAATATTAAGCGAATATCTTTTATAAATCTGTGCTGGTAGTGAGGCTAATTTAGATTTTTGGGCTTTTATTTGTGTAGGTCACTGTACATTAAACTTGTGACTCACAGTAAGTAGGAGTAACCTTGGTTTGCCCTTCAGATAAGTAACAAGTTCTGCGTAACCCCCTTTTTCTCTTCGTTTGTTTGCAGGTGTGGGTTGTCTGAACTTTAGACGTGTTTTGTGGTAGTCAGCTGAATTTAACAGCTGTTGACGCGCCCAACAGATCAGGCGAATATTCGCGTTCCGCCTATTTCGCATGTCGTCCATGTAATTTGAAGAGAAACGCGTGTCGCAGATTATTCAAACTATCTATAGTTGGTCAGCACTTATTTCGATATCTACAAATGAATTTGAAGGTTGATATTTCGTATAGAGCCCTCGTGGGTAGCACAGTTGGTAGAATCTCCATCCTCACACTGGGTGGAAAAGACCAGAGTTCGAGTACTGTCGATGACGTGAGGAATTTTTGTGGCCGAGTTAGTCGGCTACAAAACTCGGGTTTTTCATCCAGCAAAATAAAATCTCCTTCAGAAGACATTCCGTTTAAACAAAACTATGCAGCCATCTTTATTCTGCAAAGGGCATTAAAGACGGTATTTAATGCCCTCTATGTATCTTAAAGTCATTTTACCATACGCTCACGATATGGTTCTTATGAGAACTTTTGCAAGCGTCTTGCCCAAACAGGGAAGGAACTTGTTTCCCAGAGGGACCAACCACCCTTCTTCGATGTAGATCCACCTGCATATCCCAGAGGCCAGAAGGATGTTTACGTGAACGTAAACATCTTCTCTGTAGGAAGACACGAAAAGACCATAAATCTTTAAATAACCTGTTGTGCGATTGTAAATAAAATCTCGTGGTTCAAGTGTCCTGGTCCGACCTGTACTGGCAGCTATGGCTTCATTTAAACTCTGTCCTATCGGGGGAGATTGGTTTAATTGTATTGTAAAATTATTCAAATTGTCTAACAAAATAATTTGAACTTAAATGCAAAATTGTATAAAAACCATAATTTCCACACAAAACAAAATGAACAATTCGTTGTTACTAGGTAACCGCATCTGGTAACAACATGATTGCACAATTTTTATTTTTTTCCCCTCGTTGAATCATGTTTTTTGCAGATTTTTTGTTGCTAGGTTACCATATGTTAACATTTCATTGTTGCTAGGTTACCATATGTTAAAACTTCATTGTTGCTAATTTAACGCATATGGTAACCAAGCAACAACGAAACATGATTGCACAATTGTTTTTCTTTCTGAAATGCTTTTTGTAGATTTCTTTTTGTTGCTAGGATACCGTATGTTAACATTTCAGTGTTGCTAGGTTACCGTATGTTAACATTTCAGTGTTGCTAGGTTACCGCATATGGTAACTTAGCAACAACGAAATTAATTTTTCCTCCTGAAATCATTTTTGTAGATTTCTTTTGTTACTAAGTTACCATATGGTAACCTAGCAACAGTGAAACATACAACATGATTACGTAATTATTTTTTTCTGTCCTGAAATCATGTTTTTCGTACTTTTTCTTTTGGTGAATTAAAAAAAAAAAAAAAAATTTGTTTTCGGCTGCTCACTAAATAAACTTCTCATTTTTTCTCTCTTTCCAGCGCCATTATATATGTCTCCAGTGCAGACAGAATGCATGAATATCGACTACTATATTCCTCAAAATTCGGAAAATGAGAACACAAACAGCTTTAGCAGTCAGCGATGGGAGAGGATACGTAAGTATAATTTTTTTCTTTTTTTTTTTTTTTCCAAATTTCTGTTTGCTGGATCAATGACCTAATGTTTCACTTGAACGAATGTTTATCTTGTATGCATAGTCCAGTGTCCTGAAGAGGAAAGTGCCAACATCTTTAGCATCAGGATGAAAATGTTAATTCTACCAGAGGACTGTTCCAGTACATTAGCCATGAAGATTTATCTATGGACCGATATGGAATAATTTGTTTTATTCCTTGTTGGTCACTCAAAGATCTCTCCAACAGAGAAATGCACGGATGGGTTACCTAAAATTAAATCTTTGTATAATAATCTAGGTGTGGTTCAGTAAACCCTATGACTGACACGGTTAGCGGTATCGGATTTTTTTCCCTTTGATGAGGGACAACACTTAAAAAAAATTCTATAAAAGAACGAAGGAGCAATATGGCGAAGTATGCAGGATGTCGATTATCCAAGTTCATTGCGGATTAACGAATAATCGTCTATGTATTATGCAAACTAGTCTCTTTTAAGGAAATCTCTCTTCGAGTGTAGACGACACCTAAAACTTAATGAAGCACATTTTGAACAGAAAAGCAATCTATGCTTCCACCATGACAAATAAAAAAACTATTCGTTTAAAATGCTGAGCTATCGTCCTGGCAGCCGTTTCGATTATTATTGCCTTCTCATCTAAGTACTTGAGAGCGCTATTTCCCTGTGAATTCTAACAAATACAAAGAAAACTACTTAAAGGTATCGTACCTAACATATTTGCATTATATAATTAATACCCTTTTAAAAGGTATAATGCACGAAGATTGGTTGGTCCACCTTGGTATCTCTGTGGTACTGGATTCCGACATTAAGAAGTAATAGAAAACTTATGTGCAGTGTCCATAAAAAATCGTTAAGATTTCTTTCAGGGACGTACCCAGAGGATGTGGGACAGAGGAGTCCACCCACAGAATTAAGAGGATTTTTTTTTTTTTTAATCCCTCAAGAGAAAAAAACTTGGTCTGTTTCAGGAGTGTCCTCCATGATTTTCTCCTTGGTCCCACTTTGTATTTAGAATTCCTGTATAATCAATCTTTGTACACCTCTGGGTTTTAAATTAACATTTCATATGTGTCCTCTGGTTCTCGTCCCACCTAAGAGGGGGGACAGACCTTAATCATCTTGTTCTCCAAGTTCAAACCCTTCCATTTAATTTCTGTTTGGTCGTTAAGTTGCAGTTAATGTTAGTTAGATGTTGCGTTTTGGTCTGGCTTGTTGTTTGTATCGGCATTTGATTTACATCTTCCTTTAGTTTGTTAGAGTTGTTGTAATAGGGTTTTAGGAGAATCAGCGACTAAGGCCATACTGCTCCGTGTATGTTGTCTGTAAATTGCATGTGTTCTGTGGTCGAATTTATATTGGCTGGATGAAAAACCCGAGTTTCCTGGAGAAAAATCCATGCTGCTCTCGCCTGAGACTCAGCCTCGTTGTGAAAAGGGCACAAGTTCCTCCATCGACGGGACTCTAACTCTGGCCTTTTCCACCCGGTGTGAGGAGGACGGTGATCCCACCAACTGTGCTACTCACGTGGTGTCCTGGTTGTTGGCATAACTGTATTTAGGTGTTTTCTGATGTCTATTTTCATCTCTTGTCAGGTAATCCGGGGTCTTTTTCTGTAAGCGACCCAAGACATGAATGCGAATATTTGAGAATTCCCACGTGGCCGATGCCTCCTTGAAGAAGTGATCACTGTAGTAATAATTTTTCTTATTAGAAAAACTTTTTCCGTTAGTGGGGGTCTGCAGTGGATTTGGAGTTATATTTTTTCTGGCATCGGTTTCGCCATACTTTAAGCACAGACTGTGCCACCCTTGATCCACTGTATACGAATTCCGTCGATGACGCCAGGAACTTTTTTGGACTTTTCACTCGTAACTGAGTTAGTCTGCCTTGGGCGAGAATAGCAAGGTTTTTGTCAGCAAAATAGGCAAATATACCACCAGAGAATACACGCAATTTTATGGACATAATACACCCAGATGGGGTTATTCTCAGGTGGCCCTAATATGACAGTTATCTTACACTTAGAATCGTTGAACTTTAGACAATAGATGTAACCGATCAAAGTCATTTTGAAGCATGACGGCTTGGCTTGAATTAACCACCCTTCACACCTTAAAATTGTCAACCAACTTCGAAAGTTTTCTTTGGACTCCCTCTTCAATATCATTTATGAAAATTATAAACAGGAGGGAACTCAACACCGAAGTCTGAGTGACTACACTCAGACACGTGGAAGGCTGATCATTTATGACAACTGTTGCTTATCTTTTATCCAGCCTGCGATCTATGGTTCAGACCTTACTGGTAATTTCAATTTCTAGTTCATATAGCATCCTTCCACGAGGATATTATCAAAAGTTTTTTATTGACGTCTAGCTAATGTCAAAACAGTTATCTGCATCCAACTGTTTGACTACATCATAATAATTTACTAGATTGGTTAGGCATGACTGCATGCCCCCCCTTGACAAAGCCATGCTGGGCTCTGTTAGAGAGACTATTCTTGTTGAGATGGTCCTAAATCACATCCTTAACCAGATTCCATGGTCTTGTTTATCACAGAAGTCAAAACTCCCTGGTCTATAGTTAACAACTCCTTTTTGACATCACCTTTTTGGACTGGGAAGACATTGGTTCTTTTTCAGACCAATGGGATCTTCTCAGTGCCTAATGATGCTCTTATTAACATTCCCAACGGTTTGATACACCTTGCAGTAGCGTAGTTGGTATAATCACCATCCTCCCTCACTGGATAGCAAAAACCTGAGTTGGAATCTCGTTAATGCCACGAGGTATTTTTAATGGCCTTTTTTTCACAATGTGGCCTAGCTAATCGGTCTCTGGCGAGAGTAGCATGGCTCTTTTTTTTTTTTTTTTTTAATCTTAATATTGGACTGTTTCTTCAATATGGAATCTACTTCAACTTCCATTAAATTTAGTATGGATTCCTTACGTAAAACATTTGGGATTACGACTTACCTAACGAAATACATTCATCTGTTAATTCATGACATTCCATAATCTAAGTACGAACTTTAGTGAGTATTCCTTCCCCATTTCCAAACCGTCCTTGGTAAGTCCCTATTTGTAGGAATTTTAATGACTTGGTTCATTCAGTCCACACGCAGAGGTCTATGAATAAATCACCACCTGCATTTCATCTGTCACACGGAATCTCAAACATCTGTACTCCATCAACCAGCCAATAATTCTTGGTCTTCAGAGTTGCTGCAAGATTGGGTGTACGGAAACAGCAGGTTGGTGGGGGAAGAAGATACTAAGGTGTTGCACATTTCAACCAAAAGGTTGTTGTACTCATTAAAAAGAATCTCTATTTGTCTGGTCTTATGATCTGAGCTGACTCTGGATTTGAGCAGATTTTACCTTCAGGGCACCAAGATAGTGTATGTATGAATATGTAATGATTGCTGGAAACGAGCAGGGGCTCCCCTATCGGAAGTTATAGGTTTCCCAACCACGCTAGGATTTTTCCTTTTGCAGCGTCTATTTTCTTAATGGCGCCATCTGTTGGAAGTAATTAGAATGTTTTTAATACGCATTTAAACTTGCTTACTTATGCGGCGTCTGTTTGTTGGAAAAGACAAACGCCAGGTGGACCTACTTAACGGTACGATGAACTAGAAATACAGAAATTGAGGCAGAACTCATTGCACACAATAGAGGTTGATGACACCAGTAATCTAACATGAGCAGGGTTGGGCAATCGAAGAGACAAGTTAGTGGAATGCGAGGGAAAACAACTGAGGTTAACGTACAAAATTGGCGCAATTGGAATGTAGACGGACTTCCTAATTTTTAGGAAAACGACCAAACTTGTTCATCCAGAGAGAACTTTCATTACAAAAATGGGGTAGTAGGGTTTTGTACTAAATATGTCCTTCTTTTTTTGGCTAACGTAATGCTTAAGAATTAATTTTCTCTTGATTGCGTATACTACGCTTTTCTTCACTGGAAATTTGTTCGAATTACAGACTATTGTGATAGACAGAATGAGGAGGAAAAAGAGGGGCAGATTCGTGCTAATACTTCGCGTTCCAAAAAGCACGCGCTTGGGGGAAAAAGGTGGGCACGCGTTCCACACCAGGAAATGCTTCGTGTTATCTTGTAGTTGATGAATAGCTCGAGACAATTTGCCCAATAAATCTGTCGTGCAGAGAAAGAACCCACTGCTCATTTGTTGGTGGTGTTCAGAATGACTGCTTGAGTTGATGGTTAATTGTAATTAGGAAGATATTTGCCAAGTGATCTGGAACTCACTTGGTCTGTCAGGGATTGGCTTCTTTTCGTAGGTAAGACATAATTTCCATTTCAGACGCGAATAGAATTTTCTAGCGGATTATGACAGAGGAAAGAGTGCAGGAAAAAAATTTAGAAAAGAAATTGCCTAGTTCTTATTGTCTTGTCTTAATTACAATTTTGAACGGATGATTACACTGATTGCTGTAAAATGGACTTTTCCGCCTTTTCTTTAGAGGTATTTTGGCATTTAGACCAGTAGAAAGATGATCATTTATTTGTTTTTTTAACAATTAGAAATCGTCTGCTTGCTCAGTGATTCTAGAACGTGACAATCATCTGATAATCGAGCTCGTGCAACAATTAGAAATCGTTTGCCTGCTCAGTAATTCTAGAACGTGACAAACGTCTGATAATCGAGCTCGTGCAACAATATGCATGACATTTCAGTTCGAGCAGAAAAATGCACGCGCAAATCTGGATGACGTCATAGCAAGATGACGTGTCAGCTTTTGGTATTTTTTTTTTATTCGTATGTTTCAGTATCTTTCTTTGCAGTAGATTTTTAATACTATTTGTGATTAGCATTAAGAAGAATGGGATTAATAACTTTTTTTTTTTTTCAATTACAATATTTCAGTTTTTTTGATGTTTTTTTTAAAATTTTTTTGCTTATTTTCTTAAACCTTTTTCAGATATGGCTCGCTCTGTGATTGGGATGTACATTGTCGGATTTTTCTTTATATTTTTATCATTCTTCACTGGAGTTGCCGGATGTTGGAAAAGATCCAGAGGCAATATTTTGGCTACAGGACTGCTTCAGCTCTTATCAGGTAAGATATGCGACCTGGACTGGTAAGTACCAAAACCGGTACAAATTTCACTGAAAATTAAGTTTAATAATCGACAATCAGTAGATGTACAATGGTGGTATTCAGCACTCTCCAGGAAGGAACGGATATTTTTAACACCGAATAAATGTAGTGTTCACATTATCGAAGATATCCCACTTCGCAGTTAAGTCCCGGAAATGGGTCTTGTTAGCCACCAGACCAACATTATTTCCACTTTTCAGTCGCTGCGTGGGTGGAAGCACACAATAGGGTCTGGTGTACCTTCAGTAGTTGGCGACTATCTTAGCTTATGTATGGTTCCACACGCTGATTTCCCTACCGCTGATTGGTTAGAAATCTTTGCAATCATTTTCGTTGTGGTATAATGAGTAGCGTTCGATTGTGGAGAATAATGGCACAGTTTCTTTCCCTAATCGAAATTGGGTTTGAACTCGTTTCGGTATTTTATTATTATCGGTGAACTATTAAGATTAATTTACTCCCACTTATCCGAATATGCGGATGACTGGGATGGTACATTTGTAACGTTTGGAGGTAATATGTAACCTAATTTTTCCCCCTCTTATATTGCAGCACTGGTGGATGCAGGTGCTATGGGACTGTGGCACGGAGTGCAATACTATGATTATCAGAAACTGACAGACGACTTATCTTATTCTAGCTGGCCAGAGGTAAGTATTAAAAAAAATAATTTAAAATGCATGTCTGAAGACAGCGCCACCTGGCTTCTTTATATTATACAGGCGCATGAGTAGATGAAAATGAAATTTAAATAATTTCGGAGCGCATTTTTCTTGTTGATTTCACATCACACAGGCGCGTGCCATTTTTCTTGTTGATTTCACATTACACAGGCGCGTGACATCTTTCTTGTTGATTTCACATTACACAGGCGCGTGCCATTTTTCTTGTTGATTTCACATCACACAGGCGCGTGCCATTTTTTTTCTTGTTGATTTCGTTTCACACAGGAGCGTGCGCACTTAATTATCAATTTTATTTTTATGTAAACTAATTTTTATTTATTAATCTTTGAAGTTATTTTGAATTTTAAAGTTTCACTCTCTTTTTTTTACTTTTATTACAGATTCTGCGCAATGCTGGCATCACCCAATTCTATTATGGATGGTCATATATTCTTGCCTGGATCGGTGTTGGCATGTGTTTGCTAACAGCCATATTTTTCCTTACAGCAGCTTGTTGTGTAGTCCACGAGAAGCAGGTGGAACAAGCGAAAAACATGCAGTACTTGATGCCCGTTTATCCAGATAAAAGACAACCCTACGGGTATGGATATGCGTACCCTGGACCCTATTATCCACACGGGTCTCAATATGGACCCTACAGCTATTAGGATAAAAAGCTTCGTTTCAACATCATTCTTGATGTCTTGGGTGTAAGAAAGATTTGAAAAGAAGACAGCGAGAAAGAATTTTGATGCAGATTTAAGCTTCTAATTAAAATTGTTTCAAAGTTCTTGTAGTGCGTTTTCAAACCTCGAGAAAAATCCTTATGTATATAGTTTCTTCTTTTTTAATTTCCTTTCTTTTTTTTTTTTCTTTTCTAACCCTAAATGTATTGTAACTGGTATGTAACAAATTTTAACATCTGTGGTAAGGGATGCGGAGATTTACTGAGTTCAAATCAGCCCTGAAGATATTCCGTCCAGGATCGTTTGTCCCTAATTTGCATATTGAAGTGGGAAAAGCGATTCGCAACTTTTTTTATAACTATATTTGTAATCGTAACGTAATTTTAAGATGCCAAATAATCAAACCCTTCCCCCCCCCGTTCTATTTTTGTACAATACTCACCGATAGATGGAGCCACCAGACAAGCTTGTTCTTCGTCTGTTACCACAACTGAATGCTGTTTAAGATGAACCTGGAAGCATCTTAGTGTTCATTTAATGAGTTTAATTTTAGTTTACAATAAAAAAAATAATAATAAATAATAGAAGTTTTAATGTCTATGGTTTACGCCTTCTGTTCTTCTTTCTGTAGAAAGAAGTGGCCAGTAAAATCATAGTTTAATAGCATTTGCCACTTGTGTCCATTTAAAGTAGTATTTATTCTTTTGTCATGTGTTCATTTTCTTTTCAAAGGAACTTTTATTAATAAATAAGTGATGTCAGCGCTTCCAGTGTGGTCACGTGAACTTACAAAGTTTATTCTAAGAGGCAGTTAATAAAAAAAAAACTTAACAGTTTGTGTCTTCGTTACAGCCAGTGTAAGAAGTGCTATTTGTAGGAATCAATGTTTTGCAACTGTTTAAATTCTATTTTTAATATCTGCAAAGGTTAGATTTTAATAAAATGTATTTTTGTCTTGGAGTCTCTGTTCATAACTGGTCAATAGTAGCTAAAACATTTTAGTGTGCTCGTTTGAATACTACTTTTTTTCCTTTACTGTAAGCGCTTTAAGGAGTTGGTGGTTTTAAATTGTTGACAGAAAGAGTCTGTCTCTTACAAAGATACAAACAGAAAGAGAGAGAAACACGTAGATTTGTGTAAACTGTCCGTTCTGTATATATATAAATGGTTACTATTTTAAAGATGAAAGAGGTGTGATCAAAAAGTTTGGGAAATGCCCAGTTGAAACTTCTTTGGGGTCTCGTCCAGACAGAGTAACCCGTGTATTTCTTCGCATTCTGAAAGATCACTGTTCATTACGAATCTGCCCGTGTGTTCCAACAGGGAACCAGAAACTCTACAAAACAGTTCTCTGGCAGCTGCACGAAGCAGTTCGGAGGAAGGCCAGTAAAGTGAGCTTCAGGAGATTGGTGTTTGTACCATGAGGACGTTGGAATCTGTATACAGCCAAGGAGAATTTCGAAGGAACGAACAGCCAATAAGCCATATTTCCCGTATTAGTTCAAACTCTCGAAATTTTTGATTACACCTCACATGTCTTAGTCGGTATAGTGTTGTGTGAACCTGGTTTTTAAAACCAACTTTGAACATCAGGTCCTCCTATGCTAGTCGTGTGTCTTCTTACGACAATAGCCCCCTCGATTTAGTTTGCAGTTCTTTCTGTTATGGAGAAATTGTAACCAAGTTAAAATTCACGTGACGAGAAAATTTCAACCTTCTGTAGCTGGTTTACTTGCTTGATGAAAACCCAGAGTTTTGTGGTGGGAAGCTCGTGTAATTCAAAATCATTTGGAGCTGTGATTGAGTGACGTCATAACCGGAGTCCAGGGCCGATGTGGACCAGCATGGAGTCCTTCCTCTGGTGAGAACATTTTGCTTGGCCGCTTGCTTTCCCTCCAACTCCTTTTTTCCATAAATTATCAAGTGATATCGACTGGGGCAGCTAATCCTCCCAGCCCAGCAGTTCTGTTCAGCACATAACCAGTCAAGCTAATTAAAACTATTGTTATATCGAATGACATCCACCAACCATCCCCCCAAAAAAACTGATTTTCTATTTAAACGGAATTCAGAAATTTTAGGTAGTTTATCTTAACCAGAGCTTGAGTATCACGGAATGACTCCCAAAGACAAAAGTTATTGTAGTAGGGTTTTAGGAGTATCAGCGACTAAAGCCATATTGCTCTTTTTATATTGTGTACAAATTGCATATGTCCTGAAGTCATTTTTTTTTGTTGGGCGAAAAATTGTACTACGCCCGAGACCGGCTAACTCGGCCACGTTGTGAAAAAGACCCATAAAAATTCCTCAGGTCATCGACAAGACTAACTCAGATCTTTCCACTTTGTGTAGGGAGGATGGCCATCCTGCCAACTGTACTACGTACGGGGGCAAGAAGGAACGTAGCTGTCACATGAGAATGCATATTTTCATGGAGGTTGTACTGTTTCCATTTCTTTTTAATAAGTGACAAAATGTGTATTACATCTTGGAGGATTCTTGTAGATCTATTTCTGAAAGTTTTGTCATTTTGGATAATAGATGTATGTGGCCAGTTCGAATGAGAAGGGGAAACTCCCCGAAAGTAAAGTAGGAGTGCATTGATATTTACATATAGACTTTGAAACTGCAATCCCGAGAGCATTGTTGACCTGTGTTAAGACAGAATAATCTTTCTTTCAAAGTCATAAACTGGAGTTGAAATTGTTGTTCAAGGGAATACGTACTCTGTGGGTGGCAAGATAATGTGAGGGTCATTAGCATAAAGGAAGATGTCATGATTAGCCAGAATGTGCTGCGCTATAGCTTCGATATCTATGGTATATGTTGCGGTAAACTATGCATAATCATTGGTAGATTAACTTCAAGTTCTATGGTCCTTAAATCCTTGAAGAATGGTTCAACTCCAGACTGTGTCAAAGGCTTTTTCGATATCCAGGCTTATTATAACAAGGTTTTTATTTTGAAAAAAAGCATTAGGTGAGGCATATGATTCAAGATAGCAAGCTTAAAAACTTTCCCATTTCACCCATTCATTCACTCCAAACATTTGTTCAGTTCCTTCTTGAATTAACTTAAGCTCCTCACTTTCACAAAGAAAGATGGAAGTTTTGTTCCAGCAATCAAATAGCCGCACGTCTATTGTACAACTGCCTTTCCTCGATTTGAGTTTATGCTCTCTCAGGTTCGTAATCTGAGAAAGAATCCCATCAGTATTTAGCTTGATCAAACCATTCAATGCCTTATACACCTTAATCAGATAATCTTGCAGGTGTCTCCAGATGCTGCAATTTGTAGAACTTACGCCATTCTTGATAAGAGCAACCCTTTGTTATCTTCACCAGTCTCGTTGTCCTTCTCTATACACGCTCAAGCAAATCTATATCCTTCCTAAAATAAGGCCTCCAGACCTGTACGCAGTACTCAAGGTGTAGCCTGACCATTGCCTTATACAAAGGGATGGCCACCTGCTTATCCCTGTTAACGAAATTCCTATATGTCATTAACAAGACGCCATGACCTGCTCTGGCAGCCTGTCTGCTCTGCTCTGAAAACTTCATATCTGACTGGCACATTACCCCTCAGGTATTTTTCATTCTCCACTACCCTGAGGGCAGTACCAAACAGTTGGTACATTAATCTGGAATTACGGCTAAACATATTTAGTACTTTGCATTTTTCAATCTTATGCAGGAAGGTGCCGGATTGTTTCATCCTGGTTGGCGTTGTCATCTGCATCCATGTTCATTAAGATTGGTTGTCTTCCTTATTGGAGCTGGTGTTATACTTTTTTTCAGCTTTTGTTGTAGTGTAGGTTACAATTGACACAACCATAATCAGAATATTATTGATACGATCTATCACACAGGGTCCTTGAGGGGCACACCTGGTGGAAAATACTCACCTTAAGGGGGCGAAAGTTCGAATTCCGTCAATGATGCAAGGAATTTTCGTGTGTCTTTTTCACAACGTCACTCAGTTAGTCGGTCTCACAGGAACCATGATTCGCTCTTTCTCTCCTGTAAACTCTGGATTTTCATCCAGCAAAAAGAAATCGGACCCCAGAACACACCCGGTGTACAGAATATAATACACTAGGTGATCACTGAATTATGGCCACCTACCTAATACTTCGTAGGTCCTCTTTTTGCCCTTAGTACAGCAGCTATCCGACATGGCATTGATTCAACAAGATGGCGGAAGCGTTCTGGAGGTATGGCCAACCAAGCTGTGTGTAATGCGCCCAGCAAATCGGGTATGGAGGTGACTGGTGTATCCAGACGCCTGATATGCCTTTCCATAGTATCCCACAAATGCTCTATGGGATTGATATCGGGTGAGTTCGGAGGCCAATCGATATGCTGGAAGTCAGAACTGTGTTGCTCAAGCCATTCCTGAACAACAGGTGCCCGATGGCTCGGCGCTGTGTCATCTTGGAAGACACCATCGCCATTCGGGGAAAAGTGAAACATAGCGGGGTGTACACAGTCAGCAAACAGTTGACGATAGCAGAGACCACTGATACGTTGTTCCACATTCACCAGGGGTACAAGTTCCTGCCAGTGATACATGCCCCACACCATACCACCGCCTCCACTGACGTGCACTTTTGATATCATGCGTGATACCAAACATATTGAAGACCAGCGACGCATTACAGACTGATCAGACCGCGTACATCCCTTGCCACGGTAAAGAGAACAGCTTCATTCCAACTCCTATTCCAAAATGTGTGTTCCATGAGGAATAAACTGAATGAAGTTGAGGAGCTCTTGCTGTCCAGTTCAATGGACATGGTTCGCTTCGCAGAACTTTGGGTTTACCCCATGAAGAAACACTTTTCTCTACTTGGCCTGCAAGTATCAGATGGTGCACGTCTAGAGAAAACCGGAGGGGAGAAAGAGTTGCAATTTTTTTTCAGTGGGCAGATATTTTCTATCCTCCACTCAGTATCGAGTCAGTTTGACTCTTTCGAGGCAGATCTAGTTACGCTAAAAACAATAACAGCCAGAACAATTCTCTCGACATTGTCACAGTGTATATCCCACCAGTTCCAGATGCACAAATAGTTGATGAACTCCTCAATTGGCTGCTTAACCATCTTCATTGATCACTGACACACGTCATGTGTGGGGATTTTAATCTCCCGAATACTCAGGGGAACCACAAGAGGACACCAAGTCAGCGTCTAGGTATATTAGGTCTCAAACTGGTTAGCACACCACTCACGAGGGGCGAAAGCACATTAGACCTTGCGTTCGTGTCAGCAAATTTTGTGGCTAATCAAAACCGTATAAAGTCTGATCATAACCCCATCATTCTCTCTGTGCAAATAGAAATGCCCATCACTTCTGGAAGAAGGAAAGTCACAACCAAAACAATTACAACGCCCAAATCCCTCAATCCTGAAAACTGTGTTTATGCAGCTCAAGCAATCCCATGGGATGTCCTTGAGGAATGCAACCCCGAACTCGGGATTCACCTATGCTGCAATGAAGAGACTAACCATCACAAAGCATTCAAAGGCCTGGTGGAATCCAAAAGTCTCTGAAAGCTTCCACGTTAAACAGAAGATGATTCAATTCAGCATTTGATTCAATGTCCTAATTAAGTTTTGCTATTGAATTTAACAAGATCCTTAATCAAAATTTTTTTCCTCCTGTGTGGCATGTCTATCTAGTAAGACCGCTGCCGAAAACACGCTCTGCTTCTCAGCCCAGTCACTTCCGTCCAATTTCCTCTGCATCAAGCATATTAAAGCTCTTTGAGAAATCTCTTCTGAGAACATTAACCATCCAAATTACGCCACAACAGCTACCACAAATCCACTATGCCACCCGGTCAAGATCCACCGCTACAAATCTAGTCACCACTACCAAGATCCTAGAGGCATTTGAGCACCGTTCGGAAATCACCATACTTATATCGACGTCCAGGCAGCATTTGATTCAACGTCCGTTTGCACGTTGACAAGGCTACTACGTGACTATTACCTCATTGGTGGAGACGTGCTCTGGTTTATTCAGACAATGCTGGAGAACAGGACCATTACTGTTCTCGATGGCAATCTGCGCTACACCAGGACTATTACGGCGAGGTCCTATCCGGAATCTTGTTCTTGTGCCGTTCGTGATGGGCCGAACTGATACAATCTCCTTTGCCGATGACATAAAATTGTTTACTTCCATCAGCCCTGGAGACACTGCTGAATACATCAATGCCTTAATCCTACAGAAAATCCGAAACCTTGAGGCCTTCCTCTCTGGTTTCGGACTTCACATCAGTCTTGAGAAGTCAAAACAGTTGACTTTCTCTCTCAAACGAACCCCAACAATAGTGCAGCCCATTTTAAGAGGTTCTGCGATTTCTGTCGTCCAACAACAAACAGATCTGGGCGTTATTTTTGATTAAAAAGCTCTCCTTTCTATCGCACATAGACCACCTTCAAATAAAGTTCTGTCGACTCCGATGGATGATTAAACAACAACTTATTCACGTCCATGACCCGGTTGTTGGGTGCAGATATATTAAGACGTGTTTATCTGGTCATACTCTATGGCGTTGAAGTCTGGACTTCAACTGCTAGGACCCATCTTAGACGGATTTTCGCGGGGGAATTCTGGCTACTGAAGTGGGCCATATGGAAATTTTGACTTCCCCCTGCACAAAGGACCACCCAGATGGTGGCAGCTCTCACCATCAGACGTCTTCCTGCCATCATTCACGAGAGAAGACTCGTCTTTGCCATCAAAATTATGGTCGGCATTATTTCAGTACCAGATTTCTGGGCCAATTGCGGTTGGAGGATCCTGGTGCGAAGCCTTAGGGCAAATCCTTCAGGCCAATCCAAACCGGTTAAAGTTAAGAGATCAGTTCCTACCCGTGCAAATGCTGCCAGACTTACAGTCCTTGGACGGCGACCTCTACAAATTAGCAATGGATAAGAAATATTGGCAGAAACTAATCGGTCGACTTCCTTCCCAGTACCACGTCGGAGGATACTAGAACCTGCTCCCGAGGACCTATCCATCAGTCCAGTGTTCAAACCTTTCTGGAGTCATAATGCTGTTTTTTTTTTTTTTTTTTCCATCTTTGTTTATTAGGTTGTGTAATTTCTTTTATGTAAACCCCTGGCTTGTAGCCGTGAAGGGAGGTGTATACAGCAATGTGCCTTCTGTATATAATAAAGAGTTCTTCTATGATGGATGAAGAGCCTCATGTTGTTGACGCCTATTGTGAAGGTGGTAGTATTGTCGAAGGCTAACCTGCACTGTACTGCATTTGACCGACTGTCATAAGCATTTCCGCCTGCACTGGGTACTGGTGCACTCTTTGCTGAACATTGGAAGATTGGAAGAGGGTTGCTTGGTCTGAGGAATCAAAGTCCATGCCATACCGGTGGAATGCTGGCATCCACTGGTAGATGCTGGATTTGTGCGTTATAGCACAGACTACTGGTACAGGTCCGGCTCCACGTGCCAAGGTTGGGTACCAGGAATCAGCTATCCAGGTGTTAGCTGCTCCCTGGTGACAAAGTGGCCTGACATAAACAACACATACTACAGTACTCGCACTAACACGTGCACAAACACATACTAATACTATGTCAGGCCCATTTACAGAGATTCTGCATTCATCACAGAGACATTAGGTGGAGATAGACATACGCCTAGGAGCCACCATGGACAGAAAACACATACAGTACGCCATTGTTGCTTTCGCCGAGGATCTTATCCCCACGCTAACTGCAAACTCTAGAGCATCCCTCGAGGTCAAGGCAAACTATACCCTAAGGATACTCCAGGATTGGGCCACTCTCCACAAGTTGCAGCTCTCTCCTGTTAAAACCAAATCGATTCAACTCAAAGGAACCCTACAGATCACCCGACAACCACAGATCAATCTAGCAGGACGAACAATCCTTCTGGGCACGGAACTCAAATACTTAGGAATTATATTAAACAGTAACCTGTCCTTTTATCCATACTAGGAGTCAAACTTGGCAGCAGGGATGAACAGTCATAAGCAAAGGACCAATCACGAAGATATTTATTCTCCAGGTCGCTACAGTTTCCCCAAAGCTCCCTTTTGGTTCTCTTCTGCTCTCCATGCTTCATATCTTATTACCGGGCATGGATCTATCAAACAGAAGCTGACCCTGATGGGTTTTTGAGGAGGACTCCTGCTGCTCCTGTGGCCAGGTAGAGTACAGGGATCATATGGTTTATGTGTATCCTCGCTACGAAGACTTGGGATGCAGTTTAATTTCCAAAATACATGATCTCCCACGAGACAGAGAATATCTGTACATCACTGAGCAGGAATATTACCAAGTTTGCCCAGGCCCTTTTTGCCTTAAGAAGATCACACCTTGCACAGGCAGCTACCTCGATTGATAACTAGCCTTCTAACTTTAATCTTAACCTTCATCTCTCTAAAGGATATTCTCTTCCCTCTGTAAGTCGACAAGAACAGGACTGGATTTGTACTCCCTAACTGAAAACAACTTTCATGGACATGGCATCACTACAAAACTTAACTTCTTGACACAACTCAACCATACATGACTCCCTGCCAACCCTCCAGTAGGGTTGGATTTACTTATCCTTCTGTAGGGTTGGATTTGCTAACCCAGAATTTTTTTATTTTATTTTTTATCAATTTTTATTTATTTATTTTTTTACTTGGTCTCTGTCTAGGAAGTTCAGGTGACCCTGGCAGAGAATTAGGGGCAGCTTGGCTACCTCCTAGTGGTGTGTGCAGGCAACGTAGGGTCCCATCAGGGGCTCTGCGGCCAAATGCCATGACACACAACAGAACCTAACGCAATATGTCATATTGCGTTAGGAATATGACATATTGTGTACAGGAAGTACCATAAAAAGTCTGAGATTATTCTCAGACTTTTCATGATACTTCCTGTACCACTTCTTCAGTGAACTCCTGTAAGGACAGCTCCAGAGTCTCAGAATGCTTAAGGCTCGCAATTGCCATTAACAGATCACCAGAGCCATATCTTCTTGCCATGATTCGTGAAATACCTGCGTTTTGGTATACTTACTCGTGGAGTAAGCTTACTGGAGTTTCTCGGGTGTCTGTACCTCAATATAAATAGACTGAGGGTGGTTCTGTTAAGGACCAAAACAACTGAGGCTGTGCGGGAACAATATATTGTTTGCGTAAATTGTATTCTGTAGTCGATTTGCATATTTGCTGGAGAGAAAACTCAGGTTTTCTGGAAATAAAACCATGCAACCTTCGCTTGAGACCGACTTATGCCTCCAAGTTGTGAAAAAAGCCCATAATTCAGCGTCACTAATGGGATACGAACCAAACAGTTTATACTCTGTGTGGGCAGTTGGTAAAATCACTGTTCATCCCACATCGGGTGGAAATGACCTGAGTTCGAATCCCGGCAATGACACGAGGAATTTTTATGGTCTTTTTCACAAAGTGGTTGAATTGGTCAGTCTTAGGCGAGCGTAGTATGGTTTTCCCTACCGACCAGTAAGCAGCAAATCCACCACAGAACACATGCAATTTGCAGACATATTATGTACTGCTCAATGAAGCTTAAGTTGCTGATATGACTACAACAACCAACCAACCTCCTTGTAGTTTTGGTTGGTTGGTTGGTTATTAGGAGTTTATGGCGCATCTCCTTGCAGGGAGGACGATGATTATATCTAATGTGCTACCCGCGAGGATTGGACTGACGAAAGATTTGAACACCAAGATATAGAATGACAACTTCATTCATTCATTCCATCCTGTTGATACGAAGGAAACTTGTAAGACAATGTCTCAAATATTGAATGCGACCAAATAAGGAATGTCACTCGCAGTTAAATGCTGTCAAAAGAGAGGTATAATTTTGTTGTAGTAATAGTAGTAGTACACTGAGGCTACAGAAATCATGGGATATCTACCTAGTCATGGGAAGGTCGACCTTTCGCCCGGATAAGGGCAGTTACACGGCAAGGCATTGAGTCCACTAGTTCAAGAAAGCGTTCCATAGGTATTTCCATCGATGCTTACTGCACCGCTGTCTATAATTCCGTCGCATTCCTGGGTGGAGGATCCAAAGCTCGAACGGACCTTTCCACGGCATCCTAAAGATACTCCACGGGATTCAGGTCCAGTGAACGGGAAGGCCATTCCATCGTGGTAAAATCTGCATGATCTTCGAACCATGTTCTAGTCACCACAGCTCTGTGGGGAGACGCATTGTCCTGCTGGAAGAGTTCATTGCCCTGTGGGGGAACGATGACTAAAAACGGATGCAGATGGTCTGCAAGGATGGACACGTAACTTGGACTGTTCAGAGGTGCACCTAGATGTAGCAGAGGTCTCAATGTGTGCCAGTTTAACACGCCCCAACAGTCCACCTGCCTCAACATTTCCTTGTTGAGGCAGGTGGAGGTGGATTACCACCTCCTCGACAGAGTGACCCATGCGTCGGGTATCCACTATCATCCCTCTTTCGAAGTCAACTTATTGTGATTGATTTTCTCCAACATTCTTTAGGGCTAATTTATTTCTATCCTTTTTCTACGCGTTAAACATTGAGCTAAATACTCGCTCACTCATTGCATTTGAGTGAGGCAAAGCAAAAACAAAATATTTTTTCTCTATTAAGTACTTTGTACGCATTTAAAATTTTTATCCAACCATCTGTGGTGTTTTTGTGGTCTTTTGTCTCAATATTTCTGCAGAATGATTTCAACAGAACATATTGTTTTTTTTTTTTTTTTGAGTCTTTAAGGGTGCGTTTCAACAACTTTATCGTCAGTTTAATTTGGAACAAGGATTTATTCTGTCAAAATTCCAAACAAACATTTTTAATGAAATTTAATTACAAAGAAAAACTTCTCAATCCGAAAAATTGAACTTGTAAGAAATTGTTATGTATGAGTTGTTCAAATTGAAACGATGGACTTGTTCGTCCTCTCAATTTGTTAATTGGAATTCTGTTGATACAGTCCACGGGAATAAAGTGTACCTATATACCTGCCAAGTGGTGGGTTCGTCCACAAGCGAGAGGGGTGACAGCGTTGAGTTGCCCAGGAACAATGTATCCATGAATTCTGTCCTTTCAGTGTATATGGCAGTGGACAAGTCAGGTCAGGTCTTGAGTACTGCGTGCGGTTTGAGTTCTGCAAATTGTAGCGTGTCCAGACTAAGCACCTGCGAGAAGATCTGAACGAGGTGTTTAAGGTCTGGACTGGATTGAACAAGCTCACTGCTTATGGTATTCTTCTGCTTTCTCAGACTATTCACATGAGGGAGCATATTGCTCGGTGTATACCGTCTGTAAACGTGTTTGATTTTCAGTTTGCTGGATGAAACACCCTAGTTTCCGGGAGAAAAAACCATTCTACCTTCGCCTGAGACCGACTAACTCAGTCACGTTGTGAAAAGGGTCCATAAAATTTCCTCATGTGATCGACTCAGGTCTTTTTCACCAGATGTAGGGAGGACGGCGATCCTATCAGCTGTGCTACCACGAAGAATATTTTTTGAAATAACAATAGATGGCGCCACAGTACGGCGTTTGTTCGATTAACCTTTCCCATTTAAAATTCACCTCATAAACGTTAACACTGAACTTCTTGTATGTGATTTTTTAATGAATCCAATAAATTTTTATTTATTTTACCATTAAATATGATAAACTTTCGGAGGGGGATCTAGGAATTTCGGAAAACTGGTGTACTTTTGTGAAAAAGGTCCATAAAAATTCCTAAAATCATGGACAGGACTCGAACTCAAGGCGATTCTACCAACTTTGCTGCTCACGAGGGCGTATAAACAGGGAGCACCAGCATTAATATTATATTAATACTTTCGTACATATTGATTAGGGGCAGATCTTTCTTTCGGATTCTATTCTGGTACTGAGATAAACGTAGACGATCTCAGTCCATATTTTCTAGGCGAGTAAGGCTCCTGTGGTTGATGGCATATACCCTATAATCTTAAAGGAGGCGGCAAGTGAGTGCATTGAACCATTAAGGCTAGTTATGAGAGCATCATTGGACTCAGAAGAGATTCTTTTGGATTGGTGTAAATTTGAACATAAAGGCGGTTCTAGGAGTGTAACGGGGAATTACCGACCGGCCAGTCTAACTTCAGTAGCAGGGAAAATCACAGAGGCAATGATCAAGGGTGGAATTCAGGATCATTTAGATGGAAATTGAATTCTGTAGGATACACAGCATGGTTTTGTAAAGGGAAAATCATGTTCAACAAATCTGGTTAGCCATTTTGACAGGTCACTCGTGAGCTGGATTTAGGGAATAATTTCGACATTGTTTATTTGGATTTCAGCAAAGCATTTGACTCAGTCCCACATGAGCGGTTACTTTATAAACCGGAACAGATTAGAATCACTGGGAAAATCCTTAGATGGACAGCACGATTGCTTCAGGGAAGGAGGTAGAGGGTAGTGATAAATGGTTATTCTTCAGATTGGGTTAATGTAAGAAGTGGTGTTCCCCAAGAATTATTATTGGGACCACTGTTGTTTTTGATTTTTTTAAATGATATCGATGAAGAGGTGAGGGCGTCTAAACTTGCAGATGATGTAAAGATCAGTAGAGTAGTTAATGATCGCCGCCAAGCAGAGCTTCTTCAGAGTGACCTAGATAGACTTCCGGGATTGTCAGAAAAGTGGCAGCTTTATGCTTTAATTCAGCAAAATGCAAGGTCTCACACCTGGGGAACAGCAGCCCCAAAATAACTTATACACTTGGTGGAGTTGAACTAAAGTCAGTAGTTGAGGAACGAGACTTGGGAGTTACGATACGGTCAGACATGAAGTTGTCCGATAATTGTAGATAGGTTGCAATGTTGCACGGTGTCATATCGATGATTTATCGAATATTTGCTAATAGAGATAACGACATCATAATCACATAAAGATGATTTTATAACCTTTATGTGATTAATTTATAAACAGTTATTTTTTTTAAATTAGTACCGAAAAAACGGTATTTTTTGTATCAATACCGGTATTTCAATAACGGCAAAAAATGACTGGGATTCCGGTATTCGAGATCCCGGGATCCCGGTATTGTAAGCCCTAGAGTGGAGTAATAAGCAGTAATTTTATACGTCACAGGTATAACCCAAGGATTACGCCATATATTATTTGTCGTATCACTGTTTACATCCATCCTATAAAACTGACCATCAGATGCTCAATGAATGCTATACAGAATGATTCTTTGCCAGTAGAGATAAATCACCAGTTACTGATATACACTGCCTGTTATTAATTTCCGGGCGCCTGCATATCTACAAATCACATTTATTTATAGGAATACTAATAATGTGCGTTGAATCCTTTAGCCTTTATGATAGCATCTACTCTCAGCAGAACATTCTCCATTTAAAACGGAGAGAAGTTCAGCCTTTTTGTGGCGGCCTCTTTTCACACGCACCTGGCAATCTAATTCATCCCATAAGGTCTTTAGGATTGAAGTCAGGGTTCTGGGCTGGACAATCCTACTCTTCGACGCTCATGTCCTCAAAGCAGTCCATCGCAACACCAGCACTATAATATGGGCTTTTGTCCTGCTGATATATGTATGGGCCTTTCCCAAGGTGCTTCTACAACCTAGGTTATCCATTATTGTTCAGGACGTCTAGATATACCTCAGCATTAATGTTTTTGTTGAAAACAACTAATGGTCCCAGGCTAAAATATGAAAAAACAGTCCAACACCATCATGCTGCCTGTGCCATCTTATTCATTATCGGGATGACGTAGTCCAACAGATAACTTTCTCCAGGCATCCGCTACATCAGATAAGTAGACCATGTCACCTTAAAGCACAGCTTTCCATTGGCGTATGGTCCAAGAACGATATGTCTTACACCAAGCTAGACGGCGTCTGGAATCAGTTGGGGTATTTAGTGGCCCGTGGACGGTTTTACCGCCATGGGAACTCATATCATGCATCCTCCTGTTACCTGTAGTGGGTGATATGTGTCCTACTGTGGCCTCTGTGCGTCGCTACAACGTCGACCTGCATTTTGAGTGAACGTTTCTTTGTGAACGGTTCCTTTTGTATTTGCAAATCACGTCACCAATCATCGACCTACGGATCTTCAGTAACATGTAACACTGATTGCTTGTGTGGACAACTATTACATTCACGTGTAGTTTCTTAAAAGTTTAATGCTACGTAATTCTCTGACTGGGAGTAGCAAACTTAGATTGGGAGTAGTGAACGTTTTTTTAGGAGAAATTATTCTCATAAAAAAGTCCGCTATGATCACTTTTCCCATATATGTTTTCAACAGTACTACATGATCATATACAAGATCATATACAACGTCACATAATTTTCCTGAGACAGTTGGTATATACCAGGTGGAGCTACAAAAACCTTAAACTCCTATACTTTCTCCATATGAGGGTAGTCAGAGTAATTAATCATTTCCACAAATCCTCCACTCCCTATCACATAGAAATCCAGTTTCTCCTACATGCATTTTTTATGGATACTTCCATGGGCACTTCTGAACTGGCATCTGTAATTCCACCTACCTTTTCCAAATAAGTCCAAACATCTCTAGTCACGATCCTTTCAATTTCCAACTCCAAACTCACAGCACTATCTCTTTTGCTTTCTGATTTATCCCTTCTCTTTCCTGGAACCTTCTTTTACACGAATTCCCTGAAAAGTGCAATCTATGACAATTCCAGTGTAATTATTATTATTATAATTAGCCTTATGGTGCAAGGAAGCCTGAAGCTTTTGCTGAACCAGTCAAAAAAAAGTTTGAGTTACCCCAGACAGAGAGAGAGAGAGAGAGAGAGAGAGAGAGAGAGAGAGAAACAGAAGACAATCACCAAGAAAGAGAAGAATGATGATATCCAGCTTAGGACCCTTGGTGTGCCAAGCCCATGCTCACCAGATGTGAGCCCCTGGGGCCAATGTAAACAAAATATATTTTGATATTTTTGTAATATTTTAACACTAATATATATTAATATTTGTATAATATTTTAATACTAATTTTTATACTATATTTTTATAATATTTAATACTAATATATTTTAATATTTTAATATTTTTTTATATTTTAATACTAATATACAATAGATTCTAATATTTTTGTGTTTGGGATCGCCATAAAAAAAATAATTATTTTTAATTTCATAATTTGGGCTTGAAACTGGCTATAATACCTTTAATTTTAAATTATACATTTTTCATACATCGTTTTCACTGTTGCCGATAGATGGCGCACACATCAGTTTAAATTATTGGTTAGCAAGCTGTTTGTGACATCTTTAGTGGTTAATACATAAGTAGTGTTTAGTAATATTTGTAAATTTATACACTTTTTAATATTTCTTAATTAAAATTAAAATATATTAAATGCTGAAACTAAAATATATAAATATAAAATAATAGTAAATAACAAAATATAAAAATATTAAAAATGTATTAAAATATACTATATTAAATTAATATATGCAATTATATTCGATATTTCTAAAAATTAAATTGTCTTATTTCTCGATAATTTTTAAAACGATATTAAATAATTTAGTTTTAAGATTTAAGGAAGAACTAAAAAAATTATTAGAGGGGATGAACAGATGATAGGGGAATTGTTTTTTATTTTTTTTTCTATTTTATCTTTATTGGCCGTAAACCAAATAACGTCATCAAAAAAGTGAAGTTTATATATTTGCCAATAGATGGAAGCACTAATGATTACATTAATTTAAGCTTGAATTTATTCCCAGAAATTTTCTTTCCGATCTTTTGGCTCTTTTTATTGATCGTTTGGTCTGGGACTTTCGATACAGGGGCGTGTCGCGGATAAGGCAATAAGGGCCATAAATAACAGGCGCGGTCATTATTGATGATGTTAATTACGCGAATAATTGTTGTCTCACGAAATTCGTCAAGAAACTCGTCAAGGTGTTGGGATGGCCACGATGCTTCTGGCTTCCGGGAATCTTCTGCACCCATGTGATCTACCTCGACGATGGTGAATGCCAAATGAAGTATCGAAGGCCAACTTTCTCCATCGAGCTGCACACATCCGACGCATTGAACGAAGGTCACGATATAGCTGGATGAAAGCAAGGTCAAAGGTCTGTCTTTAAACACGAGTCCCCATGTCCTTTGAACTCTTCTTAAAACGAAGTGCTCATTAACAGCCAATGAAGGTGAAGGAATAACGCCAATTGTTAGACAAGTACTGTTGAACCTTCGAACAACTCTGGAGAGATGCTATTTTTAGTTGATGAGAGATGCATTGTGGATTTATCACCTTGGAAAACAGATACAAGGAGGGACATGAAGGGACATCGATATTTATGGATAGCTGAAATGAAACTGTCATCATCCATAAATTGATTATTGTTGTTTTTCAGTTTGTGAACCTGCTCACACATCGAATACCCCACTTCACCAACAGAAGAATTTGCTGCTTGTCTGGTGTCCTCATTGGTAGCACAGTTGGTAGAATATCCATCCTTCCTACACTGGGTGAAAAAGACCTGAGTTCGAGTTCCGTTGATGAGCTGAGGAATTTTTATAGGCCTTTTACACAAAGTGGCTGAGTTAGTCGGTCTCAGGCGAAGGTAGCGTGGATTTTTCTCCTGGAAACTCTGGTTTTTCCTCCTGAAAACAGAAAATCGACCACAGAACGGGCATCGGGTGCGCCCTGATACCCATCTATACAGGTCGTATACTCAGTTAGCTACGGTATTTCTTTACATTTTCCAAGTTAATTGGTATTCTTAATAGAGTGCCACATCACGCTCTTATGATAAATGCCACATTCCTTTATTGTTTCCTCTAAAGGGGCTTGTTATGTGGACTGCGCGTTCTGCATTATTACAAAGACAACAATCAAGGAGCTAACAAAGCCAGGAGACCGCACTAATCACGTGCTCCTTGAGAATATTTCCACCTCTGCATACTGGAAAACAAAAAAAAAAAACAAATGTGGAAATCTTTTTTTTTATCATTCTATCATGGTCATTAGGAAGGCTGCGCACATAGGGCCGGAGCTCTCATTAGCGATGCAACAATGTAAGTGGGTTAAGATGCAAAACACAAAAAGAGAAATTGGTTGAGGAAAACGCACGCGTTCTGTGAAATGGACAGTCGCGTCTAGTTGATGCCAGGTAATAATAGTCGGGCTCGTGCGGTGTCTTCTGTTATCGTGTGATCAATAAATGTCACGTTCTAGCTATCTTTTGGTGACATGTCACGTGCCAGTTCTACTTTACACCGCACAAGGCTGTAAATAATGGAATGAAATCGTGATTTTAATTTCAAATTTAATGCAGTCGGTTATCCGAAGTAGTCCGGATTATCGAAGTTACAAGGATTGATAAAATCTTAGTTGTTCCAGATTCAAAGGCTTTTTTTTTTTTTTTCAAAGCAACCTTGAAGGTCCAATGGACTATGGAAACTGGGTGTCCAGATATTTTTTGGAGGATAGTGTATTTCATGGATATTGTAAATGCATGTGCACTATCCAACATGATTAGCATGGCAGGTAGACCTCAGAAACACGATAAGAGATGATGGTGCCTCTTGCCACTTGGAGCTGAAATGTTCCCAGAATTCCTGGACATCATGGAAGCGGGCCCCATGGCTGTTGGCCCTTTTTTGGTATTATTGGAGGTCATTGGCCTGTGGCACATATCTGTAAATTTAGATACAACAGACCGAATATCAGCTACTTTGCACTTTTCTATATTACGATTACATTTTGATATTTCATTACACGGTGCAATTTTATTTTGTCCACTACTGTACACAACCCTTTATTTCACGTTCATTGTAAAGGATTAGTCTAAGATGGGGTGCATTTTCTTTAATGGTGTTTGGATGGAGTGTAATTAAATCCATGATTCTCATTATGTGTGACCCCACCGCCCCCTCAATAACTGGCCCAGTAAGTAAGGGACCTTGAGAAGGGAATTAATGGCAGGGTGATTTGGGGATCATCATCAGCCCTTTCGCCCTCGGACACTCGTCCTTGCATCCCGGCAACGTGAGAAATAAAACTCTCACGATACCGCGCCATCTGGTAGTCACAAGGGAATTAGTATAACTGCAAACCTTGACACCCCTCAACAAAAAAAACACACCAGGGACGGCAGAGGTGACGTCCAGGAAAGGTATTTCCGTTCCAACAGCCGTAAATTATCCGTAGTGTTGTGTGCGTGACTCATTATCAGCAGCGTTTCCAAAAGACCTGTCCAGATTTCTAATATAACGTCTGCTTATTTCGCATTACTTAATAGATGAACTCGTATTGCAGAGACGTTTCGGGATATGGATTTCAAACCTTCATCAGGTTAGTAACTAAAGGTATGATCAATATATTCTTGGAAGTTCTGTAATATTTATCACCACTAATGAGTTAGACCGGGGCCATTAGCCACTTGTTGATTACAATTTTCGACCTCTTACTGGTTACATTTTCAAATAGGCCGATCACGAACGTCTGGTCGATCGCGAAGCGTGTGTAAATCGTTCTCAGAGGTAACGGGGTTAGCCATGTTTCGGTCCCACGTTCAAAACCTACAGGACAACTAAAGTGTACGGGGGCCCCCAACAAAATCGTGATAACCCGACTGTGTGGCATTTCACGGTCAGCCGAGCCACTGTAATGCCACACCAATCTGTGCGAGTCCACTTTCACCACCAATTGCCTTGACCTATTTCAATAGTGATCGGATTCGGTTGACAATAGACATGCGCGGAATATTTGGTGTTGTAATCTTGGGCGTGGAGTTGCCCTTATCAAGGTCAAGCAAGTAGCCTTCTCGACCAAAATATGAAAGTAAAAAATAATATCAGCGTCTGCACATAGACCGGATTACTGTTATCTTTCCGAAAAATAAAATGAACTTACACTTATTCTCAGAATTCTTAACTGGATTCTATTTCTCAGTATGTTATTGCAGACGATGGTGTAATTCATAAAACGTGATTCTAGGGCCGTGGCATGGGCGAATGGGGCAATCACCCTAAAATTGAATACATTTTAAGATATAGAAACGCAGATAAATTGTTTTATTCTGTATTATTTATTTCTGGGCATTGTTCTGACTAATTTACATTAAATAACGGAGCCCCACAAGGCTCTAATCTTGGCCCATTATTCATTTTTATTATTAACGACCTCTTAATTGTTTATCTGCTTTAATAATTGGAATTTCTGACGATGTTTAAGCCTTTTCAACAATGAGAGACTAACTTTGTTCATTTCATTGTTAAGAAATATCACGTGATAACTTACACTGATGATCATAAAGTTCTTGTCAAATTGCGCTGCTACTTGGAGCTATTAATCGATTATAATCTAGGTAAAAGAACTAAAATTAACTGTTTACAGATTAAATACAAAAAGGCAATTTTTGAATAGACAGGCAGATGGATGCAGAGAGAGAGAGAGAGAGTAGCAAGACGTAGATAGCCTACATTGCAGATCTATGCTATCTAATCAGAGGGATTAGATAGCATTCATAATGTACATGGCGCATGCGCATAAAGAGGATTATACTGAAGTCGATATTTTTATTCAAATAAAACGTAAATACTACTCCAGGATGACAGCATTAGAAACAACTTCACCCAGAGACTGGAGAGATTAATGGTCAAAAAGAAGAGCCAAGGACCAAAAAAGACCTGGATTACAAAGAAAGTAAGAGCTGCTGTTGAAAAAAGAAAATAGCCAATCGGTTGGTAGTAGAAGCGAAAAATGAAGAATGGGAAAGGAAATGCGCAACTATTAATAGCAAATTGGGCTTCAAGCAATCAGTGGAATCGTGGAAGGTCCTTAAAGACTTGAGAAAACAGAATAAACACAATGCTGGTTTGCAATTAATACCTTTGAAAGACTGGACAGGGAAGACTGGGAAGAGTTCAAGATGGAGGATTTTGGTGTAGAAGAGTCGGGCTTAAAAGTTTCTGTTAGGGAAGTGGAACTCCTGCTAAAGGAAGGAAGGAATGGCAAATCACATGGACCTGGAGGAGTTTACATGGAACTTCTGAAATATGGAGGAAGAAGAGTGGCTGTTCTGATACAAAAACTGTTAAATAGTATACTGAAAGGAGAAGAAATACCGAAAGAAATGATAACAGGATATATTACATCCATTTATAAGAAGGGCGATCGGAAAAGCTGTTCAAATTACAGAGGAATATGCGTCCTGAACCCGCTGTTAAAGATCATTGGAAAATGGACCAGGAACCATTTAGAAGCCCGAATCGATGTATCAGAAGAACAAAGTGGTTTTTCAGCTGGGAGGTCATGTATAGATCATATCTCAACAGTAAGACAGATCCTTGAAAAATGCCAATCAAAAGGAAAAAAAATCTTTATGATTTTCATTGACCTTGACAAGGCATATGACAGTGTTCCAAGAAAACTCTTATGGGAAGCACTGAAAGAGGCAAATATTGATGGACAACTGATTAACATTATTAAGGCAATTTACAGGAATAATAGACGCAGAATTAAAGTGGGATCAGCTTTGTCACCTGAATTCCACACTTCAAAAGGCTTATTACAAGGTTGTTGCATGTCACCAATACTTTTCAAAATTTATATCGACATCTGTCTAAGATCCTGGTCAAAGAAATGCAATAAAACGGGATTGCTGATCAATAAGAACACCTATATTCACAATTTACTTTTTGCAGATGATCAGGTGGTGATAACACAAGACTTAGAAGATGCAAAGTATGCATTTCGTCAATTGTTTGAGGAATATAAACAATGGTGTCTAAAAATCAATTTTAGCAAGACTGAAATGTTGTCTTCAGGGCAAGGACACGTTCTAAATATTGCAGGTTTTAAAATCAAACAAGTTGATAAATTCAAATATTTGGGATCAATCCTACAAAGTGATGGATCATCCCAAGCAGAGATCAATAAGAGAATTACAGATGGCAGAAAGGCTATCGGCATGTTAAACCCTGTTCTGTGGAGCAGAAATATCCTAAATAAAACAAAGAAACTTATATTTCAAACGATTGTACAAAGTCTTCTATTGTATGGAGCGGAAACCTGGACATTGAACAGTGAGCGGAAAACAAATTGCTCTCCACAGAAATGGATTTTTGGAGATGCTCAGCAGGAACTTCTAGAAGAGACAGAAAACGGAATGAAGACATAAGGGAAAAAGTGGAAGTGAAAAAGTCTATTATTGACACCATCAAAGAAAAGCGTCTAACATGGTATGGACATGTAAAACAGATATCCAAAGGCTATCCTGGAATGGATACTTCCTGGAAGAAGGAGAAGAGGAAGACCTAGGGGGACATGGATGGATGGAGTACGGGAGTGCATGACAGCCCGAGGCTTAACCGACCGGGAAGAAATTCCTAAGAAGAAATAACTTGTAGGCTGAGGAAACCCATTGTAAATGGAAACACTCCTCTTGAAGAGAAGATAAAACGTAAATAACGAATTTTTAAGCCGCAGTCGATTTTTAAACTGTCTGAAAAGAGAGACAGAGAGAATGAATGAATGAAAGGGAGAAAAGAGAGAGAATGAATGAGGGTAGACAGAGAGAAAGAGAGAGAGAAAAGGAGAGAATTTAGTGGAGGAAAATAAATGAAAGGAGAGGGTACAGAGAAAGAAATGAATGGCATATTTCCTTTCGATTGGAATCAAATAAGAATGAGAATCGAATGAGAGAGAGAAGAATAAATGAAAAGAAAGACAGAGAGAGAGAAGAATAAATGAAAAGAAAGACAGAGAGAGAGAGAGAGAGAGAGAGAGAGAGAGAGAGAGAGAGAGAGAGAGAGAGAAAGAGAGAGAGAGAGAGAGAGAGAGAGAAAGAGAGAATGGATGAACCAAGAGAGAGAAAACGACGAATGAAAGGAGACATAAAACAAGATAAAGAATGAATGAATGAAAAGAGTGAAAAAGACAGAAAATGAATAACAGGAGAGAGAGAGAGAGAGAGAGAGAGAACGAATGGAGAGACAGAAAGAGAACGAATAGAAGGAGAGAGAGAGAGATAGATGAACGAATGAATGACAGATGCAAGATAAACATAACGAAAGAGAGATGACAGATAGGCAGAAAGAGAGACAGGTGCATGGGGAGAGAAAGAACGATTGGTGCGGGGGTGAAGGATTCATCCGTGGCCAACTTCATCAGTTTCGTTGGTGACCCCGCGGTGACGACCGAATTTCGCAGATGCCCTCAAATAATAATCGCACAGTGCCGTCGTGACTGAGGCCTCCCCTTTGCCCGTGCACAAAGAGCACTGGGGTGGGGGCCACGTGCGAGTCATAAATCTTGGACACCGTTCATTAGGGCGCGGCAGCACCCCTTCCTTCCTTCCTTGACACCATTCCGGACGACACACACGATTGTCGAGGAGCACGCTGGCACCGCTCCCCCCCGCCCCACAATGACCCAAAGTGGAGTGACGCGTGCAGCTTGTCTCATCCGCATCGCGAGTGTGTTTCGCAGCTTCCGTTAAAGTACGAATCAACGTAAGCGAAAGGTCACATGTACGACCTCTGACCTCGGCTCATTTGGCGTTACTGTTCGGACACTTGACGGGTAAAAGAAGTGCGCCTAATAATATGGCACTCGGTGTATACGAGATGGAGTGCGCAGTGGGTCTCACCCGTTCACTGAAGCGGTGGAAAGTAGCTTGTTCGTTTGACCTTGTAGCCACACACCCCCTACAGCGACCTCCCCTTTGGGTCATCACATAGCAAATTGGTTCACTTAAACCTTCCGCTCCATCTATTCGCCACTCTTGTCGGGGGGGAGGGGGGAGTGAGAGCGCATCGCTAATGATTAATCGTCATTGCCAGTTTCGGTTTTCACGACAGGTTGTTGGAACTCCCACTTAAATCGTGACCTTTGACCCCTCCCTCGGTGATGGTTATCGCCGCATCGAGCTACGAACCATTCCCACGATCCGACATTGTACGCGGATGGGTTTTCCGCTAGATGGAGATACCGACGCATTCCTGACCCCTTTTTTTCCCCGAAGGTTGCTCGGAAGATCGTCCAAATGACTTTCTCCGTTTGATGTACGACGATGGTTAATAGCTGAGCGCATGCGCACAAAGGCAAATCTGTTTTTAGGTTTCGCTGTTATGGCCCGACTGCGGTGGAGTGCGACTGTCCTTGGAAATCCCGGAGAGGAGAGGAGGGGGAGGGGTGGCGGAAACAGTGCACCGTAATTAGATTTCGCCAATCTGGCGTTCTGATGACATCTAACGCGCACTTAATGAAACTCGTTTCGAATATTTTAAAGATAATAAGCGTTTGGTGTTTTGGGGGGCCGGCCACCCTCTGTCCCGCGTGCGGTGATTTATGTGGTTCGTGAACCGAACCCTTTCCCGCTGAACCCTCTTTCCGCATTTGTTGTTCGCCTACTCTTTTGGCACCGCTCTTAAATTTCGCTTTTAAATGTTTTCGGGAGTACCCGGAACAAAACCTTACATCGCGCATTAAGGGGGAGAAATGCGCTTATAGCGCGTGGAATTGTGGGATGGTTCGCTCGCGGTTAGTACGCGTTGAGCTCGTGAACGGCAGTCGGAAAGAGTTCGTGCTGAGCGCGCGCATAAATGAATGAAAATTTTGTCCCGGATTGCTGATGGCAAATCGGTGCAAAGGGGATGTCGCCGCACGTGAGGCTCTCAAACGGTTTCATAATTGCTCGAAGAGTTTGTGTTACTGTGCGACGCCACGATGTGCACGGGATCACCCTCTTATCGCGCCTGCTCGGCTAAGTTTGCAAGTGGTTGGGAGGAGAGTGACCCGCAGCAGTCCAGATCCGCCGCCTGAGTGACAGAAAGGAGAAACAAAAACGAAGGGGGAGGAGTGCTGACTGGAACAGCCAAGTGAATTTTCTCTCTCTCTCTCTTCATTTCAATGTTCATTTTTTTCTCCTTTTCTTTCTTTATTCATATTTTATTATTTATATTCTCTTTCTTACTGTCCTTCTCTCGTTTGCTCTCTCTCTCTCTGTTTCTTTTCCATATTTTATATCTCTCTTTTTCTCATTTCCTATGTTTTTCTGCCCTTTGCCGCTTTCTCTCTCTCTCTCTCTCTCTCTCTCTCTCTCTCTCTGTTTCTTTCCTTTGCTACCTTTCTCTCTGTCTCTCTTTCTTCTTGTTTCTTTCTTTTTCTATTTCTTTCATTTTCTATCTCCTTCTCTCCCTCTCCCTTTCTTTGTTCCTCTCTCTCTGCTCCTCTCTATTTCTTTCATTTTCTCTCTCTCTTTCTTTCTCTGCCCCTCTCTGTTTCTCTCTTTTTCTATCTCTCTGTCTCTTTTTATCTCCCTTTCTTTCTTTCTTTCTTTCTTTCTTCTCTCTCTGTCTCTTTTTCTTGTTTCTTTCCCTCTTTCTCTCTTCCTATCTTTCTCCTCCTTCGCCTTTCTTTCCTTTTCTATCTCTTTCTCTCCCTCTCCCTTTCTTTGTTCCTCTCTCTCTTCTCCACCCCCCCCTCTCTCTCTCTCTCTCTCCGTGCAGTCGATGCCACATCCGCTTTGGCATCAATTCCACGAGACCCCTGAAGGCGTCTTCATCTGTCTTGGACCATCTGGACATTTTTTTTTTTTTTTTCCATTTACCTGTATGGAGGGTGGCTCCTAGGCCTTAGCCCATCTGCACTTTGCACGTCTGTGTTGGTGTAGAAACTGTGCGAAGCTTTTTATGGCTTGTGTACGTCCACCTTGCCACCAGGGAGCAGCCAACACCTACAGCCGCTGCCCGTCCCCAGGTGCAAACAGCCAAGCCTGGGTCTACTATCACCTTTAGTGCCTCGCGCACAAATCCCGCACCCACCGGAGATAGTGCAATACCGGCGGGTGCTAGCAATCCCGTCCCCACGTTAATGACCATCTGGACAGAAAGATGGTCCACTAGCGAGAGGCACTATCGTGCTGTTACTATATATGCTGCGCAGGTCGGTGACGTCATATTTAGTCGCTGTGGAAAACGTCCACTCTTCGAGACAGGGGTAGTCGTAATGTTTTGGCTCCTCATTGTAAATGGCGGTGATCGAGTGGAATGAAGACTATTTCCGCTTTGTGTACTTAATGGCCACAACTTCCGGTCTGTAGGAGGAGGGTTAAGGATGCATTTGCGCTTGCTCGCTCATTCCAGTTGCCTAAACAGATTCTTATCGAACTCTCCCTATTCGTAATTGGCTGTAATGCGCCCCACCCTCTTCCATCGGTGTTTTCTTCGGTACCTTTCACCATTTTGCCGATACCTCAGATGAAGGACAAAGGAGGAGAGAGAGAGAAATAAAGTTAGGAGAAAGAGCGCGAAAGAAAGACAGAGAGAAAGAGTAAAGTCAGTGAGAAGCAGATAGAAAAAGGGAGTGAAATAGAATGAGGGAAAAAATGGAATGAAAGAGTCGGAAAGAGAAGAAGAGAAATGGAGAGAGAAAAGGAGAAAGACAGAGAGTTATTTTTATGATGAATGAAGAAAGAGGAGCATTGTTTTTTGAAGATGGGGGTGGGCTCAGTGGCCATTTAGTTCGTCTGTTTGTGCGCTCGCGCTTTTTCGGGTCATTTGGTGCCGAAACGTGCGATGAACAGGAAATTCGCACTATTAGGGTCATGGCTGTGCTCAAACGAACGCACACTCACTACCCCCAATGGCTCCTTTATCAAATTCGCCGCGATAGAGAGAGAGAGAGAGAGAGAGAGAGAGAGAGAGCCGCAAATGTGTCAAGGAGCCCGCGCACGTTACATCAACGGAAAAATTTAGAGTGATCACCCTCCCCGCCTTTTGTGGGGTCACAAGTGGTGCTCACCGCCAATCTTCGGCTTCGATGCCGAAAGGTGAGCGGCCGATACTCGAAAGGGCCGCTTACCAATAAACACTGCGGCCCAACGGACTCATTGTTGCATTCGCTTGAACCGTGGAACCCCCCCCCCCTCCCCAGCCACCACCGCTGGCTGAAAACGTGATTCGTTAAATGCCCTTAGCGACGAACTCGGGCATGTGGAGCCCCGTGGCTCGGATGAATCCCTTTTGCGAACACCCCTCAAACGTGTCATTTGCATCGTCGCAACTCGTTCTGAACGGGATGCGTCCACTTTAGAAATGTTTTTATCGCGTGAACATCTCCGTGGTAACGCGGACAGAACAGATCCCCCCTCCCCCTCCCCAGTTGCGCTAGCGGGACTGACGAATCGCGGTGGGATGACGGGAGAGCGAGCTCCGAAGAGAGGGGTGAACTCGTCAGCAGCATTTCGTGTGTGAGTCACGTGTTTTGGACGCTCTCGTTTAATGGCAATTTTTAATAAAATATTTAGAAATCGATTAGCAAAGTGGAACCACCATTTAAAAGATGCGTTCTGTGAAATAAAAGGTTTTTATTTTTGTTCCATTTCACGTTTTGATTTCATTTTCGATCGCAATTTATTTAGCACGTGGTGCTAAGAGAACATCTGTCTTTTGCATTGGAAGATGCGCAACCTTCTCTTCATTCTCTCTTTTTTTCTCCTTTTCTTCCTTTATTTTTTCTCTTTCTCTATACCTCTCTCCTCGCTTCTTTTTCTTTCTCATTCTCTCTTCGTCTTTTCCTCCGTCTTCTTTTTTCTGTCTCTACCCTTGCTCCTTCTTGCTTTATTTTTCTGTCTTTTCCCTCCGCTTTCTTTCCCATCTAGCCCATTCCCTCTTCCTTTCTTTCTTTCTTTCTTTCTTTCTGTTTTCTCCATCTCTCTCTCTCTCTCTCTCTCTTTCTCTCTACCCTTCTGTTTTCGTTTAATTTTTCTTTGTCTATTCCCTTTTTTTCCCTTTCATTTCTTTCTCATTCTCTGTTCACCTTTTCTTTACTTTCCTCTGTTACTCGCTCTCTTCCTTTGTTTATTTTCTTTCTCTCTTTCTATCCTTCTCTTATCTTTTCTTTTTTCCTTCCCTCTATCTTTTCCTCCTTTATTTCTTTATCTTTCTCTCTTATTCTTTCTATATATATCGCTCTAATTCTTTCTCTTCTTTCTCTCCTTCTCTTCTTCGTCTTTCTCTTTGTTATCCTTTCTTTTCTTTCCTTCTTTCCCCCTCTATCTTTCTCTCTTTGTCTTCCTCTCTAATTTTTTCTTATCTTTCTCTCCCTCCCTCCTTATATCCTTCTCTTCTCGCTTTATTTGTCTTTCTTTCCCTCTCTTTCTTTTTTCTTTCTCTTCCTCTATCTTTCTCTCATTGCTTTCTTTGTCTTTCTCCCTTATTTTTTTTCTCTGCCTCTATTCTTCTCTCGCCGCTTTCTTTGTCTTTCTAAGACACTCTCTTATTCTTTCTGTCTTTCTTTGTCTTTTTCTCTCTTATTCTTTCTTTCTTTGTCTTTTTCTCTGTTATTCTTTCTTTCTTTGTCTTTCTCACTCTCTTATTCTTTCTTTCTTTGTCTTTTCTCTCTTTTTCTTTCTTTGTATTTCTCTCTCTCTCTCTCATTCTTTCTTTCTTTGTCTTTCTCACTCTCTTATTCTTTCTCTCTTTGTCTTTCTTTCTTTGTCTTTTTCTCTCTTTTTCTTTCTTTCTTTGTCTTTCTCTCTCTCATTCTTTCTTTCTTTGTCTCTCTCTCATTCTTTCTTTCTCATTATTTCTTTGTCTCTCTCTCTCATTCTTTCTTTCTTTGTCTTTCTCACTCTCTTATTCTTTCTCTCTTTGTCTTTCTTTCTTTGTCTTTTTCTCTCTTTGTCTTTCTTTCTTTGTCTCTCTCTCTCATTCTTTCTTTCTTTCTCATTATTTCTTTGTCTCTCTCTCTCATTCTTTCTTTCTTTCTCATTATTTCTTTGTCTTTCTCTCTCTTACTCTTTCTCATTCTCTTTTCGTCTTTTCCTTTTCCTCTCTTTGTCTGCCTCTCTCTCTCTCTCTCTCTCTTTTGTGTTTTCCTTTGTCCATCTATCTTTCAGTCTCTTTCGTTCTTCTCTTCTCTTCTCTGTCATTGATACTTTACCTTTCATTTCCTTCATCTCTTTTTCTCGATCTGTTTTTTTTCTTTCATTCTCATTCTCCTTTCTTTCTTCTTTCTCTATCTTTCTCTCTTTCCCTGTTTCCTGTTTTCCCTCGCTTTGTATTTGTTTCATTTTCTTTCTTCATCGACTTTGTTTCTTTCATTCTTTCATCTCTCTCTCTATCTAGCTTTCCTTCTCTCTCTCTTTCATTCTGTCCATCTCTCCATCCAGTCCGCTTTCGCTGTCCCTTCCATAAGTGAATTCGTGCCCCGATAAACCATCCTTCCTTCTCAACTCACCACTTGTCTCTACACAAGGGGGGAGGGCAGGGGGGTGTTCAAGACGAGGGGAGGCGTTCACGTCTTCCGCGGGTTCAGTAACGAGTCGATCACGTATAATCGTTACAAGGAGAACGTGCAAGCGGTTCAGGTTATGAAACGAGTTTAAGCAGTGAGTGGGGTGGGGTGGGATGGAGTGTGGGGGTGTTTTGTTGGCAGGTGGGAGGGAGGGGAGTTGCGTCTCTCTTAAGTCGCTGACTAACAAATCCCCTCAAGTATTTCAGTGTGTCAGCGGTCGATTTCGATTGTGTACACAACCCTCTCATCGGGTGGATTGCGTCAGGAGGGTGGGCGGGGTACAAACGCGAAAAAGGTGAGGGACTTTCCATTTCTAGCGTCCCACCCTGTGAGAATCGACGCTTCGAACAACTGGTTGTCGATCGTAGTTTAATGTGCGCCCGATGACCTTTCGCATTATCGGCGTCTGCGATGCGGCGTGAAAAGCGTTCTATTGTTTCGTGATTCCAAAAGACATTTCGTGATCTCGTGACTGGCCAGGATGACGTCTGTTTTTTAAGGGTAAATAGAGGTTAGTCATCGTTTGGTGACACAGAACGCGCTAGACAAACACGATCGTTCACGCGGATCTGAAAAGTGTGACGTCATGATGCGAGGACAACGCGCCACCTAGCGGAAAATGCCAATGTCTGTTTCGAATATATCGATTTCGTTCGCTAGCCGGCCAACGGCTGCTACCTACACTACCTTACCATATTATTAGAACCGTGGATATCGTACAGGTTTTGAACAAATTTTTAATAGCTAATCATATTATCGCCATCTAGCGACAAAACTTCATACCATTATCAGACGACCAGCATGTTTTGCTTTTTGAGAGGAGGAGGAGCCAATATCCTCGTAATGGTTGCCCCCGAAGTGCCCCCAGAGGATAAAAAGATTCCAAAGTGACGAGTAGGCGAAGAAATTAGCCATTCAAGTTTCTCTTTCGCTCATTTATATGCAAATATCGCTTCTGGAAGGAAATTGATTTTTTGTGGGGATTTCGTAATGGGGAGGCGCTCTCGGAGGGAGTTTAAAAGTGGCGTCGAAGGTCAGAGTTCTCGTGTGAGCCGATAATTTAAATATCGGCTGAGGCACGGAGCGTGTCATTGGACAGACGTGGTCGTGAGCCCATCCATCCATTCTGCTGTCTTCTTACTCTCGCTACTTGCCTACACGAACGGGGTTGTGCAGTGGGTAAAACCAGCGAGTGGGGTCAAAGGTAGAGGAGCGAGGGTCATTGGCACAAAATTAATCTAAAGTCTGTGTTATGTGACTCGCTAGATGGCGCTAACGGTCAAGCTCAGTTTCAGTAAAATGAACTCCTTTTCACTCTTTCTCTCTCTCTCTGTTGTTATCTATAGAGATATATCTGTTTCTTCCAATCATTCTTTATTTCATGTCCCTCAATATCACATTTTCTCTCTACCTCTTCATTTTATCTCTCTTTTTCTAGCTCTATTTTTTTCTCTCTCTCTCTCTCCAGTCACTTTTTCTCTCTTTGTTTCCTTATTCTCTTCGTTTCCTCTCTCTCTTTCTCTCTAGATCAATTTTTCTGTCTGTTACTCTCTCTTCGTTTTCTCTCTCTTTTTCTCTTCACATCACTTTCTCTCTCTCTGTCTCTCTTCCTTTCCTCTCTCTCTTTCTCTCTAGATCAATTTTT